>NC_048303.1:125101617-125264836 GCF_013100865.1 Trachemys scripta elegans
CTGGATCTATGAATAAATCTATGACTGGGTTTGGACAGTACTTGCTTTTTAGGCAAAACAATGAATGATGCAATCTGAAGCTGGTATTGCATCATACATGATATGAATTGCATCATGTTATTGCTAGAAGTCATGGATGATGCAATCATAACGAAGCTTACATCACTCTGCTGAACAAATTGCCCTATATCAGCTCTAGAATTCATACAGTGTTGTGCTCTCTTATTAGTCAGTGTTTGATTTTGCAAAGGGACACATTTCTGTTTAGCCAAAGTGAGCAGAGATGCCTCGTACTTGTGTGAACAGTGCAGATAACTTCTGCTGTTTGTGGTGAAGTGACTTTTGCATGACAAAAGCGCAGTATAACCACTATGGTTAAGAAAGCCTATCACCTTTATTTTGGCTGCAAAATTGGAGATCAGGACAAGAGGTGGGCCCCACACATATGTTGCTCCACGTGTGCAACAAATCTTCGCCAGTGGTTGAACAGGAAAAGGAAATCTATGCCTTTTGCAGTGCCAATGATTTGGAGAGAGCCAACAGATCATACCAGCAATTGTTACTTCTGCATGGTGCCTCCAGTTGGGAAAGGTGTGTCAAAGAAGCAAAAAAGTGGACTGTGCATTATCCAAACATTCCATCAGCTATACGCCCAGTACCCCACGGAGAAGGACTGCCGGTTCCTGATGCACCAGAATCATTCTCACTTGAGTCAGACGAGGAAGAGGAAGAGGATGAAACTTCTGGTCCTGAACCATCAATGTCACAGGACCCACATTTTCTCCCACCCTCCTCCTCTGAACCACACCTCATAACACAAGGTGAACTGAATGACCTTGTCAGGGATTTGGAACTACCCAAGAGTAAGGCAGAGCTGTTGGGCTCCAGACTACAGCAGTGGAATCTCCTGGCAGATGATGTTAGGGTTTCCATGTTTCGTGACCGTCAAAAGGATCTTGTCCCGTTCTTCTTCATGGAAGGTAATCTTGTAGCCTGCAACAACATCGATGGTGTGATGGCAGCCCTCAACATCGTTCACGATCCAGATGAGTGGAGACTGTTCATTGATTCATCGAAGACAAGTCTTAAAGCTGTTTTACTGCATAATGGCAATGTTTTGCCATCAATTCCAGTTGGTCATGCAGTCCATATGAAGGAAACCTATGACAACATGAAACAACTTTTGAGGTGCATAAACTATGACCAACATCAGTGGCAGCTTTGTGGTGATTTGAAGGTTGTTGCTCTCTTGCTTGGTCTGCAGACTGGATACACAAAGTACTGCTGTTTTCTCTGCGAATGGGATAGTCGTGCAAGAGATTCCCACTACATCAAGAAAGATTGGCCACTCCGACAGTCATTGGAGCCTGGGAGGAAAAGTGTTCAGCATCCACCACTTGTTGAATCAAGGAAGATTTTGTTACCAACCTTACACATCAAGCTGGGTCTGATGAAGAACTTTGTCAAGGCCACTGACAAAACACAAGCAGCTTTCAAGTATCTCCGAGGAAAATTTCCAAGGTTAAGTGAAGCTAAGATAAAGGAAGGTGTCTTTGTTGGTCCTCAGATTCGTGAACTTCTTTGAGATGATGCATTTGACCATGCACCGCGTGGCAAGGAAAAGATGGCATGGAAAGCCTTCCAGTTAGTGGCGATAAATTTTCTCGGAAACAACAAGGCAGACAACTACAGGTTGTTGGTGGAAAACTTCCTCAAGGCATACAAAAGCCTTGGTTGCAACATGTCACTAAAGATACATTTTTTGCACTCTCATCTAGATTTTTTTCCACCGAACTGCGGAGCAGTGAGTGACGAGCACGGCGAGCGATTTCACCAGGACATTGCAACAATGGAGAAATGCTATTAGGGCAAATGGAGCCCATCAATGCTTGCAGACTATTGCTGGACAGTGACAAGAGATGCTCCATTTAATGAATACAAGAGACAAGCCAAGAAGCGCCGAGTAGACACTGAATAGGACTAAACTATGTACAGAATAGTTTTTTGCCTTTTGTTTCATAATAAATTTTATTTATATAACCCTTTTGCTGATTTTTAAAGTGTTACATAAACAGGACAGGTGAAATATTATCATGTAAAGCAACCATAAACACATGAAAAGACCTAGGTTTACAATTTATGATTAAAACTCTAGTATCTACACAATATACATAGACATAAAATGTAAAAACTTAAATATCTTAGAAACAGTAGCCAATCAGTTGTTTTAATTGTCATATTTGAATTCAGCACATCAAAATACATAATAAATAGCACATTTTATCTCTGAAGCAGACGACGTCTCAAAAATTGTAGACCAGTGTTATTAACAAAGCTGCCAATTCTCACTTTTCCAGTTATTGTCAAAATGGCAGAAATCAGCCACGCGTAGCAGCAGTTGTCTCCCGCTAGATTGATGTTCGGAAAGAAACCTTCCTGAAGATCTGTCCAAATGTCCTGCTACAATAAGTAGGAGAAACAGGAAACTTGTACTGTTTAAAGACATCTAACTGAGCTGAAAGTCTTTTCTGAAATTAAAATATTAGATATTTTAAAATAGTTCTTTGGAAGGACTCAATCCAAGGGCTAACTGCCGCCCTGGCTGCTGGCCCACACTCGATCAGGGACCTTCCTGGCTTACACAGCTATGGAGGGTCTGACCAATTGAGGCCCCGTCTCCGACCTGAATCTGTCCCCCTGAGAGAGGAATCTCCCTTGCCAGCATGACACCAAGCTCCATTACCATATATTGCAGTCAGGGTTATGGGAATTATGTCAAGCTGAGGAAATCCCACAATGTGCATCCTCTAACACAAGGACAGACTGCTCTCCAACAGATTCAGTCAATTCAAAATAGAATGAAATTTATTTTCAAAGGCCTTCTTGCTACAGCAGCCACTGGTTTGAGAGAGCCATTCTCCAAAGTTATATCTTGCAAGCACAGAAAGATTTGAATATTACATTTGCAGAATATGACTGCAAGGAAAATGTGGAAATATATGCATATGGATATAAAGGAACTGGGTATAGCAAAGGTACAGCTTGCCTGTGCAGAAGATCACACTTTCACAGGGACCAGTCCAAAACTATGGAGCAAGAAAGGAAGGATGGGTCAGTGGTTAGCACACCAGCCTAGGATTTGGAAGACCTGCATTCAAGTCCCCTGCAGGAAGTCTCTGCCACAGACTCCCTGCATGATCTTGGCAGGTTAGGTTAGCTTACCTCATCTGTGAAATGGGGACAATAGCACTGCCCTACCTCACAGGTGTGCTGTGAGAATAAATACAAGAAAGATAGTGAGACACTCAGGTAGTTGGGGTCAGATAAGTACCATAGGTAGAACAAATGTCCACAGGATCTAAGAAACACCAAGACATGCACTACTTTCTGCTCTGACAGGGCCGGCTCCAGGCACCAGCGCAGCAAGCAGGTGCCTGGGGTGGCTAACGGAAAGGGGCGGCACGTCCAGCTCTTCAGCGGCGGGTCCCTCGGTCCCTCTCGGAGGGAAGGACCCACCGCTGAATTGCCGCCGAAGAATGAAGCGGCGGTGGTAGAGCAATTGCGGCTTTTTAAAAAAATATATTTTTTGCCACTTGGAGCCGGCCCTGTCCTCTGGGCGCAAGTTGCGGTTCCCTTCACTGCTGTAAACACACAGCATGTATCAATAATATTTTTTAAAGTACACAGGCAATTTTTCCTCTGGGGAAAAGAAGAAAAGTACGACATGAAACAGATGTTAGTCATGTTACTTAATGCATCCCTGGAAAGTGCTCAGATCTTGCAATGATGAGCGTGGTATCAGACTAGAATGAATAAAGGTGTGAGACTTTAAACAGTTCAGGAAGTACAAGTTGACATTTTCATTATTTGTAGTATGGCAGCACCTATGAGCCCCTGTCACGGACCAGGACCCCACCGTACTAGGCAAAATATTGAATAGATGCGCATGTGATGATAAGTATGAGGCATTACGTATCACAATGCATATGCACAAGGGGGCTGAACTGAGATTGCAGAAGCAGCCTTAATTCTGGCATGTCCTAATATTTGAGTGCTTGACAAAATAATGTTTTTAACATAGTTTTTGTGTGTGTGCATAATAAATAATAATCATCATTCCCAGTTACCACATTTAATACTTGCTTGGTCTGGAGTCTAAACTTCCCATGTCACTTACAAAGCAATTCAGCAGATCTTATGCAACTGCACTGAATGTGGCTATATATAAAATTGCTGCAAGTAGTATTGATATTATTCAGCATTATGAATATGGGAACTGACGGACAATAAAGATCAAGAATGATTAACTCTATGGCCTAATGGCTCCGTGGCAGCTGCAGCCAGAAATCAATGCATTAGGTCAGTGAAAAGCAATCTGCTAATTTTCCCTGTGAAAACTCTCTGAGGCAGAGCTGTGTTGTGCTCCCTGTTTTTTGCTGTAAAGAGCTGTCATTTCTATAGCAAACCGAACGGAAAGCCAAACCGGAGGAGAAAGCATCTGACATCACCTAAGGTGTACGGGGAGATTTTGGCAAACCAATAACGTGCCTGAAACCACTATGGCTTATTACTAAAAGCAGTCTAGTCAGCAGGCTTAGCTTAACCAAGGCAGGAGGGGAGGGGGTTTTGGGTGCCACAGAAAGGGCAACTTGACCCCGCGTCCTTCCTGATAAGAAGTATGTTGAAGTTGCTGATACATGAATTTTAGAAGAGCAGGATGTGCCCCGGGAATGTCTATTGGGGCCTCAAGGCTGCAAACTCCGGAAAAACCCACACCCGGTTAATCAATAATCAGAAGGAACCTCTTGCTTGATCATTGAAACGGCTTACTTAGCAAGTTTTCTTTAAGGGACCTGTCATTCTATTACTAATGTATAAATAAGGGGGGAAAGTTTGAGGTAGTTGGACTCATTTGGACTCTCCCTCTGGATATGTCTCGTGGTCCCCACCGGCAGATGGAAGATTTGGCCACTGGAAGCCTGTCGCTATGTCACTCGAGAGCCACACTCGGCTTTGGTAACTATCAAGGGCTGGTGGGGTGAGGGGGGGTTTACTAACCTGTTGTGGACATGTGTAAGTGCTTGAGACTAAGTAAAGTTTAGCTTTACGTGAAAGCACTCTTGTGTTGTCCTGTTTGTGTCAGCCATCTATCGGTCCGACAGCTATGTCTCCCCTGATTTATTTCCTGACATCACCTCGCACAGAGTAAAAGTTACCAAGAGCTTTGGGTTGAAAGAACCCCGGGTAACAAAGGAACCATGGGCTAAACCATTTACAGAATTCCTCACCCAGGGTGCATGATGAATTCACCATGGCATTGGCCCCAAATAATAGTTTTAATACACTTTAATTAAGATCGAATTTCATGTGCCCTGAAAGCACAGACCCAAACACCACCTTCCCTGCCAGAAACACCTAAAGGAAAGGAAATCTCTGCAAAATACCTTTCCCCAAGATCATTCTATCAGGGGCATCGGATTTGCCATCAATGTTAGGTTATTCTATGGCTTCCAATCACTGTGGTATCTGAGCACTTTCCAACACCCCTGTAAGGTAGGGCAGTGCTGTTATCCCCATTGTACAGATAGAGAACTCAGGCCCAGAGAGACTAAGGCCCGGATCCTCAAACATACTTAGGCTCCTAATATCCATTGATTTAATTCTTCAAGTGAAATCCATAGAAGTTAGGAGCCCTGCTCTAGGGAAGTGATAGCCTGGAGCTTCAGGAAACTCTTCAGGGCCCCCACATGTGGCATCCACTGATTGATCATAGCTCCTCTTCAGTTCTTCCACAAGTCTGTGGAGCAGGCTGGGGGCAGGGTCCGCAAAAAAATGAGCATAGTGGCTCCCCAACTCCACCTAGGACACAGGGAGGGAGGGAGCGATGGAGAGACCTCTCCCAATAGCCAGGAAAGGGAGAGAAGACAGGGAAAGACTGGAGGCCAGAAGAGGGAGGAAACAGGATGCAGGAAGCTAAAAATAATCCCATCTTATTGATGCAATGTTGTTTTCCTCGTGATTGCCTCAACATCCAAGTGAGACAAGATGACACACATCATGATGGAAATAAGGCCATGGCAACTGACTTGTTTGTAGCTCCGTTCAGTGACAATGTGGCCTGTTGCTCTAGGGGTTTTGCTGTTCTAGGCTACTTGGATGATGTCTGCTCACTCCCAACTCAATCATTCTGTGGGGAAAAGTTTGTTCTTACAGTATTTACTCTACAAGCAACTAGCGAATCCTGGTATACACACAATGACCAAGATTTTCAAAAGTGACTAGCAATTTTGGCAGCCTTAAGTTTTGGGTGCCTAATTTGAGGCCTGGTTTTGTGCTGAGCGCACACTCCCTGAAAATTAGGCTCCCTGAAGGTGTGTCAACTTAGGCACCCAAAAATTAAGCCTGCCGAAATTGCTAGTCAATTTTAAAAAACCTAGCATATGCTTTTAATATGTAACAATTTCCTGAAGGTGCCTATAGGGGGAACTTTTCAAAGGCACTTGGGCACCCTAGCAATCCACCCCATGCCCACTTCCCCCTCACACACTCTAGACCCATCTCCATGATTACTATTATTCTCCTGTTTCCTTTGGCTGTGGCAAAGCCAATCAGCTGATACAAATCTCTATTCCACAGGAGAAGTTACCCTGAGAAGGGAGGGAAATCATTTCCCAGACTGTGCCCTACCCTAAAAGATGAAGAGGAGGCCGTGTGCAGGTGAGGGATGGTTCTGCCCAGAGGATATGGGCCAGACACCATTTTGCTTCAGAATTAATTTTAAGAGGAGAAGGGTGTCATGACTGAGGTTGTTGCTCGTGGTGAGGCAATCTGTGTGTGCGCTGCTCCTGTGTAGAAGTTCTCCTCAACTCTTTAATGAAAAACTCTGCTTTCAAAATGCCCTTTGCTTTAACTGGATAATTGAAATGCAATGCACTCTCTTGGTCTTCCTATCCATATCCTGATAGCCAATTTATTCCATCTGCCTCTGATACTGGGAACGTCTCATAAGATCACATCTGTTGCAGTGCCATATCAGTTGAATTAAAGAATTTAAAGCTGCAGTCAGACCTGGAGTTGGAAACTTGCACTGGATAATTTGTAATTTTCTGCATGTTAACAGTTATATTTTCTCCCCTGAACACGCCGTTAAACAGCACGATCAGAGACTGCTAAGCTTTAGGGCCTCACATTCTGGCAACTAATGTGCTATTTTTTTAAATCCTTGCTCATCCTTATCTTTGCACCACACAATTTAGCTGTTGCCTTTACTTGTACATGTAATCAGCAAAGCTTTTATCATTAAGAACCAATAACAGAAAAGCTAATTCAAGCTAAATTATTTATAGATCAGATCAATGAGAAACCCCTATTTTAGATCACTGACTCTTTTGTCATGCCACAGATTAGGTTTCACCTGAAAACAAAGGGAAATCGTACACAAGACACTGCAAAGACACCAGATTCTTTTGCATATTTTAACATATTTGGACAGTGTTTCATTAGTTTCACACCAGCACTGTACAGTCTGTGTTTTGTAGATGGATATACACTGGGAGCAACCACTTGGGTGCCACTCGGGTGGAATTATTTCATTTCCACCAAAGTATTACAAGTGCAAATTTCAGTATCTCACTCTGCTTCTCAAAACAGGTAGGTCTTTGTATTAACTGTGTAGCATCCAACACACAACCCAGTGAGGAACGCAGCACAGTAACTAAACCCGATAACAAGAGGGGGTGATTTCAGATTTCAATCCTACAATTTGGTGTGTGTCGGGGGGTTAAGACTGAGGTTGGCTGGAGGCCATTTCCTTGGTTTAATTTGGAGCAGCCTCTGGGCTTTTCCGCCAGAAATGTCCTCTGTGCTGGAGTCCAGGAGTGGTGGGGAGAGCCCTCTGATTTAGGTGGATTTAAGGCCCCCTTTGTGCAGCGGGAGTATCAACAAAGGGGCCACAGTGCCCAGCTGTAAATATACAATAACTAGAACTAGGCAAGGTGTTATTCATAGTCACAACATTAGAGCTGAGAGCACAAACTTCACTGTAACACAATGGAGCAATGAACGACAGGTTAGGTCACCACAGGGCTTAAATTCTCCTAGATTATTTCCTGGAGTCCTGTATGCCCCCTCCCCCCATTCAGGGCTCTGGGCTTCAGCTGTGGCAGGAGGTTTCAGGGCTTTAGCCCCACAGGGGGTGGGGGTCACACTGGGGCTCTGGGCCTCAGCCCATTAGGGAAGGGAGGGTGCCGGGGCTCAGGGCTTCAGCGGACCAATGAAACCGGCTCTCGCCTAGGGTTGCCAACTTTGTGATTGCAGAAAATCGAACACCCTTGCCTCACCCCCTGCCCTGCCCCTTCCCTGAGGCCCCCACTGCTCACTCCATCCCCTCTCCGTCCGGCACTCGCTCTCCCCCACCCTCACTTGCTTATTTTCCCCGGGATTTCACAGGGCGTTGGGATGTGGGAGGGGGTGAGGGCTCCAGCTGGGGGTGCAGGCTCTGGGGTGGGGCTGAGGGGTTTGGGGTACAGGAGGGGGTGTGGGTTGTGAGCTCTGGGAGGGAATTTGGGTTTGGGAAGGGACTCAGGGCTGGGGCAGTGGGTTGGGGTTTGGGAAGGGGTGCGGGGTGCAGGCTCCAGGAGGGGGCTCAGGGCTGGGGTGCAGGAATGGTGAGGCTCCAGCTGGGGGTGCAGGCTCTGGGGTGGGGCCAGGGATGAGGGATTTGGGGTGCAGGATGGGCTCTGGGCTGGGGGGTAGTGCTGAGGGGTTCAGAGCGTGGGATGGGGCTCCGGGCTGAGGCAGGGGGTTGGGGCGCAGGAGGGGGTTTCAGGTGTGGGCTCCAGCTGGGTGGCGCTTACCTCAGGTGACTCCTGGGAAGCGACTAACATGTCCGTCTCCTAGGCGGAGGCACGGAGCTGCCCTGGCCACCCCGGCCACTTCTGGGAGCTGTGCAGAGCTGGGGCAGGCAGAGAGCCTGCCTTAGCACTGCCGACCGCACTTTTAGCGGCCCCGTGGGCAGTGCTGACTGGAGCCACCAGGGTCCCTTTTTGACCAGGTGTTCTGGATGGAAACTGGATGCCTGGTAACCTTACTCTTGCCCCTCCCCCCAAGGGGGTTGAAACTATTTACTGGAGCTCCGCTCTGGACAGCTCTGGCTGAATTGAGCCCTGGGTCAGTCATTCTCGAACTGTGGTATATGGGTAAAATCCCCAGACAGCAGTCACCTAGGCCCGCCACAGCCGCCCAGGTTTATGCAGCTCCCAGCCCTGCCCCCACTGCTGCCTGGGGAAGAGTGCATGGGGTAGAAAAATCAGTGGCTCTCTTCTTCTGAGAATCACAGGTAGGGCTGTACAAAACTTGCCAGCTTTGGACAACCAGGCCCAGAGAAACAGCCAGTCTGGCTGGGAAGCAGTTATAATGCTAGGACTGGCCAGAGAACAAGAGTTACATTTTGCAAAGAATGTTGAGATTTGGGAATTTGATTTTTATTCTGCCTCAGACGCCCATATTGAGACCTTCTGAAAAATGTCATGACAAAATACAGTGGAGAGACTCAGCCACAATAGCCAATAGCCCAGTGTAAAACTGACCCATGGAGACCCACATTTAAATCCTGCTCTTCTTGATTTAGAGCAGGGACATGAATCTAGGTTTTTTCCATATGCCAAGTGAATGCTGTAACCCCTAGGCTACTGGCTGTGGAGTCGGGGAGGTGATACATGGCCAGAAAGGGTTAAACATCCTGCAGGATAAATGACTCAAATTCAACACTTAAAGACATGTGGGGAGATAATGTTTGTGTATTTACATATACATGGGTAGTGGTCAACAATGTAATCAGTCCCCAACTATGCTGTATTCTGTTAATTCAGAGATCAAAAGAACATCCAAGCAATTTAAATGAATTGCAAACCCAGGATCTCTCTGTATTCCTCTCATTTTTGAAATGTATAGCAAATCATCTGTGAATGGTGGAGAAATAAGCAATTGCCTTTTGTTAATTCATATAGCTAAGTCCCCCGTGATGGACCTACTTCAAAGTTGCCCTAATTACCTATTGTAAGCCAAGTGACTCCGATTTGTCAAAGAAGCCTTGAAATTGTATAAAAGATTCTTGGGTCCTGATCTTTTTATCTCAGATCTGCTTGAGGTTTCATTCAGGGGAAGCCTAAGCCACAAGGACTGAGATCTCAGTTCTGACTGGACCACCCAGAAATATAAACATTGGACTATAACCTATGGACTATTTCTGAAAGAACTCTTTGCAACTACAAAGCTCACCATCTCTGCTATGAATCTGAACCTCAAGAATTGAACTCATGTCTATATGCATACTGATCTTTTAACTATACTTTCTTTTTTTTTTTTTTAAATAAATTTTAGTTTAGTTAATAAGAATTGCCTGAGAGCGTGTATTTGGGAGAGACCTGGAATATTCATTAACCTGGTAGGTAATAAGTAACAAAGAGTCCTGTGGCATCTTATAGACTAAGACGTATTGGAGCATAAGCTTTTGTGGGTGAATACCCACTTTGTCAGATGCATGTGGTGGAAATTTCCAGAGGCAGGTATAAATATGCAGGATGTTTATGCAGAGAAAAGCAGTTTCTCCTCCCTTGGTTTTCACACCTCAACTGTGAGAAGAGGGCCTCATCCTCCCTGATTGAACTGACCTCGTTATCTCCAGACTGATTCTGGCCTGCATATTTATACCTGCCTCTGGAAATTTCCACCACATGCGTCCAGTGCCGGGGCAAGGAAGTTTCATACCCTAGGCAAAACTTCCACTTTGCACCACCCCCTGACCCAGCTAACCCCACCCCTTGCCCCACAGCAGCTAATCACACCCACCCCACCAGAAGAGCCCCCTGCCACAGCAACTAACCCCACCTGCTGCAGCAACTAACCCAGCCCGCCACCCTCCCCACCCGGGAGCTCCCCCTCACAGCAGGTACCCCCCCTCTGCAGCTAACCCCTCCCGGGGAGCCCCTGTCCCCCCCCGTGGAAGCTAACCCCGGCCAGGAAGCGCACCCCAGCTCACCTCCGCTCCACCTCCTCCGCTGAACACGCTGGCACTGCTCTAATTCTCCTCCCCTCCCAGGCTTGCGGTGCCGATTGGAGGAGAATTAGAGTGGGGGCTGTGTGCTCAGCGGAGGAGGCAGAGTGGAGGTGATCTGGGGCGGGGAGTGGTTCCCCTGTGCACCCCCTCCCCCATTACTGCAGGCGGCCCTCCCCGCACCACAGCTCACCTCCACTCCACCTCCTCACCTGAGCGGGCTTTTAGGCGCCCTCAACCACTAGGCGCTCTAGGCGGCCGCCTAGTGGTTGCACTGGCCCTGCATGCGTCTGACGAAGTGGGTATTCACCCACGAAAGCTCATGCTCCAATACGTCTGTTAGTCTATAAGGTACCACAGGACTCTTTGTTGCTTTTTACAGATCCAGACTAACACAACTACCCCTCTGATACCTGCTAGGTAATGTGTCCAATCCTTTGGGATTGGTAGAACTTTCTTTTATATGATGAAATAAGATTCAGTAATCTTCATCATTCTTGACATGGGTGTCTGGGTGGAGGCATGAGGCTGGGTTACTTTAAGGGAACTCTGTTGCTGGCTTCTGTGCAACCAGTGAGGTAATAAAGAAGCTGTTTTGTGCTGGCTTGGAAAAATCTAAGTATTGAAAATATCCACCAGTGTCAGGGATTGTCTGCCCCATACTTTGCAGTTCACCCTAATTGAGTGACCTCAGATGACCCCCCCGGGACTCCAGTCACAGGAGGTTGGTCTCTCTTTCATGCTCTTCAATCCCTTCTCTCCACCCCCACATATCCCGCACCCGAGAAACTTTCCTGATGAAAGTCTCATAAAAACCAATACATTTCTGTGAAAATTTAGATGAATCTGCATTTTCTCATAAAAAAAAAAAATGTTTCAACAAAAATGCCCAACCAGCTCTAGTTTACACAACACAGGTGTTTTCATAGCAACTTCCTTCTGTGCCTGAATGTTCTTAACAGGGCCAGCGCTTCCATTTAGGTGACCTAGGCGGTTGCCTAGGGCACCAGGATTTGGGGGGGGCGGCATTTTACTGCCATCGGGGCAATCCGGCAGCGGGGGGTCCTTCCGCGCTCCGGGTCTTCGGCAGCAATTCTGCGGCAGGTCCTTCACTTGCTCTGGGACCCGCCGCCGAAGTGCCCCGAAGACCGGGAGCGCGGACCCCCCCCCCCCCGCCGCAGAATTGCCGACAATGACCGGGAGTGCGGAAGGACCCCCGCCTAGGGCACCAAAAACCCTGGCGCCGCTCCTGGTTGGTTCTTAAATACACTCAGCTGTCAACAAAGAGTGCTTAACCTGGTTAGATATGCAGAGGATGAAGCATGGATTAGAGCTATTGTACGAAGCCTGACAATCAGACGTATTTTTAGTTGGCATTAGCATTTTAAAAATAGCACCGAAATCCACAAGGGGCAGAGAGGATAAGAGAGCTTGAAATAACGCCAGACTACTCCAAGGTATAGCGAGTGTCGCTCTCTCTCACCTACATCAACATTGTGCTAATCTGAGTTTGCAGATTTCACTAGTACTTGATAATGACTCTCAAAGGAGACTCTCAGAACACTTCACAAATATTAGTTAACTAAGCTCTTCTATGTCCAGACAGGGCAGAAAGCATTATATATCCACTTTACAGCTGCCTACCCTGAGGCACAGGGGCCCAGATTCTCGAAGGTATTCAGGCTCCTAACTTCCTCAGAAATCTGTGTAACTTGTGACACTACCTTTGAGGATCTGGAAAGCCCAAGTCCCTTGACCTTTGTCATATAGCATGTCAAAGCCAAGACTAGAACCCAGGAGTCCACACTCTCAGTCGCCAGCTATAACCATGCAGCCTTCCTTTGCCTGCTCAGGAACAGAAAGGGGACGCTTGCTGCCCTGAATTGCATGTAGCCCTGTTGCAATGGCACCTGTGGGGCTTTAGAGGGGCACAGGAATCACCCCTGGAAAACTCTGCCCCAGCCACACCTTTGCCTCCTTCAGCACACTCCTGACCCACAGTGGAATGCTCCTGGCACCTGGGGAAGCAGGGCAGAGCTGGCTCTGCATCTGGCATTGTGGCTCCGTCCACTGTGGGTATTCCTGGGGAGGGCTGCAGGCCTTCTCTGCAGCTCCTTTGTGTCAGAAGGGGGCCCCAATGCAGCAATGGAATTCAGCCATCAGCAGGGATCCTGCAGGGAGAGGTGGTTCCCATCACTTAAAGGAAGGAGAAGAAAGAGACCGCTCAGGGAATGCAGCTGTGGGCCAACCCTCCCTTTGGACATTCCATCTCTAGGGCCCTCAAGGAATGACTGGGAGGGGCTCAGCAAGTTAACCGGAGAAACACATGCCTTGGAAACATGTCTTGGTAAAGTCAGGCTCTCCATACCAGGTTTCAAACTTACTGGAAAATGCTTGGTGCTGCTTGCACTGTGAATGATTAAGGAATAGTGCCATTTCCCCCTCTTACTGCTTAAGAGAAAAATTAGGTATCTGTTGAAAAATAAACTTCACTCAAATTCCAGATGCATTTAACTAAATGAAAAAAGGTCCCTTTATGCACCAAAGCTTTAATTACATTATTAAATCTGAATATAAAATAATCAGATATTTCAAGACCCAAACCTTTTTCTTTAACCAAAGAACATACTAATTTTAAACACTTTGGCAGTGCTGTCTCACTGGTGTTCCTATAGTTCTCAGATACTTTGCAGTCCACATGAACTCCTGGGGCCTGAGTTTCCATTGTGATCTGGCCAGTCTGCAGCACTCCAGTGATGCAAACTCTCCATAAAGCCAGTGGAAACTCCCAGAGGTATAGGGGCGTGGTCAGAGAAACAATATTGTGCAGATCCCCAGCTGCCAGAATGGCCTTTTGTGCTATTAAAATGATTGGAGGTTTGGAAAACACATCTTCTAATGGAGAGAATGCAGGGGCTCCAACTATTTTAGCTCATTGAAGAGAAAGGTTAAGAGGCATGTAGCAATGCAGGACTCACCCCTGCAGTGCCTCCTGCTGGTCTCCACTAGGAATTAGCTCTGCCAGCCTTGGAGCACCCTCTACAGGCCAGTGATCCACCTTGCCACTGGCCCCATGTCCCTCCCAGGACCACAGTGCCCCTTTTCTCTGGGTACTGCCCCCGGGAGTAACCCCTCAATCTTAGGGTCTCCCCTCCCCAGGGAACCCCCACCACTATCCCCACCTCGCCTCAGTAGACAGCTACTGCCAGTCATTGTCTAGCCCCCACTCACAGGGGCAGACTGCAGTATCAGCCACTCATCACAGGCAAGGTTGGGTTTGGACCTGCTGCCTTGGCCTACCCCTGGGCTGCCCTCTGCAACCCCCAGTACCTGTTGGCCCAATGCTAGGCCACAGCCTGGGGCTTTCCAGGCTGGAGCTCCTCTGCCTTTCCCCAGCCCTGCTCCACTCAGGTATACCAGTCTCTAGCTCCCTGCAGCCAGGCCCTTCTCTCTCTGAATGTAGAGAGAGAGTCTGTTTGGGCTTCTAGCTCACAGCCTTTTTATACAGGCCAGCTGTGGCCTGATTGGAGCATGGCCCAGCTGCAGCCACTTCCCAGTCAGCCCAGCTTAGCTGCTCCCAGCCACCATCTTCTGGAAGGGCTGTTTTAAGCCCTTCTGGGCAGGAGCGGGTGACCACCCCGCTACACGGCAACTTGACAACAGTCTGGAAGTACCCACGCAGGGAGATGATCTCTGACATTAGGGGGCTCTTTAGTCTTGCATACAAAACCATAGCAAGAGTCAATGAATGGAAGCTGAAGTAACAGGCATTCAAACTGGAAATAAAATGCATCAGTGAGGGTAACTGTTCAAAACGATTAGTAGGGCTGTAGTAAATATGTGGAATCTTTAAATCGACATGTGCTTCACTGAAACTCTGAGTTAGTAGCGTACACAACAGTGTACACTTCTGAGCACAGAAGAATAATCCCTCCCACCGCAGGAATTCCTGGGTGAAAGTCTCTGGCCTGCTTTATGCAGGAGGTGAGACTGGATGATCACAGTAGTCCCTTTAGGCTTTAAAAGTTATTCATTCCCAGAGACATACAGGCATGTGAGCCTCAAATCCCAGGACCAATCCCAAATAGAGTTGCATTTAATCAATTTATGGTTTAAGGAAGAGGAGAGAGATATAAAGCTTCAGGAAAGATTTTACTCTTATTCAGATGTATACCAGGAAACTGCTTTACTTCAGGCAAGGAAACACAAGTGACAAAGGGGAAAGGATGCCTACAGTAACCTGACATGTCAAAAGTCTACAGTTTGCACCATTCGCTGTTCTCTCAGCTCAAGATATGAGTACGGGCCTGGAAGTTTCCCTGAACAACTTTCTTCACTCTTCAAAGAAAGATCTGTAAGTCTCCCTCATCCAACAGGGGTTTTCCTACAAATTCAATCTACATATGGATTTATATTGCACCAGTCACCATGGTGTCACGGTGCCTTCTCTTTTGTTGTCTCCCATTTCGTCTGCCCTTTCTACCCAGATCCCTCCTGTGCTAGCATCTCAATGTATTCCCTCTTAGGTCATGACTGACTTTGTTCCTTATAGCCCACCGCCTCCTTGGAGAACCCTCAGAAAACCCAATGTTTCTCACTAAAGCGGCACTGAATAGTTCCTTCCTGTCTCAGAGCTCTCCCCACATCCTGTGGTGAGAGGCAGCCGCTACCTCAGTTTCTCTGCCTACCCATGCTTCAACTTCCTCCTGAGCTGGTAGGGAAGATTAATTGCACCCTCTGGCTAGCTTAGGAATGTCCTCTCGTTGTAGGGTAAGGGAAAGTCCACACAAAACACAAAGACTCCTTTGCCCTCCCCAAGCCACAGTCCTCTTCCCAGTGTGCATGCAGCCCTCGCCTTTGGATACAGGAAATGAAGGAGGGCCTCATCCCACCCCCTCAGTGATCCCCAATCAATAAGCCAGTACCCACACTGGACCTAGGACCATACTGCTGCTCTTCTCCCAGGCTTTTTGGGTAGGGAACCTCTTAAAGAGACATCACAACTTCACCTTGGCTTGCACGGATTCCAGTTTAACTGAAATCAGAGATTCTTAACAAATTCTCTGTTGGGGAAACTAACCTTTCTAAAGAGCCTTGGGCTCTTAAGCACAGCAGGGCTTGAAGTAGTCATAACTTCTGTACCTGTTCTCCCTACCTCCAAGAAAAGTCCCACCTGCTCCACAGAATTTATACCAGCCTTCATATTTGAACAGCCCTTAAAATGTGTTAAATACATTTCAGTTGCTTAAAAATCCACTTAATTAGCAAGATAACAAAGCCTTTAATACTAATCTTTGTCTGATTTGTTTTGGTACGAGCCTCTCTTCCCCGCAGTCCCCCCATATCCAAAACCTGAGAGCCTTTTAGGAACAGAATGGGAATGAAAGGTGTTTTAATTTGATTTCTCTTTGTTCTCTGCCAATTGTACGTGGATCAGATGAGATCGTCAGGACCCTGGTACACCCATGGGAAGTGTTATGTTACATGTGTACTCCACAGTGCTAGCTCAGCAGTAATGCAAGGAACCTACAGGCCGGTATCCTGTAAGACATTGGCTTATTCATGATATCATAAGTGAAGTAGGCCTATCACCCTTAACAAATAAAATGGCTCGACAGTTACCCTAGATTTTGGGTAACTTGGAATAGCTTGCTCAAGGAAGGGAGTCAATATGTAACCACAGGAACACTGAACTGATGCAGAGGATAACACCAAAGATATCCCTAATACTGTATTACTGCTATTTGTTTATGTGGTTTGGAGTTGTCTTGTGTTTATTAATTGTGTTAATAATAGTGGCTAAAGCTTGGCTTTGCCCTCAGTGTGAGTGTCTTTGCCAGACATGCCGGCACTCCCTATAAGATACTGAATTTGTTAGTTTTAATTCTGTGGAGCCTGATTCTGGGACAAGAACCCTAGTACCTCCAGCTTATTAAATTAGTATAAATTGCCAATTGATACAATTATTATTAACCATTCAAAAGGATCAGGCAACACATGGCACACACACAGTTAGTTAAAAGTTAGATAAAAACATAAATACTCTGGCTGGAAGGGTGCACAACTTTATTTCTTAGGTTTTCTGGATTTGGTGCACTCTATTAGCCACCACATTCGGCAGGCCATGCAAAGCTAACAGGATATGTATTTTCACCAGATTTAGAATCTAAATTGTGCTTCCTATTTTGGGCACATTTTGCAGTTCATGTTTGTCTCCAGAGCACCGTTTTGTGTCTCAGGATATAACCATATCCTACATGCAGTATTTTGCATCTGGTCTGGCTACTGAGAAAAAGTATAAAAGGAAACAATTAAAGAAGTTTGTAATATTTAATAATCATTTAATGGTTAATACAATACTGCTACAACTAACCGGGCTATAAAAAACAATCAGCCACACAGCACAAAATTGTTCTGAACTTCGTTTCCAGCAATTTAACAGACAAACAAGATGGAGTTGAACAATTGGGTTTAAACAACTAACGTTAGAACAAATGAAATGAGATGATAATTGCACATAGAGTTGACTGGTTTTGCATAGCTCACCTCAGGGACAGCAGTGTGGTTGAGAGGACATAGTTGTCTAAAACAAAACCACAGGCACAAACGATGAAGTAACATTTGCACCCATCCACGCAGATGCCTAGGAAAAACTGCCTGGCAGTGTACGTGTGAAGCCAAACCATCCCCTGCTCCAGCCTGCGGGCTATGTGCTGTGGTGCAAATCCTTTCCTCAAGCACTACTTCTCTAATCCATTGACAGACAGGTACAAATTATACCTGTAGAATTGTACAGCTTCCCAGTATGGGAGGAAATGAAGCCTCTGGGCTACAGCCCGCTACATGATTTACATGATACCCTCCAGCAAGAACTCATCCAAATAGCCAATTTATTTGATTTATATGTGACACCAGAAACATCAGTAGGGTGGCTGCTGTAGTGACATGGTTTCTAGGGGTTCTTTGCATAGGCCTCAATGCAGCAGTCCATTCCTATTCAGCAAAAAGCACTTAGGCATGCACTTTAATGCTTTACAGAATTTGGACTTTAAAGCTCTAGTTTGCTCCTCACTATAAGAATCAAGCCAAATAAACCCCATGATTTTTCCTGCTTCTGGCTGCGCTCTGGGAAATTTTAGTTTTTCATCTTTTTCTTTTCCCCCTTAGAAAGCTCTGTCAGCCATTATGCAAAGGGAACTTTCCCTCTTTTTCAAGCATTGCAACCTATGACATTCCTCAATTTTGTTTGTATACACGGCATTCAATTTAACTAACTAGACATTTCTACCCTTAAAACATACTGGGCTCAAAGGGGCACATGACCAGTTACTGCACATTTTATAGTGGATAGGAATTTGGTCCCAATTCAGCAAAGCACATCCTTAATTTTAGTCAATAGAATAGTTGGCAGAACTATTCACATGCTTAAAGTTAAGCATGTGCTTAAGTGCTTTCCTATACTGGAGCCTTAAAGATGACAGAACGTACCCAATGTAGGAGCAAAGTTTGCAGCTCTCACTGAAGTCAGTGGAAGCCCTGGATGTGAAGAAAAGGACGAATTTGGCTCTCTAGTTACGGATACTTTGTGCAGTGATTGTACTCTAAGGGTATGTCTACACTGCAGATAAACACCTGCAGCTGGCCCGTGTCAGCTGACTTGAGCTCCTGGAGCTTGGACTACAGGACTACAAAACTGCAATGTAGATGTTTGGGCTTGGGCTGTAGCTAGGGTTGCCAACCCTCCAGTATTGTCCTGGAATCAGTCATCTGATGAAACCTCCAGGAATACATCCAACCAAAGTTGGCAACCCTACTGGAGCCCAGGCTCTGAGACCCAGCAGGGGGGGGGAAGGTCCCAGGGGCTGGGTGTCTACACGGCTATTTTATAGCCCTTCAGCCCGAGTCAGGTGACATAGGCCAGCCGTGGGGGTTTAACTGCAGTGTAGACATACAGATACATTCATTTTGCACGGGAGAGGTTGTAGTTACTGGAGAAGTCTATATGCCAACTAATCACAGTTGTAAGCAAGAGCTGTTTATCTCCAACACCAAAACTCCCCTGGTAGCAGAGGAATTACTTTCAAAATGTGTGACTGGATCATGGTAAGTAGTTAAGCTGCGATATAAACTGATCACACAGTCATTCACAGAGGGGTTTACGTGCCAAACAGATAGCACTGAATTGTCATGATAAATGTGGGGTGTTAATTTACTTGTGACACTAATGCCAAAAGTTGGGCTCAAACTGCACTTTGTGGAATGAGTGGAAGCCCTGCCAATTCACAGTTTTTCAGACAGCTCAGCCTGCATAAGGAGTACTGTGCAAGTTCCTTGTTATTTTTGAATCAATTGTAAATATCAGTGTCATACAGCGGCACACAGCTCAGTGAATTCTGTATGCAGGCTTTCAGGTGTCAAACACCTGGTCCGTGAGCCAATGCCAGCCTGCTTAATGTCTTTTTTGGCCCAGACAGCACACTCAGACTCTGCAGACTCTAAAGACATGTCAATACAGCTCATAGCAGTGCGCCTCCAGGACTGGGTCGACAGACCTGGGCAAGCAGGTTTCGTACCACCACGCTAAAAATAGCTGTGTCGATGTGGCAGCTCGGGCTGGACCTTGGACTATGAAGCTCACCCCATTCCCTAGGCTTCAGAACTCCAGCCACAACTTAAAAATGCTGTCTGTGCTGTGACGTTGTGCAGTCTATATGGTTTTATAAAAACATGATAAGAAGTGAATATAATGTAACTGGGATAGTTTTACAGAAATATGATAATAAGTGAATATAATGTAACTGGGATATGCTTCATGCAAAAGGCCTCTTGTAAGGTATCATTACAAAGCTTATAAACTACTGAGTGTGGTCATCCTATTTGTATAAATGTACCACTCTTGTATCTAAAACTAGAACTATGAAATATAACTCTGAGGCCTATTGTAATTATGCAAAGTGGGGGCCATTAATGGTGGTTTGGTATCTTGATGACTCCCATTGTCTGCAGATGACTGTATTTACCTGTGAGTCTTCCTGTATATGTGTGTGCTGGCAAGTGGGTAATGAAGTCTTGCAGTGACATGTGATCATGTCACCTGAACTGGAATCCATCTTTAACCTGGTGCTTTTCCAGTGAGGGGGGGTGGAAACCCAGAGGGACAAAGGGTTCCCGCCTTATGCAAAAGATATATAAAGGGGTGGAACTAGAACAAAGGGGAGAGAAGAGAGCCATCATGAAGAATCCCCTAGCTACCACCTAAGCTGGAACAAGAGCTGTACCAGGGGAAAGAATTGTGCCCAGGCCTGGAAGGTGTCCAGTCTGAAGAAAAAACTTATTGAAGCATCTCTGAGGGTGAGATTACTTGTATCTAGTTCGATTAGACATAGATGTGTGCATTTTATTTTATTTTGCTTGGTGACTTACTTTGTTCTGTCTGTTACTACTTGGAACCACTTAAATCCTACTTTCTGTATTTAATAAAATCACTTTTTACTTATAATTAACTCAGTGTTATAGAGGGCGAACAATTTATGAGTTTACCCTGTACAGGGTAAAACGGATTTATTTGGGTTTAGACCCCATTGGGAGTTGGGCATCTGAGTGCTAAAGACAAGCACACTTCTGTAAACTGTTTTCAGGTAAACCTGCAGCTTTGGGGCAAGTAATTCAGACCCTGGGTCTGTGCTGGAGCAGACGGAAGTGTCTGGCTCAGCAAGACAGGGTGCTGGAGTCCTGAGCTGGCAGGGAAAACAGAAGCAGGGGTAGTCTTGGTACATCAGGTGGCAGCTCCCAAGGGGGTTTCTGTGATCTAACCCATCACATGCGCAACTACTGTTAGGGCAGTAATGCAGGCTGCAAGAGCCAGAGTCTGTCAACCTTGGTGGGGAGGCTCACTGGATGTGTAGATGTACCCTAAGCTTTCATTTTCTTTTTTTTAAAAAAAAATGGATATTTCTAGCCCTCATGATTGCAAATGAAAACAAAAACAGAGTATTACCAAGTTAGTGTTGTCTTCCTGAGTCTGCAGAGAGCTAGAACAAATGACTGAGACAGGTGAACTCCCTCACCCCATCCCATTTATCTTATCAGTCTTAATGCTAAATTGTTAGGTGGCCTTGAGGGTAAGATACTGAACAGATGAGAAGACCCCGTTCTGTTCCGCACTCTATCACAGGGCTGCTGGGTTCCCTTAGGCAGGTCATTTCATATTTCTCTCTACCTCTGTTTCCTCTCCCTTTGTCTATTTAGATTATGGCCTCTTTGGGACAGGATCTGTGTTTGACAGTTTGCGTGGTGCCTAGCACAATGGGCCCCGGATATTAATGGGGTGTCTTGGTGCTACCATAACACAAATAATAAATACTGTGCGGCCATGCTGAGATGCTCTATGGAAACTCTGTAAAAAAATAAATGAGTTAACTATGAAAGGCAAACAATCACAGAATGATTTGTTCCCTTTTGGAGATGGAGAGAATCTGTGGCCAAGCAGAATTTAGGGTGACAGTTTCCACTTGGTAAGGAAAGCAGCTGAGTGAAGCATTTCGACTCTGAGCTCTCTGTGGCAGGGGCTGTCTTTGTGTAATGTTTGTACAGTGCCTGGTACACTGGCCCCCATCGCTGATCAGCATTATCCTTTGGCACTACCACTGTAGAAACAAGAAGAAGAATAGGATTTGCAGATTCAGTGCCATCCATCATTTCCAGTCTAAATTGGACCCTGTTAAAAACAAATACTTGTGAGCTCCCAGGGCTTGATCTAAAGCCAGTTGGAGTAAATAAGGGTCTATTGATTTCAGGGGCTTTGAATCAGGCCCATGTGGTAAATTGTTCACTCAGCACTGGCCTAACTCTGCTTCCGTTGAATCTATTGGCCATTTTGCTATTGATTTCAAGGGAGGAGAATTAGGCTAATAGGAGTTTTACCACTGACTTCAATGACAGCAGAGTTAGACCAACGCTGAGCGCTTGTGAAAATCTCACCCAGGAGCGCCAACAGCTTTTCTGCCCCGAAATGCCACCCCCCCCAGAGGCGGCGGAAGGTCCCACCGCCAAAATACCGCCGCGGTCGCCGCCCCCCAAATCGCAGCACCCTAGGCGACCGCCTAGGTCACCTAATGGGTTGCGCCGGCCCTGATCTCACCCTTCATCTTTTGTCTCCTTCTGATTTCCATTCGTTAACCTGAAATTCTATCCCAATTCTATCCCCAAGTGTGACAGCTGCCTTGCAGGGTAAAACAATGGACAGGTTAGTGAGCTAGCTTCTGTTTAAAACTCCTGAGTAACAATGTTCTGAAAACAGGATGGGGGAAGGGCCGGGAGATAAACAAGGAAATGGAGAGAATTAAAAATATGCAATTCTGATATTTTTTTAAAACCTGCACATTTTAAAATGATGGAAACCAGAGACTTTGAGCATGAGGTAACTTCCCCCAGCATCCTGATTTCTCAAAATATCGGTGGCGTGTCTTCTTTTCCACCTTAATAAAAGACTGACGTCAGTGCCTTTGCTTAGGTCAACAACTCCACTGCTTCCATTTGTCTACTGTCTATTTTCCTCCGCATGACCACAGATGCTGTTATCAATGATAACCAGAATCACAGGGCTGTATCAAGGTCCTGAACTTCGCAGTCTTGCGGGGAGTGGGGGAAGAGGAGGAGAGATTTCCAGAAGTTTGCAATCCTCTATCCAACTTAGAAAAGTAGAAGCTTGTTTTT
Organism: Trachemys scripta elegans; assembly: GCF_013100865.1. Lineage (NCBI taxonomy): Eukaryota > Metazoa > Chordata > Testudines > Emydidae > Trachemys > Trachemys scripta. The sequence goes on from NC_048303.1 coordinate 125,124,386, forward strand.
CACCGAGAAAATTCAGACCAAGAGCAAAAATATTTTCTTTCCGGCTGTGACTGTTTGCTGTATCATCTTGTATCTAGGGCCCCAATTCAGGAAATCATTTAAGCATATTCTAAGTCATGTGCTTAGAGTTAAAGTAAATGCTTAAGTGCTTTCCTGGATTGTGGCCTGGATGTTTATAGCAGGGTTCTCTACATCTCACTATCATGTGGTTAATCTTTGCTCTCTGCTACCGTACCAGCATCTCATCCAGGATGCATTTTGTTGGTCCTAAGCTTGTCCTCACTAGAAAATTAGGCATTGTTAGAACATGACCTTGAGGTGTTAACTAACATGAGGTTAAACAGGACATGCTGCTGCTACCCCTTTTGGCTGAAGCCCTGAGTACTGCATCACGGAGCAGGCTGGAACCTAAAGTACAATGAGCTAATGTATTTTAAGCATGTTTAAATCTGCAGCCAGTTACTGAAAAAAAACTTCATCTTGAAATTCTTGGATCGATGTCCAAGTGGAATATTGAAAGTGCATGGAAATGGTTGACTAAGGTGCAGAATAGCAAAAGGTCTCTTTCAAACGTTCCATCATCAAGTTCTCTGAAGGTTCCTTGGAGACATGGACCTTTCTTGGGGAAGAAAAGACTGTTGGACCTGCTACTGCTTAGATGTCATCTTATGGAGGACAGGAGCCACGCAGAGGGTTTTTTCCCCTCCTCTTGTGGGGAGATTATTAAGGTTTCAGCAGGTTAGCTGGCTAGGAGAAATTCAAATCAGAGTTGTACTACAGGCAATGAACTACAAAGACTAGTGGCAAACGTACCAGGAGGATGGTTTCCTCCTTTTGCACATATTCACCCACATGCTGCTGTTTATCAGCTAGCTGTAAATCAAATGACAGAGCTCTTATCGGTTGACCATTTCACAAAGTCATTAGCTAGTCAGATTTTTTTTAAATTAAGATATTTAATGGGAAGCAGCATTGTGTGCTGTCCAGAGCACAGAACTGAACATTAGGAGACTTAGGGTCAAGTTCCAGCTCTGCCAGTGACTTACTCTATGGCTAATGGCAAGGCACTCCACACGTCCTGGTCAATGTGTCTTCTTGATTAACAATATGCCTGGGATCAATGGTGCCAAGATGACATCTTTTTGTCTTATGGGCTGGCTATGGCAACGTCTCTACATTGCTAACATGATCACAGGTACAATCTGGCAACTTGCTATAATCACATCATCAGTTTAACAGACTAATCATATGAGATACTGAGTGCCCTAAACTCCCGTTAGCTTCAGTAGGAGTTGATGACACCTGTCTCTTGGCATATAATAGTTTAGACAGAGGTCTATAAAATCATGAATGGCACGGAGAAAGTGAATAGGGAAGTGTTATTTACTCCTTCGTGTAACACAAGGACCAGGGGTCACTCAATGAAATTAACAGGCAGCAGGTTTAAAACAAACAGAAAGAAGTACTTCTTCACATAATGCAACATCAACCTGCGGAACTTGTTGCCGGGGATGTTGTGAAGCCCACAAGTATAACAGGGTTAAAAAAAGAATTAGATAAGTTCATGGAGGATAGGCCCATCAATGACTATTAGCCAAGATGGTCAGGGATGCAACTGCATGCTCTGGGTGTCCCTAAACATCTGACTGCTAGAAGCTGAGACTGGATGACAGGGGATGGATTACTCAATAATTGCCCTGTTCTGTTCACACCCTCTGAAGCATCTCACAACGGCCACTGTCGGAAGACAGGATACTGGGCTAGATGGTCCATTGAGCTGATCCATTCTTATGTTCTTACTCTCATGTGGACTGTAATACTTTGGTCTAATTTCAGTTGTTGGGTTTAGTGTGCAGGTGCTGGTGGCCTGTGACAGGAGGTCAGACTAGGTGATCTGGTGGTCCCTCCTGGCCTTAAACTTCATGAATTGGGCCCTAAATAGTGTGATCCAGTGGACAGGACACTGGACTGGGACAGGCAAGGAGGGGCTGAAGGAGAGTGTCCTGCAGCGCAGGTAGAGGCAGAGGACGGTGAGAGGGGAATGGAAGGGGGAGAACATGGGAGGTGGAAGCATGTGACTGTGAGAAGCAGGCCAAGGAAAAGAAGGGCCAGCGAGGGGGGAATAGAACTCAGGAATAGGTTCGAGTGTTTGGATAGTGAGGTGGAGGGGCAGCAGGTGGCGGCTGAAGGTGGGAGAGTGAGGAAGAAGAGAAGAGCAGCTAGTCCGAAAGAGAGAGGGGAGGAGTTGATGGAGACAGCACCAATTCTGGGCCCCGGGAGGAATCAGGAAGGTATAAGGGGGAGCATAAGGGAAGATAGGAACAGGCACAGGTCAGGACTAGAGGGATTGGAGACTAGATTACTAGATCGCACTGTTGCCAGGCGAAGGCAGGTGTATGTAATTGGAGACTCTTTACTGAGGAGATTGGACAGGCCTGTGACCAGGGCAGACCCGGAGAACAGAAGGGTGTGCTGTCTACCGGGCGCAAAGATACGCGATGTGGACCTGCGGTTGAAAAGGATCCTAAAAGGAGCAGGTAAGAACCCCTTGATAATCCTTCATGTAGGAACGAATGACACGGCTAGGTTCTCGTTAGAGAGAATCAAGGGAGATTATGCTAGGCTGGGGAAGACGCTCAAGGAGATAGAGGCTCAGATTATCTTTAGTGGGATTCTGCCCGTTCCGAGGGAAGGGCAGCAAAGGGCTGATAGGATTGTGAGAATAAATAGTTGGCTAAGAGAGTGGTGCTATAAGGAGGGCTTTGGGATGTATGGCCACTGGGAGGCTTTCGGGGACAGACACCTGTTCTCGCGGGATGGGCTTCACCTGAGTAGGGAAGGAAATAGACTTCTGGGAGGGAGGCTGGCTCATCTTATCAAAAGAGCTTTAAACTAGGAAGTTTGGGGAGAAGGTTGGGAGATGCAGAGTTAATCTCCACGCCAGATTCCAGTATGGAAAAGGTGAGTAAAATGAGAGGAGACATAGCCGGGGAGATGAGATTGGACATAGGAAGGACAGGGGGGACGGACGCAAGGAGGCCCGCAACTTATAGTGCTACGAATGGGAGACAGGCTAAACGACATACATTAGGGTGTTTATACACCAATGCCAGAAGCCTAGGTAATAAAATGGAGGAATTGGAGCTCTTGGTCCAAGAGCTGAAACCAGATATCGTAGGAATAACAGAAACGTGGTGGAATGGCAGTCACGACTGGAACACAGGTATGGAGGGGTATGCGCTGTTTAGGAAAGACCGGAACAAAGGTAAAGGTGGGGGGGGTGGCATTGTATGTCAATAGTGAAATAAGCTGTAAAGAAATAATAGTTGATGGATTAGATAACACAGAGTCCGTCTGGGCAATACTCACACTGGGTAATAGGACTACTAGAGCCTCTCCGGGGATAGTGCTCGGAGTGTGCTATAGACCGCCGGGATCGACCCAGGATATGGATAAGGAACTATTTAATGTGTTTAGAGAAGTAATTACTAATAGAAACTGTGTAATTATGGGGGACTTTAACTTCCCAGATATAGATTGGGGCACAAACGCTAGTAGTAATAATAGGGCTCAGATGTTCCTAGATGTGCTTGCTGATCAATTCCTTCATCAAGTGGTAGCTGAACCGACGAGGGGGGAGGCCATTTTAGATTTGATTCTGGTAAGTAGTGAGGACCTCGTTGAGGAAGTGGTAGTGGGGGACAATTTGGGCTCCAGTGATCATGAGCTAATTCGGTTTAAAATACATGGGAGGAGTAACAGAATTAAGTCAAAGACTAGGGTTTATAATTTTAAAAAGGCCAATTTTAACAAATTAAGGGGACTGGTAAGGGAAGTGGATTGGGCAAACGTATTAATGGATCTAAAGGCAGAAGAAGCCTGGGATTACTTCAAGTTAAAGATGCATGAGCTGTCGGAGGCCTGCATTCCAAAAAAGGGAAAAAGATTACAAAGCAGGAGATTTAGACCGAGCTGGATGAGCGACCGACTCAAAGGGGCGATTAGGAAAAAACAGAAAGCGTACAAAGAGTGGAAGAGGGGAGGGATCAGTAAAGAAACTTACCTTAGCGAAGTCAGAGAATGTAGAGATAGAGTGAGAAAGGCCAAAGGCCGTGTAGAGTTGGACCTAGCGAGGGGAATTAAAAGCAATAGTAAGAGGTTTTACAGCCATATAAATAGGAAGAAAGCAAAGAAAGAAGAAGTGGGACCGCTGAAGACTATTGCCGGAGAGGAGATAAAAGACAATCTAGGCATGGCGCAATATCTCAATGAATATTTTGCATCGGTGTTTAATGAGGCCAATGAAGGTATTAGGGATACTAGCACCACTACAGAGGGGCATTCAGGATGGGGGATTACCGTATCCGAGGTAGAAACAAAACTTGAATGCCTTAATGGGGCTAAATCGGGAGGACCGGACGATCTTCATCCGAGAATATTGAAGGAATTGGCGCGGGAAATAGCAGGCCCATTAGCGATAATATTTAATGAATCTGTAAACTCGGGGGTGGTCCCGTTAGACTGGAGAATAGCTAATGTGGTTCCTATTTTCAAGAAAGGGAAAAAAAGTGATCCGGGTAACTACAGGCCTGTTAGTTTAACATCTGTAGTGTGCAAGGTATTAGAGAAAATTCTGAAAGAGAAACTAGTTGAGGACCTGGAGGTTAGTGGCAATTGCGATAAATTACAACATGGTTTTACGAAGGGCAGATCGTGCCAAACGAATCTGATCTCCTTCTTTGAGAAAGTAACGGATTTATTAGATAAGGGAAATGCGGTGGACCTAATATACCTGGATTTCAGTAAAGCGTTTGATACTGTACCCCATGAGGAATTATTGGTTAAACTGAAAAACATGGGGATCGATATGAAAATCCAGAGGTGGATAAGGAATTGGTTAATGGGGAGAATGCAGCGGGTCGTATTAAAGGGTGAACTGTCAGGTTGGAGGGAGGTTACTAGTGGAGTGCCTCAAGGTTTGGTTTTGGGACCCATTTTATTTAATCTATTTATAACTGACCTCGGAACCGATTGCAGGAGTGGGCTGATAAAGTTTGCGGATGATACGAAGGTGGGAGGCGTTGTAAATTCGGAGGAGGATAGGGATATCCTGCAGGGAGACTTGAACGAGCTTGTGAATTGGAGTATCAGGAATAGGATGAAATTTAATAGTAAAAAGTGTAAGGTGATGCATTTGGGGATGACTAATAAAAATTTTAGTTACAAGATGGGGACGCATTGGTTAGAAGTAACGGAAGAGGAGAAGGACCTAGGGGTCCTAGTAGACCGCAGGATGACTATGAGTCGACAATGCGACGTGGCGGTGAAAAAAGCCAATGCTGTCTTGGGATGCATTAGGCGAGGTATATCTAGTAGGGATAAGGAGGTCCTGCTTCCGTTGTACAAGGCGCTGGTGAGACCTCATTTGGAGTACTGTGTGCAGTTCTGGTCTCCCATGTTTAAAAAAGATGAACTCAAACTGGAACGGGTGCAGAGAAGGGCCACTAGGATGATCAGAGGAATGGAAAACCTGTCGTATGAAAAGAGACTAGAGGAGCTTGGGTTGTTTAGTCTGACAAAGCGAAGGCTGAGGGGGGATATGATTGCTATCTTTAAATATATTAGAGGGATTAATACAAGGGAGGGAGAAGAATTATTCCAGTTTAGTACTAATGTGGATACGAGAACGAATGGATATAAACTGGCCGTGGGGAGGTTCAGGCTTGAAATTAGACGAAGGTTTCTGACCGTCAGAGGGGTGAAATATTGGAACGGCCTTCCGAGGGAAACGGTGGGGGCGACGGACCTGTCTGGTTTTAAGATTAAGTTAGATAAATTTATGGAGGGAATGGTTTAATGGTAAAACATAGTAGTCAAGGAAAACCAAGAAATGGTAGGTAAATTGTATAATGGCTGACAGGGGTCAGGCTGGAGACTCTTGCCTATATGCTCGGGGTCTTACTGATCGCCATATTTGGGGTCGGGAAGGAATTTTCCTCCAGGGCAGATTGGCTGAGCCTCTGGAGGTTTTTCGCCTTCCTCCGCAGCATAGGGCAGGGATCTCTAGCAGGAGGGTTTCTGACGATTGAAGTCACCTAAAACAGGATTGGGGACTTCAACAGCAGAGTCCAGGGAAGGGGTAGGGACGGTTTTATGGCCTGCAGCATGCAGGGGGTCAGACCAGATGATCATAATGGTCCCTTCTGACCTTAAAGTCTATGAGTCTATGAGTCTATGCTATTCCTGTCTCTGCCACTGACTTGCTGTGTGACCTTGGGCAAGTCACTTCCCTTCTCTGGGCCTCTGCTTCCCCTCCCCTCACTTTGTCTATCTTGTGTGTTGAGGCTGTAAAATCTTTGGGGCTTGTCTCTTACTATATGTCTGTACAGTGCCTATCACAGTGGGGCCTGATCTCAGTTGAGGCATCTAGGTGCTTCCATAATACAAATAATAAGTAATAACTAACTGGTGGCATTAAGTACAGGCTTGCCAGCTTAAGTCCTGCCTGCTTATGATGACTTGTCAAATATCTTTCTAAATATCATGCTTTGGTGTGGGTTTGAATTTCTGAACAGAACTGAGATTTGGTTCAAAGAAATAAATCTTTTCTCAGCAATCTGGATCTCTCTCTTAAAGATATGCTGTAAATTCAATCCCATGCTATTGGGCTCCACAGTGTCCACAGCTGTAGTGTCAGGAAGAGCAATTCCTGGAATGACTGGATGAAATTTTCACACCCTCTGTTACATAGGAGGTCAGATTATATGATCATAGCGCTCCCTGCTGGCCTCAAAATCTGAGTGTATCTATGCACCGATTTAAGGAACTCAATGGGACTAACCTAGTGAATAATGTTATTTGCACACATGTGTGCAACAGTGATGCCACAGTGCTCACCTACAGACTTAGAAATGGAAACACCTACTGCACATGCTCAAAGTGCAATTTTAAAGGGTCATTATCTATCTCAAATCAAAACCAGCTTTGCTTTTCAAACTCAAAGTAATTCCAAAGTCTATTAGGACCATGGCAAATTTGAGACATTTTTTCTGTAGCCCTGTCTAAAAAAAAACTCTCCAGTAAAAAAAAAATGTACCTGTTCCCCCAGCCAACTGATGGATTTGGAAATGTGTGAAATGATTTTCTCAATCCTTTCTGGCAGAGACCGGGCCTGGGTAATTTCAGCCGAAAAGGGATGGTTTGGTAAAGTATACATGCATGAACACAAAGATAGTAGTAACAGTGTTGTGACTTTAACTGCAGTATGAAGTAGGGGCTACCATTCAGAGACTTAAGGCCAGAAGGGACTATTATGATCATCTAGTCTGACCTCCTGCATAAGACAAGCCAGAGAATCTCACCCAATAATAAGCACACTGAAAAATGCTGAAGCCTAAATTTGAAAGTTTCATACAATATGAAAATACTTCTTTAGTGTCAAGTTTCTTTAGCAAGCATACACCTTACAAATGTACCTCTGTTTGAAGGACGTCACTCATTTTGCCCCAGAGCTACCTCTGTTCAATATAAATATGGGGCCCTCTCAACTTTTACTGCTCTTGTAACAGCAGGTATAAAGGGAGAGCTATTGATATGGGAAGGAAGGAATTCCACATTATTTTCAGTTGCCTGCATGAATAATTTGTGTCTCTCCCTCTGGCACACATCACATCTCATATCACTGATTCGTATGGAAGATTTCAGAGAACTTCAGTTAGATTTCAGGAGACAGTCACTCGCCATTTAGGGCTAGGTTGTGCCGTTCAGACATAGCCCTGCATTAACGTTGGAGCAGAGCTACACTAACCCAGGCAGCAGACCAGGAAGCAGTCTGCCTCGGGGTGAATGCCTCCCAGAGCTCCCCAGTACACAGAGACGGCTTTGATTGTGAGCTCTTTGGGGCAGGGTCTCTCTTTTGTTATCTGTTTGTATAGTTACCACAGTGGGGCCCTGATCCACGATTGAGACCCCATGTGCTACTGTAATGCAAATGAATATATTATAATAATACACTCCTATGAGGGAGACTGTGATGGGACGTACCTACTCTGCACCAGCCCCGAAAGGGTTAACTGTGCTTTGCAGTCTGAGGAAGCCCCGCCCCTCAGACTCTGCTGGGCATGCTCAGCCTGGAGGCAGACTATAAAAGGAAGCAGCCCAGCTCAGTCTAGGGGGTCCATTGAAGGGAGAGGACACAGACTGCAGGCCCAACCCCAGGAGCAAGGCACACAGAGACCCAGACGGACTCCACACTGCCTGACGAGCCCCGGGAAGAGACCACGCCAGTGGGAGCTAGGCCATTGGAGGACCCCAGAGACACAGGGGACATGTGGAGCTTAGCCGAGGGAGAAAGGGGAGGAAGCAGCCAGGGGCCTTAGAATCTTCTCTGGTGAGTGAAAGGGGGAACCAGTCAGTGTGTTTTGGGAGGATCCCCACTGACTCGGTGGTGAGCACCACTCTAAGGCCCTGGGCTTGGACTCGGAGGATCAGGGAGGGCCCAAGTCCCCCTCCCCTGGGCGCCACACTCCCCTAAGTGGTGCCCCACTTCCCCAATGGGCCAATAGGCCACACAATCCCACAGAGGTGGCCTACCCTAGTGACTCCGTCCATTAGGCTCTGCTACCCGAAATGAAGGGCCGCTTACCGACTCTGGCCATTGGGTCGGGCTGCCCTGAGTGAAAGGGCCGCTTACCGACTCCATCCATTAGGCTGTACTACCATGTTTGTCGTCAGTGTTACAAACATTGGACCTGACAAACTGCTATTCAGTACTTTTTTCCTTCTTCACCCCATACATGACCCGGTTCCTGTGATGGGGTATACCTACCCCACTACAGGGACAAGTGTATTCTTTAGCTCTTCTCATCCTCTTTGGGACACTATGTGCCTCAACAGGTGGGGTGGAGGGAAGATGGGTAAGGAGTAGTGCCAGAGCATCACAACCAGGACTTGAGCAGTCATCCTTAGTGGTTAGCGCCAGAGTCAGCCTCACAGAGTCAAGCCAAGGGTCAGAGCCAGAGTTGGCATTCGGGGCAGAGTTCAGGAACCAGGCAGGGAAGCAGAAACCAGGGACAAGTCAGGAGAGCAGGGCTCAGGTATCAGATGAGAAGTCAAAGTTCAATGAAATATCCAGCCACAAATTCACCAGGTAGCAGAGACTACTTCCTGTACCTCCTTCTAGCTTAAATAGCGCAGCCGGATCAATCATTAGGACTGAGTGCTCCTCCAGTCAGGAAAACCACGGGCAGTGCCTCTGGTAGGGCCAGGACTCTATTAGCCACTCAGCCCGCTAGTTAATAACAAGGAGGATGCAAAGGTTACCTGGGGATCTGTGGACCTAGGTTCAAGACCGGTGGATCCGCTTACAGAGTAGCCACGACACATCCTGAAACTCAAGACTGCAATCTGCTCAAGACAGAGAAGGGTCAATACACTGCACTGTAGCCCTAAATAAATACTGATTTCTTTTTAAAAGTGCCATGAATCTTTCTTAACCCCTAAAGCTATGTTTTATTGATTAGTCATTTTATCAACGCACAATACAATCAGAATCTGGTCAGACCTTATTTAAGGTTCTGTTTATAAATGGCTTATAAAGGGTTAATAAATGATTAATAGATGTTATAAGCATGCTACAGATATTAGTATGTGTTACAGATGGTTATAACCCACAGTGCTGGAAGGTAATATATAGGAGCATAAGCAACCTATTGACCTGGTGGGCTCAATTAATTAATTAACCGTTTATTAAAAACATCGATTAATCATTTATTAACCCCTTTCAAATGATTTGTAAATGGAATCGTAACAATATGCGACCCAGTGTTCTATTGAGCCTAAATTAAATATGAGCGGGGCACACAATTCAGTTTAAAGCATCACCACATTCTTCTCTGCGTTTGCCCACTCTCCCGCTGACGAAGTTCTGAAAGTACGTCATTTTTGTCCCACTTTCAATAAAACAGGCCAGCCTATGGTTTGCTAACATCTGTTTCTGTATTCTTAAGTCGCTCATTTTAACTAACACCTCAGTAAACTGGAGGAAATTTGGATTTAGCAATATTTTCATGTGTTTTTCCCCCTCCCCTCTGGAGGACAGCTTAAGGTCTCCCACTGCTTCACAGTGTAAAACTAATAACAAATTAAGGGTCCACAGAGGAAATAAACCAGGATGTTGTTTAAATCTTGTATGGAGGAGTACGGCCTCCTGCTCCCATTGGAATCAATTTATGTTTTGCCATTAGCTTCAAAGGAAGTAGCATTAAGCTAAAAATACATTTGAAGCTTTCAAATTAAAAAATTCTCTGCTCCAGATGACATACGTATGCTGAAGTTTAACAGGCCCAAGAAATGGAAAGTCAGATATTGCTGTAATAATACAACAGTGGTACAATAGAGGAGGACAGTTTTACGTGCCAGGGTACTGTTGTAAACAAAAGAGTGTTAAAGATTTAAAACTGCAGGAAAATAAGTGTAGACCAAAGTGCCAGGTAATATGTTCAGACTGCTTGTTTTTGTTCCTGATATTAAAAACAAAAATGCATTCTGGCCAGCGGTTGTCATAGCAGAGTAACCAAGAGACTAAACCGAAAGCCAACGGTACACATACAGACTGGATTTCCTTGTGCTGGTGGGAAGCAGACATGTCAGAAGTGTGAGCCCTACCTCCGTGGAAAGGAAAGGAGGCTGAGGATCATCTGATGATGTGACCTGGTGCAGCTCCAATGGAACTATACTGATTTATACCGATTGAGACTCTGCCTAACTATGGCCTGGTCTACACTATGAGTTTAGGTCGAATTTAGCAGCGTTAAATCGAATTAACCCACACCCGTCCACACAACGAAGCCATTTACTTCGACATAAAGGGCTCTTAAAATCGATTTCTGTACTGCTCTCCGACAAGGGGAGGATTAGGGATAGTGTGGACGAAATTCGACAGTATTGGCCTCTGGGAGCTATCCCACAGTGCACCACTGTGACCGCTCTGGACAGCAATCTGAACTCGGATGCACTGGCCAGGCAGACAGGAAAAGCCCCGCGAACTTTTGAATTTCATTTCCTGTTTGCCCAGCATGGAGAACACAGGTGACCATGCAGAGCTTATCAGCACAGGTAACCATGCAGTCCGAGAATCAAAAAAGAGCACCAGCATGGACCGTACGGGAGGTACTGGATCTGATCGCTATACAGGGAGAGGATTCCGTGCTAGCAGAACTACGTTCCAAAAGACGAAATGCCAAAACATTTGAAAAAATCTCCAAGGGCATGATGGAGAGAGGCCACAATAGGGACTCACTACAGTGCCGTGTGAAAGTTAAGGAGCTCAGACAAGCGTACCAGAAAACCAAAGAAGTAAATGGAAGATCCGCGGGAGAACTGCAGCTTCTACGCTGAGCTGCATGCAATTCTAGGGGGGGCCGCCACCACTACCCCACTCATGACCATGGATTCTGAGGAGGAAGTACTCTCAGCCATGCCTGAGGATTCTGCAGACTGGGAAGATGAGGAGGAGGAGGAAGAGGAGCTTGCGGAGAGCACCCAGCACTCCGTTCTCCCCAACAGCCAGGATCTTTTTCTCATCCTGACTGAAATACCCTCCCAACCCTTCCAAGGCGGTATCCCAGACCATGAACCCATGGAAGGGACCTCAGGTGAGTGTACCTTTGTAAATATAAAACATGGTTTAAAAGCAAGCGTTTTTTAATGATTAATTTGCCCTGAGGACTTGGGATGCATTCGCGGCCAGTACAGCTACTGGAAAAGTCTGTTAACGTGTCTGGGGATGGAGCGGAAATCCTCCAGGGACATCTCCATGAAGCTCTCCTGGAGGTACTCCAAAAGCCTCTGCAGAAGGTTTCTGGGCAGTGCAGCCTTATTCCGTCCTCCATGGTAGGACACTTGACCACGCCATGCTAGTAGCAAGTAATCTGGTATCATTGCATGACAAAGCCTGGCAGCGTATGGTCCCGGTGTTTGCTGGCATTCAAGCAACATCCGTTCTTTATCTCACTGTATTATCCTCAGGAGAGTGATATCGTTCATGGTAACCTGGTTGAAATATGGGAATTTAATTAAGGGGACAGAGGTGGCCGTTTGGTTTCTGCAGGGATCTTCCCTGATACCAGCAAACCGGTGGGGGTAGGGGTAAAGCGATCATCCCAGAGAATTGGAATGGGTGGTGGTGGGGTTTAGTTTGGTTTCTGCTGCTGCACGTTAACAGGAAAACCGCAGCATTCAACGGGCTTTGCTTGGTATGGGAAAGGAGGGCGCTACTTTAATGAAGGTTGCAGAAGCCAAAAGACAATGGCTTACCATGGCTTCATGCAAGCCAAATTCTGTTGCCCAGCCCTGCGGCTGTGATCTCTAACACCAAAGCCATAGGCATTCAATATAAGATGCAAAATGCGACCTTGTACCGAAATCACATGTGCTATGTAATGGGAATAGTGTTGTTCACCTTGAAAGAGTATAAGCATTGTTCTGTAAAATGTATCTTTTTAAATACTTCTCTCCCTTTTTTCCCTCCTTCATGCAGCTGCAAATTTTTCAAGCCTCCCTCCTCCGTCCCGAAGGCTATCTCAGATAAGGCGGCAAAAAAAAAAGCACGCGAGATAAAATGTTCTCGGAAATCATGCAATCGACCCGCGATGAAAGAGCTCATCTGAATGAGTGGAAGGACACAATATTAAAGTACAGTAAAGATGCCAGTGAACGTGAGGACAGGAAGGACCAATGTGAGGACAGGAGGGATGAACGTGAAGAGAGGAGGGATGCTCGAGATGAGAGGTGGTGGCAGGAATATCAGAGGTGGCAGCAGGAAGATCAGAGGAGGCAGGATGCAATGCTGGGGCTACTGCAGGATCAAACGGACATGCTCTGGCGTCTGGTGGAGCTTCAGGAACAGCAACAGGATCACAGAGTGCCGCTGCAGCCCCTGTATAACCATCCTCCCCCTTCCCCAAGTTCCATAGCCTCCTCACCCGTATAAGAAAGTTGGGGGGAGGCTCCGTGCACCCTGCCACTCCACTCCAGTGGACAGCCCAAGCAAAAGGCTGTCATTATTTTGAACTTTTGAAGTGGCCTTTTCCTTCCCTCCTCCCCTCCTCCCAAACCCTACCTTGTCAGTTCTCTCCCTCTTTTTATAATCAATTAATAAATAATACATGATTTTAAAACGATAGTGACTTTATTTCCTTTGAAAGCAAGCTGTGATTGAAGGGGGGGGGTTGCTTACAGGGAATGAGTCAATCAAGGGGGCAGGTTTTCATCAAGGAGAAACAAACAGAACTTTCACACTGTAGCCTGGCCAGTCATGAAACTGGATTTCAAAGCTTCTCTGATGCGCAGCGCTTCCTGATGTGCTCTTCTAATCGCCCAGGTGTCTGGTTGCACGTAATCAGCGGCCAGGCGATTTGCCTCAACCTCCCACCCTGCCATAAATGTCTCCCCCTTACTCTCACAGAGATTGTGGAGCACACAGCAAGCAGCAATAACAATGGGAATATTGGTTTGGCTGAGGTCTGAGCAAGTCCGTAAAGTGCGCCAGCGACCCTTTAAACATCCAAAAGCACATTCTACCACCATTCTGCACTTGCTCAGCCTGTAGTTGAACAGCTCCTGACTACTGTCCAGGCTGCCTGTGTATGGCTTCATGAGCCATGGCATTAAGGAGTAGGCTGGGTCCCCAAGGATAACTATAGGCATTTCAACATCCCCAACTGTTGTTTTCTGGTCTGGGAAGTAAATCCCATGCTGCAGCCGTTTAAACAGATTAATGTTCCTGAAGATGCGAGCGTCATGAACACTTACCGGCCATCCCACGTTGACGTTGGTGAAACGTCCCTTGTGCTCCGCCAGTGCTTGTAGCACCATTGAAAAGTACCCCTTGCTGTTTATGTACTGGCTGCCCTGGTGCTCCAGTGCCAAGATAGGGATATGGGTTCCATCTATCGCCCCACCACAGTTAGGGAATCCCATTACAGCAAAGCCATCTACTATTAACTACACATTTCCCAGAGTCACTACCTTTGGTAGCAGCAGCTCAGTGATTGCTTTGACTACTTGCATCACAGCAGCCCCCACAGTAGATTTGCCCACTCCAAATTAATGCCCGACTGACCGGTAGCTGTCTGGCGTTGCAAGCTTCCACAGGGCTATCGCCACTCGCTTCTCAACTGAGAGGGCTGCTCTCATCCTGGTATTCTGGCGCTCCAGGGCAGGGGAAAGCAAGTCACGAAGTTCCAAGAAAGTGCCCTTACGTATGTGAAAGTTACACAGTCACTGGGAATCGTCCCAGACCTGCAACACTATGCAGTCCCACCAGTCTGTGCTTGTTTCTCAGGCCCAGAATCGGCGTTCCACGGCTATAACCTGCCCCATTAACAGCATGATCTCCAAAGTGCTGGGGCCCCCGGTTTGAGAGAATTCTGTGTCCATGTCCTCATAACTCTCGTCGCCGCATTGCCGTAGCCGCCTCCTCCTCGCCTGGTTTTTCAGGTCCTGGTTCAGCATAAACTGCACGATAATGCGCGAGGTGTTTACAGTGTTCATGACTGCTGTCTTGAGCTGAGCAGGCTCCATGCTTGCCGTGGTATGGCGTCTGCACAGTTCACCCAGGAAAAAAGGCGCGAAACGGTTGTCTGTCGTTGCTTTCACGGAGGGACGGGTGAGGCTGTACCCAGAACCACCAGCGACAATGTTTTTTGCCCCATCAGGCATTGGGATCTCAACCCAGAATTCCAATGGGTGGGGAAGACTGTGGGAACTATGGGATAGCTATGGGATAGCTACCTACAGTGCAACGCTCAGGAAGTCGACGCTAGCCTCGGTACATGGATGCACACCGCCGAATTAATGTGCTTAGTGTGGCCGCATGCACTTGACTTTATACAATCGGTTGCCAAAAATTGAATTCTGTAAATTCAGACTAATCCCATAGTGTAGACATACCATATGAAAGGGCTTGAGCAGCAGATCAAAGCAACTGTTCAGTGCTTTAGATGACAGAAAAAATAATCCTGGATTACTGTTTGTATTACAGTGGCATTTAAGGGCCCCAACCATGGATCATAGCCCCACTGTATTAGGTGATTTGGGAACTAACAATTTGAAAGACACAAGAAAAAGGTCTTGTAGCATAGACATAGTCTGTGTTTAAAAGGCATCATATGAACAATGTAATGATTTGAGCTGGTTAATATTTAAAAATGTGAAATATTTTGAATTTGTTTTAATTTCAGAGTGAACCTGTTGCTTGCAACATTTTTCACCATTTATTAGACTCATAGACTCATAGACTTTAAGGTCAGAAGGGACCATTATGATCATCTAGTCTGACCTCCTGCATGATGCAGGCCACAAAGCCGTCCCAACCCCTTTCCCTTAACTCTGCTGTTGAAGTCCCCAAATCCTGTGGTTTAGAGACTTCAAGTAGCAGAGAATCCTCCAGCTAGTGACCCCTGCCCCATGCTGCAGAGGAAGGCGAAAAACCTCCAGGGCCTCTGCCAATCTACCCTGGGGGAAAATTCCTTCCTGACCCCAAATATGGCGATCAGTAGAACCCCGAGCATGTAGGCAAGATTCTCCAGCCAGACCCTCATTGGCCATTGATACTATTTACCAGCGATGGCACGCTGTTCATTTGACTAAAATCATGTTATCCCATTAAACCATTCCCTCCATAAACTTATCTAGCTTAATCTTAAAACCAGACAGGTCTTTCGCCCCCACCGTTTCCCTCGGAAGGCTGTTCCAATATTTCACCCCTCTGACGGTCAGAAATCTTCGTCTTATTTCAAGCCTAAACTTCCCCACGGCCAGTTTATATCCATTCGTTCTCGTGTCCACATTAGTACTGAGCTGAAATAATTCCTCTCCCTCCCTGGTATTTATCCCTCTGATATATTTAAAGAGAGCAATCATATCCCCTCTCAGCCTTCTTTTGGTCAGGCTAAACAACCTGAGCTCCTCGATAAATCATACTCTTTATCAAAGTTGATAGCAAAACGATTAGCAATATTTTTTGTTCACCAAAATCTTGATTTTCTGTAAATGCGAAATATTGATAACTATTTACATAAACATTTTGAAATAGATTTCAACAAAAAATATGACAGATTGTGTAAAAAATAAAAAATGTTTATAGTGATGGCAGTTCTTGCAAAAGAGGTAGGTCTTGAAAATAGGCTGTATATTTTGACAAAAAATATATTTAAAAAAAAATTAAACAAAAAATTTAAAAAATTAAAACAATGAAACAAAACATAACTACACGCACAAGATGGAAATATCTATAAATAACAAAATTCAGCATTCATTATTTGCAAAACCTGGTGGAAAAACAAACCCTGAACCTGTAGAGGTCATGCAGGGCATCAGTTATTAAAGTGATTAAGTAGATAAGTAAGTGAGAAAATAACCTATGAGTATTAGGGACTAATATATATTAAGCTATAAAAGCATGCAATAGTTTCATGTATGACCAGACAATCATATTTTTTCCAACCATTTCTAATAGTCTTTTTTTCCCCATTAATGCAGTAGCAGAAAGCTCACTATGCCAGTGTGTATGAGAGGGAAGAATTGCAGATTTCCATTGTCTCAAAATAACTCTTTTGGTGACTAAAATGACTACTGCAATCCATTTCTTAATGTTAACTTGTAAGACCAACTCATCCTGCACCCCTCAAATACACAAGCTTAGGGAAGGAAAGATAGTGACACACAATTTTTGAGAGAGCACCGAATATGGTGTTCCAGAACACATGCATTTTTGGACAGGTGTAGAGGATGTGCAACAGGTTGGCATGAGGCTGTCTGCATCTCCAACATTTGCTGGATGTTGCCAGTCTAAACTTAAACAAAGTCCAGTAGTACCTGTTTAATATCTTGTTCTGGAAGAATCGCAAGGATAAGGAACTTGAAGATATCCTCCCAGGTTTCTGTTGTGACAGTAAGTCCTTCTTCCCATTTTCCTTTGAGACTGAGATTGAAAGGGTATCACAAAGCATTAAGTCACCTGTAAGTACTTCCTACAAAGTGACTTTTGTTTCCATTTTTCTTAACATGGTCTCTGAGAAGTGAAATGGATAAGTTGTCCCCTATCCTTGCATGAATCCGTGAGCATAGCCACTGAAAAAGAGAACTCTGAGACAGCAGTAGCTGATATTAAACATGTAACTGAAGGAGGCCAGTCTATCATCCTGTATTATATCTTTAATTTTTGTTAATCATTTTTCTATCCAAACTGTTTTACTCATGAAGTTGGCCTTGATCCTGAGGCACAGATTATCTCATAGTGGTATGAGAAGAGAATAAGTAATTGTCTTAACGGGTTGCAGGATGACCCATGTAGATGCAAAGACTGGATTTTTCCTTAAGGATGTGGGTAGCCTCTTAAGGTATATAAAAGAAGACTAAAAGAAGAGAGCGAACCAAATGGTATAGCAAAGCTTTTTCAATCTCAAACCAAGCTGGTGTGCATACAGAGCAAGTAGGATGCATTTGGAATGCTAGATGATAAAATACTAATCTTGAAACCCCAGACCTCCAGTTGCCCAGAATTTTTAAGGGTCTTGTGTGACAAGTGAGGCTGTTTTTTATCACACATAAATTGCATGATAAGTTTATTTATTTGAACATAGAGCAAAGGAGAGACCTTGAAAGGCAACAGGCTAATGGTATAAGTCAGTCTCGGGTAGATCATGATTTTGGGTTTTTCTAGTTTCCCCAATTAGGATACATTCTTGGAAATGTCTTTTAATATATAAGTGCATATTTATAGAAACTATTTTGGGAAGACTAGGACAAATCTTAACAGCTAAATAAATTATTTCCTAGCATATCTGAAATGGAAAATGTGGGAACTGAGAAGGAGCTGGTCTTTTGGATACATCCACTGCTTGTGATTTATTCCCGTTAATGTGAAAACCAGAGATTTCCCAAAAATATCAGCTACATTCAATAATGATGGGATTGATGAGGATAGATTCTTCAACAGTACAAAAATGCCATCAGCATATAAACTGATTTTGTATTCTTCCCTGTTTATAGCTACACCTTCAATGGCTGAGTGCTAACATATGCACATTGCCAGTGGTTCATGAGAGATTAAAAATGAGGGACAAGAGGGGATAGCCCTGTTGAGTCCCTCTTTCTTGTTGAAATGTGGGGAAATAATTCCTTTCATTGATAGTGAAGCAAGGAGAGAGTTGTATAATACGTTGACCTATTCAGGAATATTGGTTCAAATCAACTTCTTTTAGGACTGCCATTAGACAAGGAAATGCAATCTTATCAAAGGCTTTCTCTACATCTAGCTATGGAGGGAACATCTGACATCTGACCTTGCTGGATCGAGTGAGCGATTTTTCTTGAATTATTACCTGCCAGTCTTCCTTTAATGAAACCAGCTGATTTCCATGTATAATTGTTGGGACGATGGTGTTCAGTCTGGTCACTAAAATTTTTGCAATATGTGTTCAATAGAGAGATAGGGCGGAAGTCACCACAATTGCGACCAACTTTGTTCTTCTTGAATAATAAAGACATTAAAGTAGTTCTCTTGTCACAAGACATGGCTCTCTTTTGGAATGTTTCAGTGAAGACCTTTGAAAGAATAGAAGATAGCTGATTATAAATTGTTCTGTTGCAATCTTCCGGAATCCATATGAACAGCCTGTTCGATCTCTTGTGTTGTGAAAGTGTTGTCCATAAACACCACTTGTTCTGAAGTCAGGGTATTAAACCGTAGGCCTTCAACAAAATGCTCAAATGTATTAGAGTCAAGTGGGTTGTCTGATTTATATAAATATCGATAGAACTGCTTACACTAATTATTTGTATATATTGGTTCAAGGATGGCACTCCCATCTTCTTGTAATAAGGAAGAAATATTGTTGTTGGCTAGTTCCATCTTACGTCTCCTGGCAAGTTGTTCACCTGCTTTATCTCCACATTCATAATATCTTTGTTTGACCCTGTTGAGTGTAACTTTGACTAGCCTGGATAAGCATTTGGTATTGATTAGAGAACATAAGAGGGTTTCATTATATGGGTTAGTCTTGTGCGTTCTCTGTAACTCATCTGTTGCCCTGGCCAGACAGGCTAGTAACTTGAGTCTCTGTCTCTTCTTTTGGGAGGTATACTTTATGCATTCACCCCTTACAGTAGCTTGCAGAGCTTCCCAAGAGGAACCAGCTGAGGTAACTGAGGACTTATTTTCTTGTATGAAGTCAGAGGCAACTGAATAAGCTGTAGAACAGAATTTGGCATCCTTTGGTAGCAGAGTGAATTTGAAAATTTTTAACCAGCTCTAGTTAGATATTTCAGCTATAACTGACAAGAGCAGTTCATAAAGGAGAACAGATCTAAAGAAAACCAGTCAAATCTCCAAACTATAGTATTGATACTTCTTTTACTAATTAAGA
The DNA here is from genome assembly GCF_013100865.1 of Trachemys scripta elegans. Classification (NCBI taxonomy): domain Eukaryota; kingdom Metazoa; phylum Chordata; order Testudines; family Emydidae; genus Trachemys; species Trachemys scripta. Next base: position 125,143,816 of record NC_048303.1, read on the forward strand.
CCTGAAATCATATGTAAATATTTAAACAGAGTAATAAATTCTCAGTTATACATAATTACAAAAACATTTGTCTGGGCAGGACTTTGCCTTAATGTATAAATCATGCTTTCCATGATTTGCATGGTTTGAAGAATATCTATTGCTTTTAACATGGCAGTATTTAAAAAAAAACTTTTAAAAGGGCCATTCCTTAATTGCGAAACAAAGCACCAGTAAAAGGAGCTTTGCTCACAGGAACAAGGCGCAAGGACTCCTCTCTTGCCCCCTGCAGGCTGGGGTCAGTGTATACGCAGAGCTAGACTGAGGCTTCTAATTTGGGGATTTAGGGCTTGATCCTGCACCACAGAAGTCCAGGGGACTTTAATGTCAGCACAGTTAGGTCAGTGGGACTTTTGCTATTGACTTCAGTGGAAGCAGACCTAGGTTAAGAGGTGTTTTGCCATGGTCTTCAATGGGAGCAGGATCAGTACTTGTTTATTGCATCTACCCATAATCTATCCCCAGCTACTACCTCTTTGGTTGGATGTTCTGTGCCTCCCAGGGAGACATGAGGCCAACCAGGGCTGCTCCTCAAGGAACTAGTGGAGTATTAGCTCCATATGGCTGGGTAGGAGGAGGGTATCTACAGCAACTCTCCCCTTTAGTTCATCTCCAGTGTTGGGGAGCCACTCAAAAAGGCCACTTTGGCTAGACCTCCCACCTGTGCAGCTGAATTGTAATTTGAGATGTCCGTTTGCCTTCTCAAAGATTGATATGTCTGTCTACTCTAGTCTACCTTGAGTTATTATCTATATTTAATAGGCAAGGGTAACAACTGTGGTAAATGCTTATACTCATGTACACTCGTCTAGTTTTCAGCATAACATCTTTATTGCCACTAGGGGACACATTTCTGAGACAATGAAAGCGGCAACGACATCAGCCATATTGGAGGATCACCCTCCAAAAGGAAAAGCCTTGCAGCAATGTCTGAAACGTCAAACACTTTGTCTTTTGTAGGAAAAAGCAAATTAATGCAAGAAACGATGACAACCAAGCTCCAATCGTGGCAAAGGGCCATCAGGACTGGAGCTGAGAACCTGACCGCTTCGGTTCTACTTGTGGTTCTAGTCTTCCAGAGTAGAAGGCTATGATGTCATAGCAAGTTTTCAGTCAGTGTGGCCCTGGTTTTCACAGGTGCGAAGCACGCACAGCTCCAGCTGAAGTCAACGGGAGCTGCAGGTGTTCAGTCTCGGTTTGCTCCTGTGAGACAGAGCTATAGTACAGCTACACAGACACATAACTCATCTCAGTCCATTTACATCCTTATTCATTTTAAACAGCCTAGTTTTGAAGATGTTCTTATGCTAATATTCAGTTGCTAAAAATGGACATGTTCTTGCTTCCTTATTAATGAAATGTGATTGTCTGCCAATCTGCAACAGGCGTGATCTAAAACCTCTCTCTTCAATACTCCTAAAACAACCATTACCTGACCATCTCACAATCCTTAACATATTTATCTTCACAGCACCCCTGCGAGGGAGGAAACTGCTGTTATCTCCATTGTACAGAGGAGAAACTGAGGCACAGAGAGGCAAAGTGACTTGCCTGGGGTCACACTGTTGTGGACTAGGATGCTGGCAGTCTGGCCTAGTAATCAGAGCAGGACTTAGGTCTAGTGGGCAAAGCAGGCATCTAGGTTGGGGAACAAAGCTGAGGGTCAGCATCAGAGTCAACTGCCAATTACCAGAGCCCGGGGTCAAGCCAGAGTCAGAGGCCAGGGTTGGGAACAGGACTGGTAACTTATGATTGGAGGTGAGGTGTAAGGGCAGGAACTGAAGGAGAGGAAGGATCAAGGCCAGAGCAGGAGCACAGTGGGAACAGGAGCGAAAGCAGGGGTGAGCAGGAACAGAGCAGGAATTAGGAACGGGGTGGGTGCAGGAGACGGCACAAGTAGAGTCCAATGCAGCCACCACAGGAAACAACCTTGCTGCTCAGACAACTTCCCGTGCCTCCTTCTGGCTTAAATGACCGGGCCTGGACCAATCGGTGGAGCCTGGGCAATCCTCCAATCAGAGCTCCCCTGGGTGGTGCCTTGGCTGAAGCTGTCATCCTACTAGCTTTTTGGTCCACCAGGTTTCAGCAGACATTGGGTGGAGGCCCACCAGGTTTCAGCCCACCAGGTTTCAGCAGACATTGGGTGGAGGTCAGGATGCAGCAGATGTCTGGGAACTCCCAGGCCTGGCTCAAAGACCTGGGACATCACACACACACACATTCTCTCTCTCTCTCTCTATGGGTGAGCAGGGAGGCCCAGAACAGCACCATGCCCCTGGCCTATCCCAGACCTTTTTACACAGCAGTGAGTGTGAATCTAAAAGGTTGTACAGGTGTTTCTGAAAGAGTGGGAAACCACCTTTCCATTTACAGCTAAACAGGATCTATTCTTACAAATGTTGAGCCATAACATTCACATGCTCTCCCATTATTTGAATGCCATGCCAGGTGCTTGACTGGACATGAAAGATCTTAGAATGGGCAACTTTTAAAAGGTGAAATACAATCAAACTGTCTAATCTGGCACGGTATACTTCCTACTGATGTGCTTCAGAAGTGTATGAACAGTCGAGGCCTTTTGTACCATATCTGCTTAAGAGGTCCTTAAAATGTCAAGCTCTCCAGATACTGTAAATATGAGTAGGAGTGTGTATTTCTGGGAAAGCAGTGGTGTGCTGTGACATTTTAGTAAGGCCTGCAATTCTACACTTACATGCACATTTGGGGCTTGTGAGGTCAAGCTGTGCAGAGGATTCCTTTTCATTCTACAAAATGGCATCCTCTGTGTGCATTTGGGGGCTGGATGGAATCATCACATGGGCACAGCCGGTCTTGAGGCATACAATGCATGCGTTGCATACATAGCCAGCACGCCACTGTGTGAAAGAAATCTATGTTGTTTTTTTCCTGGTTAGTCAGGACTTGTTTTTATGTTGGATTTGGTGATTTAAATGTTACTGCCATCCAGCATGAGGTGGCCCTCTCTTCACTGAAAGACCAAATTACATGAAATGGAATAAACAACAGTAATGCTGTGTTAAGTCTCTCTGTGCCTGACCAGCACATCGGAGATAGCTACGCCTTCACCATGGAAAGCAGAAACTTCATTTTGTTTCCAAACGAAAGCATAGAAATTGCAGAATATTGAAAAATACAGCAAAAATTACAGACCTTTACTTCGTGGGACTTGCTGAGTTTTTTTAGCCCATGTAATTTTTTCCTGTTGATGTACAGGCAATTTTTGGAGGATTTTGCTGTGTGTTCCATTGAGAGAATTACAGTTTCCACAGACCCAGTCCCACAGCCTGTCTGAGTCCCTTGCTGAATGCAGTCGTGTCACAAAGCTTCACTCTCTCTCCTAGCTCAAACAGCTAACGTCAGATCATACTTTAAAAAGAAAAACTCAGAATCTTTTCAACTTTCTTTTGTTTTTGGCAAGCTAAAAAATTTGTCTCTCTCACCATGGGGAGTTGGTCCCATAATAGATATTCCTGAGAGATTTTGGACCAAACAGATGACGACGATGATAAATGGGCAACACTAATTCTGGCATTTCCTGACTTTTCAGTACATGGCTTTGCAAACTTTATTGTCTTATAATAGTTTTTTCTTTGCTTGTTTATGTAATTGTATATACTTTAGCATTCTCGGGTTTCACTAGTAGTTGGTATTAAACACACACACACATCTATGTATGAATATTGTCTCTGGCAAATAGGAAAATGGAGCTTGAGCTCAGGTGCTTTGGTAAAGGCAGGGCCTGAAGGTAAACGCTTTAAGAGTCACTGACTTAGAGCAGCCATGAGGCTGCTGTAAGTAGCACTAGGGGACCAGACTGGTGCAGGATTTTCAAAAATAGGTCAAATGTAAAAAATGTGTAAATCCCTGTAAGTCTCTGTGTGTGTGTGTGTGTTCATCTTGTTAAAAAACTGTTATTTAGTCTTGTTTTAAAAGCTTCTCTCTCATGCTGATCAAAAGAGGAGGGACTGCTTATTCAAATTGCCATATGCAGTGAAAAAGAATAAACCTTGCGAATGCCATAGCCAGGGGCTTGATAAAAATGTGAAATATTTTAGGCTTCACCATTTCTTCTCTGATAGCCTTGAATCATTAGACCACAAAGACAATAGCTACATAGAATACTAGAGTTCAAGAGCATTTTAATAAAAATCCTGTCCATTCACTGTGTTGTACAATTTTCTGGGTTTCCATAAGCTTTTGGAAGTTACTGCAGCACTGAATTATTACATACTTTTTCCTCAAGCCAGCTCTTAGGCCCATCTGTTCTTATGTCCATCCCCATTCAGCAAAGCATGTGCTTAAGTCTTAATGAAGTCCTGGGGATTTTCTGAATAGGAATGGACTGCTGAATTAGGGGCTTAGTGATCTAGTAGATCATTACCAGAGATAGCACTAATAGAACACAGATATCTAGCACAGGAATGTTTCCACCTTCTTTTTAGAAACTCTTTAGATATTGGCATCTGTTCAACCGTGCCCTCAGTCCTGACTCCTGCAAGCCCTCTGTGTTGAGCTCCCACTGATATGAACAAGTGATCTGGACATGGGGTTTGCAACGTTGGGTCTCATATGCAATGTTCTCTACGAGTTCATTGAGCACGGAATGTCAAAGCGAACATTTTGCTTTCTTAGGGCCCAATCTCGATCCCCTTGGTCTTGTGAGTGGTACTAATGTCATCAGTAGGGCTACTTACAGAGTGAACTCCTCCTCGGTGTGACTAAAGGGGTCAGAATCTGGGGCATACTTTCGCTCGCTTCCTCACTCTCCCCACCCTTTCCTGGCAAAGACCCTGGTAGGGCCACCAGAGCCCAAAGGGTGGAGAGCAGATGAAACGCAGCCCACTAGTACTCCAGGTTGGGTGTTGAGCTAGGCCAGCAGCCTAACCTCATGCAATCACCGCGTTTCAATGTGAGGCTTCCAGAGAAATCAGCCCCAAACTGAAACCCTGCGACGGCATGACAATATCACAAGGGTTGATAACACTGCAGGCTTTGGGTAGATCCCCTACACTGAGGGTGAGCTCAATCTTCATTCGGCATTAGCTAGCCATGAAGAAACACAGAATTAAACGGTGTGTTTGCAAAACTGCAAAAACAACAAAACAATTGGTACTCAAATCCAACAGCTCAATTAAATGTGAACATGGGGCCTGGTGGAAATCTCCCTAGTATTATAAGTAGGGAACTTGGCATCCCTGAAGATAGGTATCTTCTGAAAATGACCTGTGTTATGTTAGCTGTAGGACAAACCTGGAAGGAGTCTATACAGTATAAATATTGTAGTGCTGTGTGTCTGGGAAAAATAGATAACTGACGAGCATTTATCACTTTCTAACAGGCAGCCTATGCAATACAATAGAACTGCTGACATCAGCTAGAAGGATTGGCAGAAGCAGCCCATAGGGACCAGCATTCCATCGCTGTTCCTGGAGGACACGCAGATAGCAGACACTTGGAATGAAGTTTATTACAGTTTTGCAGACATTTTAATTTTTTTAATCAAAAATTACACAGACTTCTCTCAGCAAAAATAACAGTCTAATCCGAATGGAAATCTGACAGTTTGTGAATGTGATGGAGTGTTTAAAATCTCTGCCATCCTCTGTTCCTAAACAAGGCATCCGTGTTGACAACTCATGATTTTACTGAGAGTATCATGATTGTTGGTGTTTTTGTTAAACCTGGAGTCATGTGATTCTGTGAGAATCTCAGCTTTCACTTTAAATAAAGGAGTAGTATACAACTAGCCCTCATGTTTGGAGAAAAGCTTGAAGATGTGACCCCTACAGGCTCAAAAAGCAAAGGCAAATAAAAGAACCCACAATGTCTTTTTTAAAATCTCAGGAGTTCTAAGGCAATCTCATGATTTTGTGGGCCCGATTTTTGAATCCTGAGGGTTGGCAAAACTGAAGAACAGTAAGAGAACTCCCATTTAGCTTGCTGTAACATTTACACACTTCTCAGCAAATCTGTATAACGGCTGCATGAAGCTAGCTCCCAACTTGTGCAAAATAAGAACCTGCCTGTCACAGGGTGTCTCTGCCCGACAGTAACTCGGCCGGCCAAATGTTGTGCTGTAGGTGCTCCCTGCCTCCGTTTCCTCTCGCACCACTAATAAGTTAATACGGGGCGTTACCTAGGGAACATTGCCCCTTCTGAGGGGTCTAGTTGATTCCTGGCAGGCTGGGCTTCCTACCACCAGGAAGGTGTTCGGGCTGCTAGCACCTTGGTCAGTGTGGGACGTAATTTGCAACTGTGGGATAAACAACATATTAGCTCAGTGTCGCTGATAAAACAATCCTCCCTGACATGCCATTGAAATGGTCATTGTTCATTTTCAAAGATAGCACTGCATTAAGGTGAATGGGGGCAGTTCACACTGCTCAGCTCTATTGATTCCATCTGTCCGCAGATTGGGGCGGATGTCACCACGTTTATGCTTGGTTCATGTTGCTCAGGTTGTCTTCACAATCGAAAGGGCTAGAAACATAGTTTTAAAAAAGAAATCTGAACTTCGATTCTGGAAAGATAATTCTGCACCTACATTGGATTCTGTGGCAAGCTGCGAATCATGGAATCTATGGGGCACTAACTAGCTGTTCTTAATACTCTATTTCCTCTTCATATATTCTGGGCAAAATCCTAGAGCCCATAGAAGGAGATTCTGCTGGGAGTGCCAAAAGCAGCAGAGCTGGTGAATTTCCATGGTGCAGTGATCCGTATTCCCTATGTATGCAGAGGTCGTGCAGTGGCAGAACTGGAGGGTGAGGAGCAGCCCTTGTGAATCTGCCATTATGTGGCATAGACCCCAGCTGTACCCTCTCACGAAAGGGGTACAGCAACCAAGGTGGTTACTGCTGACTGTGAAGCAGCTCCCGGGCCACTCTGTGACCTTTGGAAGGGGACCCCTACGCACATACACACAGCTTCCACAAAGCCTACCCAGCACACAGTAGGGTTGCCACCCTGGGTTTTACCCAGATGGGTCCTGTGGCTTCTGTATCCGGGTGCCATTTAGAGTTGCCAGGTGCCCGGTTTTTGACTGGAAAGTCCTGTCAAAAGGGGGACCTGGTAGTGTCTGGTCAAATGTACTGACTGGACACCAAAAGCCTGGTTACTGTAGGGTAAGGGGAGGCAACAGGTCATTAACCTGCACCAGTCCCTGCTCAACTGGGGCCACCTCCTACCTGCTGGGAGGCTCCTTGTCAGGCTGCAGCAGGTCCTGTCCCAGCCCCAGAGCAGAGGAAGCCCAGCTGGTGGGGGAGGCGAGAGGTGGATAGGATCCAGCAAGTAACGGGGGGAGAGTAGTGAGTGATGGGGTTGGGGCCTTGGGGATAAAAGGTGGAGAAGGGGCGGAGTCTGAGGAAAGAGGCAGAGCGGGGGTGGGACCTTAGGGGTCTGGTTATCAGCAATTAGAAAGGTGGCAACCCTAGCACACAGGCTATGAGCTGGGGAAGAGGACCTGTCCCTTTATAAACAGAAGCAAAGATTTGCTTACAGAGTAGAGGCGCTGCATTCCCAAATGCCTGTGTTTAATGCACAGTGAATGTCGAATACCTGAACAAGGGCAGCATCCCTACTTGCACCATCAATCGCTGATGCGGCTTTTGCACCCAGTCGGCCACATGACACTCTGCCCTGCATGGGGTAAAGTCTTCCACTCTCCTGACATTCCTCACGGGAGGGGGGTGTTATCAGTTTGGTTTCCTCTCCTGCTCATAGTGATAGAAAGAACATCCCCACATTTCCTCCACCCACTGAAAGCGCTAAAGGGATGACTGTGAAAGGTCAATGCAAATCTAGCTCTACACCCTTCCTTTCCAAGGAAATCACAAAAACAAATATTTCACAACCTAGGCCTGGTTTATTTTACAAATAATTACTCCTACACGAGATAACTCTGCTGGGTCAATGCTCTGGAATTTTGCATGTTTACAAATGGCATTGTTCTTGAGCGCTCATTACACAACTCGTTTTATGATGTTGCCAAGAAGAAAAGAAAAATCCATCCAAGAAGCAACACGCTTCGATTTGTTTCTTATCATAGAATATCAGGGATCTCATCTAGTCCAACCCCCTGCTCAAAGCAGGACCAATCCCCAGACAGATTTTTGCCCCAGATCCCTAAGTGGCCCCCTTAAGGATTGAACTCACTACCCTGGGTTTAGCAGGCCAATGCTCAAACCACTGAGCTAGCCACACTCCACACCCCACTATCCAGAAGGATCTGAATAACAAGAGGAACTAGTTTTCTTTGCCGCACATAGAATATATAGCATATAATACATGCAGGCAGCATAGCCCCTCACAATTGAGCTCTGTGCCAATCCACACATAGAAATAGGCAACAGTTTCATCCTTGGCTTTTCTTTACACACTAAATAAGCTTTTCAAACTCAGCAGCATGTTGTCCTTCTCAATCAATCCCTTCCCAACACCAGTAAAGCTATGAATGTATTCTGTTACCCAAGCCCATCATTTAAAACAGATACGAATATTAGCCCAAATGGGAAAGAAGCTGATGCAGCCCATTAGCTGAGGCCCAAACCTCTGCAGCTGAAAGGAAAGGAAAGGAAAAACACTGATTTTGCATGGCACCCTGGAAGAGGCTGGGCATTGGCCTATGCAAACTACCAGATGGCAAGTTCCAGAGCTTAGATCGCCCATTAAGAGTGACCTTCTATCTGCCTCCAAGAACACAGTCAGAGCTGCTTCTGTTCATCAGAACTGCCTCAGCTTGGCTTGAGGGTGGGCAGTCCCAGAGAAACCACACAGAAATATCAAAAGGGACAACACTCCACTAATGTCTCATCAGTATAAAAGGCAGAGTTAACGATAAGATGAACAGTGTTTCTAGCTAAAATTAACCATTTAATACAAGACAACATTATGTATAGTTATATACGCATATATGCTCACACACACACAATCAGAGCTTCTATTGGACGATCCTAAGGGAATATCCATTATGTTGTCTTACACGAGTTACACACACCCTCGTGTCATTACATGCGAGCACAGAACCACGTGTCTACACTGAGCTACCAGGTAACTTGAGGGACTTCTGGACGCAGTTAGGACCTGACAGGCTGACACACGTTCCCCCTTCCTTTTTGTCTATTCTGACCAAGCTAGGCACTGCACACTTTTTAGAAGGGACAGAGTAAGTGTCCATAGCTCACATTAAGTTTTGTCCCTTTCTGGTTCCTGACAGTTCCTGTCAATTCAGTCTGTGCCTGTGAGCGTTATGGCTGATTCCTTGGCTACTCTTACAAGCCAGCCGAGGCCGAGGGGGAAGGATGACTCAATCACTGACGCTGATCACTGATTCACCCCACCTCTCCTGAAGTAAGCAGTGTTTGTCACTATCAGCCTTTAGAGAGGGATGTGTGCTTCTTGCAACACAGCTGCATACATCATAGAGTAGGAGGAGAAAAAGGGAGTTTATCAACACAGATGTCACACCAGGCACAGTTGGGAGCAGAGCTGCAGCTCTGCCTTCTGCCTGCCGTTAAAGCGACCACATTGAAGAAAACATGGCAGGGGGTTGTTGGTGCTGATGCACAGGCCCACAAAGACTTACATGCGTGATTGACTTTATGCACTGGGAGTCATCTCATTGACCTCAACGGGGCAACTCACATTGCTTATAAATTAAACACAGGCATAATCTGGGGCTAAATCCAGTCCTGATTTTAAAAAGTGCAACTTCCAGGGTCTTCAACTGGAGTTACACATTCTTATGCCAAGGCTGATTTGCCCACAGAGCTGTCTTTTTTATTATTATTATTATTACACCCCTACCCCGATATAACGCTGTCCTCGGGAGCCAAAAAATCTTGCCACGTTATACGTGAAACCGCGTTATATCGAACTTGCTTTGATCCGCCGGAGTGTACAGCCCCGCCCCCCCGGAGCGCTGCTTTACTGCGTTATATCTGAATTCGTGTTATATCAGGTCGCGTTATATCGGGGTAGAGGTGTATTTTAAATGTAGTTGGATTTGTCTAGAAATTGATGATTTTTTTAAAAAATTCCTTATTCACTTAATTATCCAAAACTGCTGAAGAACCATAAGAGAACTGCAAAAATATCCTGGAAATTGTTGTTCACATAGAATGTGTAATACTGCTGAGAATCTCCACTTGGTTTTGAAAAATATTTGTTTTATTGTAGGAATTCAGGTTTTTTTAACTGCTCGTTGTTTTAATAAGGACGTTTCAGGTCAAATATATTAATAATTGGATCACTGTAATCAAGTTTATATAATAAATTACTTAGCCACTAATCATTCAATTTTTCAGTAGGTAGACCAAAAGGTAAGACATTGTACAGCAAAATCACTGTCAATAGCTTGCTGCTTTAAATATTAATTGCCTGTATGAGTTTCCAAAGTCACTGCAGATTGATGAGAGTACCAATAATTTCACTGAGGTGCTCCCTGGCTCGCTCCCCCACCCACGGAGAGCCATCAGGCAAAGAGAAGTGTATTCATTTCGCTCTGGCACCTGGACGTAAGGCAGCCAATCAAAGTGTGCTCATTAGAGCTAATCTCCTCTCTTCTGTCTATTGAAGGTACAGTATTTACGAGGCCCCTTTACAGGGCCGCCCAGAGGATTCAGGGTTTTTGCCTGGAGCAAAGCAATTTCAGGGGCCCCTTCCATAAAAAAAAGTTGCAATACTATAGAATACTATATTCTTGTTGGGGCCCCTGTGGGGCCCGGGGTCTGTGGCAAATTGCCCCACTTGCCCCCCTCCCCCCCGGGCGGCCCTGCCCCTTTACTGTAGTACCTGAGTGCCTCACAATCGATTTATCTTCACAGCACCTCCTGAGGGGTAGGGAAGTATCATTATCCCTACTTTGCAGCTGGGGGACTGATGCCCAGAATGCCTGCATGGGCATGTTGGGTGAAACGAAAACTGAGGCTGGGTTTCCAGAGTCTCAGGCTAGCACCCTGCCACCGGCTCATTGTGACTGTGCTTGTTTCAGCAAGAAGAGCCAGTGGGAGAGGAAGCGGAACAGGCCGGGGGATGCTCAGTACCACGGCCTTTGCACAGCATTCACACTGCACAGTGTCCCTTCTTTCAAGAGAAAATGCAGTAACGTACTCCGGTTAGCTAAAGACTGGGATGGAAACTAGAGTTTACAGGGAGTGTAGGGAACCTCTTTACATTATCATGAGAGAAGAGAATGTCCCAGTACATGCCTCAGAGACTTTCAGCATTTCAGGCACATACATAGCGTGATCTCATGGAAAGGCATCAGCCCCATCATGAGGAACAGGAGGCTGTATAAACTGCACTCCCTGCGTTACTGCTCTCTGGAGAGTGGGGAGGAAAATACCATGTCCCAGCAACGTTAAATCGGGACTGAGTCATCGGTGGCTTCAAAGGAGTGAGGCTGACACATAACTGAAGGGATGAGGAAGTGTTCTGAGCGCTAAGGGACCAGAGATGTAAGTGAAGCTGAAACAAGTTCAGACAGGTGGAGAGAGAGAACTCGGAAGAATAAAGAAGCTGTGGCCATCATTGTCAGCCTTCCTGGTACATATGTAAGTAAGATGCCTTAAGATCTCAAGATACCAAACTGATCACCAGATGAGAAATCCTACTGGAGGCAGGAGAGCACAAATGTCAGAAGAACTGATAAAACTTGAGCAGGCCACAGGGGAGCCAAGGCTAGCATGCATAGCTAGTTGTGATGGCCAGGAGACGAGCAGCCTAGGACGGCAGTAACAGCTGGAAGTCCTGGAGCGATGGACAAAATGCTGATGTGTGGTTGGGGGCAAGAAAACTGAAATGGATTTTGAGGGTTGGATTTTCAAGAGACTAAAGGAGTTAGGTATCAAACTTCTGTTGGCTTTAGGGTTCCTTGGTACCTCCGATATCTGTGCTCTTCTAGCTCCAGTAGGATCTCTTACCTGGTTAGCAGTTTGATGCACATCTGAAGGTCCTCCATGTACACCCCCGGAAGGCGGAGAGTGACTGACAACAGATTTCTTATTCCCTTGGACGCCTCTGAAAATCCCAGCCAAGGACTTTTACCAAACGATTCCTCTGATGCTTGAAAGCCGTGTATCAAGCAATAACAAAATACAGCATAAACTGTCAGTTTAAACACATCTGTGCCTTGCCTGCCCAAAGAGAAGTGACTGATTAGATATTTCAAAGACAGAGGGGTCAAATAGAGGGGTTTTCTGGCAAGCATTTTGTTCATGTCACAATTAGGACATGTCATTGTTAATAAGGATCAGAACTTATTTATGATGCTGTCAGTTGAAAAAGGTTGCAACCCTGAGGTCTAAATTTCAGGATTTTGCAAGACCCTGCAGGGTTTTGTAAGATTTTGGGGAATTTTTGCAAAGTTTCTACAGAACAAAATCACTTCACAGAGCACCTGATGGATTACCATATTTTTGGACTGATGGAATTGTATGAGACACACAAATAATGATTTTATAACAAAGCTGTGTATGCTATGCAAACTAATCTAAAGGTGCTGAATATGCATTTTTACCTCTCAACGTGATATCCGCATTAGGTGCTGAGCACTGGAAAATCTGGCCACTTGTTTTGGTGCCTACTTGTAACCTGGTCCTGAGCTCTTTGGAAAGTCTAAAGTGATCAGTCTAATTTAGGGGCCAGCCTTGCAAACATTCATTACCCCTTGATGTACACAGAGTCAGAATGGAAACTTGAGTTTCTTAAGACAATTGACACAGCTAACTACATCTACATTATGCAAAAGAGCTTGAGATTCAACCTGGAAATGGAGCAAATGTCTGTCCAGCATATATTATATGCATTCTGAGCCTTGTTCCTGCTGGAATAGATCAGCGCTTGGTAGTTCACCATGGAGGTAAGTAAAAAGGGCCATTCAGAGATATCACAGATCCGATGGAACCTTTGTTGCTTTAGTTACAATAGTTCTTGGCATCGAGGTCTCTTGCCAGATGGGCTATTTCCAATCAAGTGTTAATTTAGCAATGCAGATACACTTAGCAGACCCTAGTTGCTAAAATACACAGATGATGTGGAGTCACTATGACTGAGTTGAAGGCATGCAGTATATTTTATTGTGGAGCTCAGCTGGCACTTAAACTAACAGAATGATGGCTACGCAGTATAGTTGTATCAGTATCAGTCCCAGGATATTAGAGAGACAAGGTGGGGGATGTAAAATCTTTTATTGGACCAACTTCTATGGCTAGTGATTTATAAGATGAGCCATCCTCTCAGTTTGGTATAGTATTGTTATTATGAGGCATTGATTGCTACCAGCTCTGTATTATTCTAATGTTGAATACTTCATCTTGTCTATATCAAGATAAACTTGGTGTGCTAGTCACTGTTGCTAAGCATTTTCCCTGCCTGGTAAATCTGCACACAGTCAATAACCTATTAGTACTCAGTGCACCATAAAACAAAAAGAAGCAATGAAATCTATACTGCAAAACAGTGCTGCCAAAGTACAGCATGTCTGATCATAATCCTTTTTGAAGGTGTCCTAATACTAAAAGGTGGAACAGCAGGTTCTGGGGACATATGACATGAGTGACCGATACAGTTATAGAGCAATTACGATATTTTACCTTAGCAGGACTGCAGAGCTTCCCAGAATTGTTAACACAGAGCCAATGAGAAAAGTGCATGTGTCTCTCCACCAGCTCTCCCTACTCACACTCAAGAGGTGGCCAAGAAGACCAGCTCTCACTTACAGAACCTGAAGGTCTGTGTTCAAATCTCACAAGAACTCTGGCTGGGGGTATGAAAAGGATCAAGACTGGAGGGTTTTCTAAAAGATGTGCTCTAGTTCAAACAGAAGTTAATTCAGGAAAGTCCTATTGCCTGTGTTAGACAGGAGGTCAGCCTAGATGATCACAATGACCCCTTGTGGCCTTATAATCTAAGAGACACAGTCTTGCCTAGTTTGAGCACCACCATGCAGGACAACTGCCCATAAAATATATTTCTATACTGCCAGATGGCATTTCAGGAACTAAACCTTTGGATAAGATGGTACAACAAAAAACAACACTCCCTAAACTTGCCCCCAGCAGTAGGGAGTTGTAAAAGTGATAGTTTCATGTCTTATAGGAGACAGTGGATGACTGAGAAATTCCTAAGAAAATTGGTAGTTATTTGAATCATTCCGGTATTTTAAAGAAATGTTTACATTTTAAAAACTGTGATGCTCTTTCAAGATTACAACACACATATAATGTTTAAGGGCTACCACTCCCTGGCTGCTGATGGGGAAAAAAGTATAAAGACAATGTCTTTCCTCAGTGTGTGATAATCACTTACACTTCTACCAGCATCTGTTCTCAATGGGAGCTCTCAAGTGCTGAGCACTGCTGAAAATCTGGCCATTTCTTTTGGAGCCTGATTTCAGTGTGGTTGGGGTCGCGGTGTTTGGAGGGGCTCATGTCCGTGAGTACCTACCTCAGGGCAGACTGTTAAAAACATGGCAGAGACACCCAACTGGTAGTATGTTCTATAATTCGATTTCACCAAGCCAGTGACAGATATGAACTCCTGGATCACTATACAAGTCTTACCATGGAGTCACAGACAGTTCCCTTGGACTTGCCAGTCTATCTTGCCACCCAGGCAAGCTGGCCTTAGAAATAAATGGTCACTTACACCAAAAATCACAAAATACTCAGACTGCTGCCAGTCCCGAAACCAATCACTTACCCCAGAGCAATTTACCCTAGATCTTACACCAAAGACAATGTCTGAAGCCAATTCTGTAATTAACTAAAGGTTTATTAACTAGGAAAAAGGAATAAGAGTGCTATTTACAGCTTAAAGCAAGCAAACATATACACAACAAATGAGTTGCAATCTAAATCCTAAGAGTGACAGAGTTGTAGTGATCTGTCCATTCAAAATGTCTTTCAGCAAATGTCTTTCAGCTGAACCTGAGGTAACCCCTGGGGATCTCTGCCTTAGTTTAATATCTTTACCCCTGTGAGAGTTCAAATAGCAAAAAGATGTAAAATTTTCACATCACCTATTTTTATTCCCCTCTTCCAGCATTCAAACCAATGGGATGAGGCCTTCTGCACGTACTTCTCCATGGGTGGATGGGGCAATTAACAAAGCTTTTGTCTTATAATGGCCCACTTAATTTTTGATAGTCCTCCTGGATGGACAGGGGCAGACAATTCCTGTGCCTGGGTTCACAAGCTCAGAGCAAACGTTTTCAGAGTTATAAAGCAAAATGTATATATTTCCTTATAGCCTGGAATACAGACATTACAAATGAGCTTAATTCCGGCAGCAACTTTCAAGCATTTCATAGAGTCTAAACACTAAATACATTCTTATAAATCTAATACCTATTTGAACAAAACTAATATACAGGTGAGATGGTTTGGGTTCCAGATAGAAGTTGGTCAGTTCTTAGCTAACCCTAAGGCCTTGGCCAGAGCGGGTACTTGGTTTAACCAGCATCACAGTTGGGTGCTGACCCCCTTTGGAAATTTGAGCACACCCACATATTGGGTAGTGGATGGGGGTCATAGAGGCATAGGAACATGGTTTTATTCTTTTAAAAATGTTAAAGACATGTCAGATGGCCAAGCTGATGATGCGTTAGAAATGTAACTTACTCTTCATCTTCATTTTTATCTCCAGGATTTCTCGACTTTAATGTTGCAATAACAGTTTGTATACAGTCTGTTAGTAAGTGTGTAATGTACTTGGGGGGGGGGGTGTACGGACGAAAGGCACTGTATAAATACGAAGTCAATATTCTCCTCATTCACTACAAAGGGAAAACCGATGTGAGTCCAACTGCACCCAACCCCAGCAAGCAGCCCCTCCATCAGCTCCACTCTCAGGAAGCTTCATCACATATACGAACTGGAATGTCTGAACAATAAGGAAGATGCAATGACAAGAATTCCTCTGGACACTGATCAGTAGTGACCACAGCTTCTGTCTAATCCGCACTGGGAGCTTTTCGGATGATAGGAAATCTGCTGTTACCAGATTCAGATATCAAAGATTCACAAAATGCCCCTGAAAAGCCATCACTTCTTCAGCATTCCTCATTTCCTCTTTCACATGCATGAAATAAGACATTGTTTTCCTGAGTTCTTCTTTTAAAGTATCCACACACCACAATGTATTGCATCAAACCAGCATGAATGAGCTACTCTGTGTGTAGAGATTTCCCAAGCACTGTATTTCCTAACTTTTTCTGAATATTTTATCATGCATTCCTGGTTGTTCCAGCCATTAAAATAGCTAACAATTTTCCCTTCCTTTTTTTTTTTTTTTAAACAATTACTATACTGACCCGCTACTCAACATATTACAATACTTGTTATCTTTCCTCGGGGACTATGGAAAAGAGGATGAAAAGTGGTGACCTAGGTTTCCTATGGGAGATAGTAGGGAAATTCAGGGGACTTTGGCCTAATCTCATCTTTGTCTTAACACCTCCCGTTGTGTTTCACAAGCTAGGTGCATAGATAACACCCTTAACAGGTGAGGATAGGGAAGTGGTATAACCTAGTAGACAGTGCATTGGACTAACAGACACGTGTTCTGTTACTAGCTCTACCGCTGATCTGCTGTATGACCGTGAGTAACTCACTTCACCTCTCTTTCCCTTTGCCTACTTAGGCGTAAGCTCTTCAGGGCAGTGACTTTCTATGTATTCGTACCGTGCTTAGCACAATGGGCCCCCAATCTCAGAAGAGGCTGTAAATCCTACCATAATATATATAGCATCGTCCTTATGAAGTAGTAGTACCATGTCTAGAATACGACAGGGTGGAGACAGCAGTACACCTAGGTGGGGACAGACACACGAGTGCACTGTTTTACTGCACACATGGCATTCATCATAGCTATTGCTATTGTGGTTATAAAAGAATGTACTGTAAGAGAGAGAAAAACAGACTCCTCAACCTATCAGGACTCAGGAAAGGTCTGAGGGGGCAGATCAGGGACAGTGATACGCGGTATGTATTTTTCGGTGTTTGGATATGACTGAGTAAATGGCATTCTCGTTGTTTGCCGACTCTCCTTCTGAATTTCCAAAGATGCAGTCATTCTAGTGACTAGCCCTGAGACTCTCGTTAACAGAAAACCAGCACGTGCACCACAAAGACCTCTTTGCAATATTTAGGATGTGCAGTAACTAGAGTTGCAACAAAACCAGGGTGAAGTAAAATGGCTATTCTGGAAACTTGAAAGCAAGACTTCCTGACAATCCTTTGATTGTCCGATTGGTCCCTTAATCATGAAGCCAGCTACTGTGATCAAACTGAAACTTATAAAGTACAAACTAAATACTTGCATAGCAGTTTGGATGTGAGATTCAGTCTGATTGGTGTAAGAAGCACAGGGACTGTCTCTGTGCTCTGTGTTTGTACAGCACCTAGCACAATGGGGTCCTAGTCCAGGAGTTGGGCTCCTAGGCGCCAGGGCAATATCAATAATAGTAGTAGTGCTTTCAGACACATCCTGAACAAGGGGTGGTGCATAAGGAGGCACGGTGCAGAGACATGGCTCTGAGTCACACACAGTTCCTTCCCTGCTTTCCCCTTGTTCCAGGGGTTAGCAACTTGCTGCTAGGCAATCCCAAGAGCAATTTATGCCACACGTGCCACTGCATTGGTTCATCTACACTAGGTAGTGTGCTCAGGGAGTGGAGCCAAGGCACTGCCTATTCCCCACCCACCTACTCTATGGGTTGTGTTTGGTATTATTTACTCCCCAGAGCCAAATTCTGATATCTTTACATTCACTGAAGGGTCCCTTACTCCACAAGCAGTCCCCCTGAAATCAGTGTGAGGGAGGGTGTCAAAATCTGGCCCTCTGTGACTACAGCATATATTTTTCCTGTGTCTGCCTGCTTTATTTCCCATTTCATTCCTTCCTTCTCTCGGTCACGGGATAAAGGTGTAGATCTTCTCCCCGGGCATCCCTTTTCCTTGGTGGCCACCGAGCCCTTCCAGTTGTGGCCTTTGCTCTCTCAAGGCCTTATCTACCCCTCACTGAAATCAATGGAAAGACCTTCACTGACTTCAACCAACCTGGATCAAGCCCTGAGTCCTAAAATAATGCTTTCCTGGCCATTGCCCTTTGACTACTGCTGGTGTCTCCTCTTTCACCCTCCCCTTTCTTATCACAGAACTATGGAACCAGAGGATGAGAAGGGACCGCAAGGGCCATCTAGTCTAACCCCCTGCCAAGGTGCAGGATTTGTTGGGTCTAAACCATCCCAGACAGACGGCTCCAGCCTCCTTTTGAAAACCTCCCGAGGCGTCTGTTCCACTGTCCCACTGTTCTTACAGTTAGGAAGTGTTTCCTGAGATATATTATAAATCTGCTATCCTGTAGTTTGAACCCAACCCTCTGTGGCAAGAGAGAAAAATGTGTCTCCATCTTTTTTATGGCAGCCTTTCCAGTATTTGAAGACTGCTATTTATCCCCAGTTATTGCTTCCAGGGGAGGTTTTAACGCGGCTCCTGGTACTAAAGGAAGAAGCTCATGCTTTCACTTGATCACATTACTAAGTTTGGGTTATTTTGTGATTTAAGGTACATCTAGATGTCGAGCTGGAGGTGCAATTTCCAGCTCAAGGAGACATACCCATGCTAGCTCTGATCAAGCTGTCAGGCATGTATTCGGGGTGGCTAGCCCCTGCTGCCAATCACACAGCCATGGCTTCGTTCTATTTTTAGCATGCTAGCTCAAGTACAGCTAGAGTGGGTATGTCTCCTCACGCTGGAATTTAAACATAAGAACAGCCGTACTGGGTCAGACCAAAGGTCCATTTAGCCCAATATCCTGCCTTCCAACAGTGGCCAATGCCAGGTGCCCCAGAGGGAATGAATAGAACAGGCAATCATCAAGTGTCCCATTCCCTGTCGCCCATTCCCAGCTTCTGACTAACAGAGGCTAAGGACACCATCCCTGTCCATCTTGGCTAGTAGCCATTGATGGACCTATCCTCCATGAACGTATCTAGTTCTTTTTTGAACCCTGTTATAGTCTTGGCCTTCACAACATCCCTTGGTAAAGAGTTCCACAGGTTGACTGTGCGTTGTGTGAAGAAATACTTCCTTTTGTTTGTTTTAAATCTGCTGCCTATTAATTTCATTTGGTGACCCCTAGTTTGTGTGTTATGAGGAGTAAATAACACGTCCTTATTTACTTTCTCCACACGTGTCATGATTTTATAGACCTCTATCATATCCCCCTTAGTTGTTTCTTTTCCAAGCTGAAAAATCCCAGTCTTATTCATCTCCCCTCATTTATACTTCCAGCTCGGAGTGTAGATGTACTCTTAGAAGCGCAATGTCCCCAATTCAGAGAAGTACTTAAGCACTTGTTTAACTCCCATTGAAGCTAAGAAAATGCTTGAAGTTAAGGATGTGCTTAAACGCTTTGCCTCGACTGGATTTGTCTTTGCAGTATTTTCACTTGAAAACAACCATAATAGGTGAAGTTTTGGAACCACGACAGTTTCAGAGCTGAGCCCTGTCACACTGTGCACGTTGTTATGGCCAAGTGAATTGATAAACCCTGAAATGAGGGGTTTTCAAAAGGGAAAGTTGACATCCCCTCAGATATAAGGGAGCATATCACTATAATTATACTTGTCCCACTGACAGATTATTTGTGCATAGGTGTTTGATAAGTTGCTCAGATAAGCTCCTTATCGCTGTCTGCAGCCACATTACTTTCAATACTGAACAAAGCTCTTAGCCAACAAAAATACATTTGGAGGCAGCACTGTAACAACTAGCATCCATTTTGATTCCAGGGTTTCAGCATGTTCTTTGTTCTTAAGTTCAAATGCCTACTTTAACTACAGAGACAAGGTAGGTGAAGTAATATCTTATACCGGGCCAACTTCTCTTGGTGGGAGATACAAGCTTGAGACCCACACAATGCTCCAACGCCACCACAAACATTTTAACTGGGGCAGAAAGAAACGTTCACACGGAAACTTGAAGCTACAAAATATTAGTCTAGCTTCAAATTGGGTTACAAGCTCAAAACTCCAACTGTGTGAGCTGAAAGGTTCCCTCCAGTTTGCAGGCCTTTCAAATAAACACAGGCCCAATGTCAAGATGCTTTCTGGGTTGGCATCTGTTGGGACGGTGCCAAATTATTATGAATTACTGTGACCGATATGAATGAATGAGGTAAGCGTGAGTTTGGTGTGGCTTGGGATGTCTAAATTTGCTAGAGGATTCTGGGAGCAGGATTCTCTTAGCATCAGACAGTGTGGAAATTTACTGAGAGTGCTGACTTTGAACTTGAATTGTTAATTGAGGCTCTATCTGTGCATGTGTTTCAACATGAGACTTTGAAACAAGTCAGATGATTGACCAGCTCACAAACTAAAGAAAACGCAAAAACATGCCATCAGTGGGCTAGGTACAGATTGACCTGGGTCAAAATAACCCCTTTTGGATGACACCATGCTAAGATTTCAAGTAAATGGTTGATGAGAGGGTAAACGTCAACTGATCTTCATTCTGTCTCTGTTTTGCAGTCCCTTCTGAAATATTAATTAGAGAAAACCAGTAATGAACGCCCACAGGGCCTATTTCTGGGATATGTGACGCCTTTGAGAACAAAAGGTATAAATTCTAAACAAAGTCAGTTAGTTTGTTCATTCCCCAATTAACATGTGAAGAGGTCTGTGATGCTGTAAGACAAATGGTCTCAAGGTAGCCAAGACCCTGCTACGAGGGACTTTTGTAGGACTTTTGAACCAGAGGGCCTCGAGGTAACCAAGACCCTGCTTTGGGTGACATTTGACAGACCAAGTACCTGAGAGGGAAAAAGAAGAGAAGAAAAGAAGTCTCCGTCTAAGACCGGTAGCTATACCTGCTTTGTTTGCCAATTGGTATACTGTGTAAGGCCAACATAGTTACTGAGGGTTTATACTTGGGGAATTGAGGCTTATTAGGGGAGATGTGTATTATAAAACCCTTTATTGCTTGTGAGATTCTTTCTCAAATAAACTGCTGTGCATTGAGCAAATTGAATCTGAATTTTCACTGGTACGGGTAACAATCTGCCCAGCTGTGGGCCATTAAAGATCCGTTTCAACAGCATCAGAATCATGTATACTTTGCAAGCCTGTCTGAATTTGACGCTTGGTTGGTGTTCCCTTGGAGAAAAACATGGGAGCACAAACCCAGCCTGAGAATATTCCAATAGGCCCTTGCCGCACCAAAGCCTGCAGCTCCCTCCAATTCTAATGGAAGAAGATTACTTTACCAATTAACATATTTGTGGCTGGGGGTGTATGGTTCCTTAATGGTAATGAAGAGGTTTGTGCTCCCGGATCATCACTGCTGCATGCAGGACACGATTGCCAAGAGCACTCAGCACTCGGCAGTTCCCACTGGGACTCTTTTCATCTGGCTCAGCACCGTGTTCACTGAGCTCTTTTGAGAACCTAGGCTTGTCTTTTGGTGCCTAATGGAAGCTGAGCTCTTTTGCGAATCTGGCCCTGAGTGCTGACATTTAAGGATTGCCGGCTTTAGAGACACTTGTCCTATGGGAGAAAAAACCAGTTGCATCACAGCATGGCAGCACGGGATTATGCTGCAAAATTACAATCTCATTATATTATGTCACATACAGAGTTCCCCGACCTGAATTAAATTTGGGGATTTTGAATAACGTGGGAGCTTGTCTGCATAGATGCAGTAGTCTGCAAAACACCGCCCTGAGAGTCTCCTAAATGTGGTTGCCAGTAAACTAGAGCACAAACATTTTACAGATTTTAGTAGATTGCTATAAGCTTTTATTTGCAGTTATATATTGCTGCTGAACAAAGACATTTGTGTGTACACAGCTCCCTCATAAAGAATCTGTTATTTGCCTGCAGGAAGGCACGTGAACATTTTCTGGGCTGGGTTTATTTTTATTTAATATGTAATGATGAGGTCATGGCTGGTCTTGGAGTAGTATATGCTGAAATATTCAAAAAGATGTAACAGAGATGGGGGGGTCTGTCAAATTGAGCATTGCCTATTTGAAAAGCTTTGAAGGTTTTGAACAACCTACAACCAATCTATTTTCCCATGTATAATTCTATAGCTAATTTGGAATCAAAGGCCAGCTCACCCTCCTCTCAGAAAGGGGAGGTTCACTGGTGAGATTTTCCAAGTTCATTTGGTCAGATGGCGTAGTGGAGAATTACTCGCCCACGCTGGAACAAGGGAAAAGGAGTCAGGCCCCCAGAATGTGCTATTGCCCCCAAATCCCCAGAGTGACATGCACTACAGAAGTCCAAAGCACTGCCTGCATCTCTATTATTTGTGGAGCTGATCAAAACGAGGCATCTCCCTTGGGTATATTGTAAAGTGATGCCTGTTCAAAGGTAGAAATTGGAAATCTGGAACAAAGTGTTTTAAATTCAGGAAAAGAGAAATCTCTTGGGGAGGGGGGTGCTCATAGAATCATAGAATCATAGAATATTAGGGTTCAAAGGGACCTTAGGAGGTCATCTAGTCCAACCCCCTGCTCAAAGCAGGACCAATTCCCAACTAAATCATCCCAGCCAGGGCTTTGTCAAGCCGGGCCTTAAAAACCTCCAAGGAAGGAGACTCCACCACCTCCCTAGGTAACGCATTCCAGTGCTTCACCACCCTCCTAGTGAAATAGTTTTTCCTAATATCCAACCTGAACCTCCCCCACTGCAACTTGAGACCATTGCTCCTTGTTCTGTCATCTGCCACCACTGAGAACAGCCGAGCTCCATCCTCTTTGGAACCCCCCACCCCCTTCAGGTAGTTGAAGGCTGCTATCAAATCCCCCCTCATTCTTCTCTTCTGCAGACTAAACAACCCCAGTTCCCTCAGCCTCTTCTCATAAGTCATGTGCTCCAGACCCCTAATCATTTTTGTTGCCCTCTGCTGGACTCTTTCCAATTTTTCCACATCCTTCTTGTAGTGTGGGGCCCAAAACTGGACACAGTACTCCAGATGAGGCCTCACCAATGTCGAATAAAGGGGAATGATCACATTCCTCGATCTTCTGGCAATGCCCCAGCTCATCCTACATCAAATGTGCTCATCCTACATCAAAGTCTTCCCTGCCCAACCCATGTTTTGGACTGACTAGGAGACTGCTTGGATGCAAAGGGGTAAAGGCCACCTGTGGTGGCTCAGAGCTCCCTGAAAGAAGGGAAGGAATTAATATGACTTTTCTAAGCAACTTTTGATATTGAGGGACACTGGCTTCAGTGACACGATGCCAATTTACACCAGCTTTAATGGAGGCAGTGTGTCATGGTAAACAGTGCACTGGACTGGGACTCAAGAAATATGTGTTCAATTCCCAGCTCTGCCATTGGCCTGCTGGGTGACCTTGAGCAAGAAACGTCTCCTCCTTGGGCCTCAGTTCTCCCATCTGTAAAATGGGGATAATGACACTGACTTCCTTTGTCAAGTGCACTAAATAAGAGCTATTATTATTAAGGATCTGATGCTAGCTGTGTTACTAGCCACTGACTTTTCACAGTCACATGCACAAGTACCCAGCTGAATTGGGGCCAGTAATTGTGATTGCGGGGGATAAAAACACTGGAAGGTGGCAGAGCTGGTCACAATGACAGACACAGAGCACTGTCTTAGCTGTGCCTTTAGTTACAGTCTCGTTTGGAACACATGAATAAGCTTACTCACTGATATTTTCAAGGTGTAGTCCTATCAGTGATCACAAGTTTGGTGGTTTTTTTTGTTTTTTGCAGGGAGCATTAATTTTGGGGTACACTGGACATCTCTTCCACGCTTCCTCAGTGTTATTTCTTTAGGGAATCACTCTGTTAGACACTTTCAATGAAAACCATTTTTGTGAAAACTGCCTTTACCAAAAAAAAAAGTTTCTATTTCCCCCGGAAGAAAAATTGAGAACAGCCCATTTTATTGTGCATGATAAGGTAGTTTAACCAGCTGCAAGGTGCTGTTGGCTACCATTTCACTGGGCATGATCCCTAGCTGAACCAGAGCTGTGCTCAGCACACCTGGGAAAGGAAAGTACCATAACTCCTTTCTGCCACAGCACCCTAATCATCGCAGCCTAATCGTAGACTTAAGGCTGCAATAACATATACTAGTGGCTAGCCATTCAGAATGCCAGAACACACTGTGCTTCAGCTCTGCCCCTCCCTTCCCCATCCCAGAATGCCCCCTCCACCAGTGTGTGTGGGAGGGAATGGCAAAGATTACCTTAAGCTTTTATTATGCCAAAAGGGGACATCAGAGATACACACATTTTAAGGCCAGCAGGGACCAGTATGATCCTTGAGTCATCTCCTGCATAACACAGGCCTTGTAGTGTCACCCAGTGATTCCTGCATCAAACCCAGCTCATGGGTCGAACGAGAGCACGTCTCTTGCAAAGACATTCAGTCTCAATTTAAAGGCTCCAAGAGATGGAGACTCCATCACAGCCTTGGAAATCTGTACCAAGGGTTCATTGCCCTCACTTTTACACACCAGCATCTTCTGGCTTGCTGACATGGAGAAATTATTCTTCAGTAAGGTTGGGTGTGTGTGAATTTACAATGCTACAGCTATTGCAGAATAACTCCCCATGTGGACACTCTTATTTTGGAGTAAGAATGTCTACATGGGAATCTATTACGCAATAGCTCTTCTGGTCAATTTCCCCTTGTAGACAAGCCCTTACCTCCAGTTTGCTTGTTTCTGGTTTCCCCTTCCAGCCATTGGTTTTACCAGGGGCAGAGATTCTGACACACTGATTTCACTGGAATGCTACGGGAGAATGACAGTCTCTGCGTAAGACTGCAGTGAAACAGTTGATTGAAGGGTGTAGAATTTGGGGTATTATACAGGATGCTTCACAAAGGATTGCAGATTGTGGGGCTGAGATTTTCAAAGCTGCTCAGCATAAATGGAGCCTGACTTCCATCAATTTCAGTGGGGAATGGGGTGTCTACATCCCATGGCTGTAGCAGCTTTGAAAAACTCAACCTCTACCAAACAAGTGTGTTCTAGAAAGTGAAATTGTCAGTGCACAGAAGAGACACTTTTGGATGACAGCCACGGTTAATGTGCACATTTATAATACCACGCCGTTCAAATTACCATAAGCTTTGGAAATGAGATTGTCAGTATATTTAGTATGGATGATCTCACATGCATTGTCACTGTGCTGTGACACAGATGCAAACATTTCAAGCCTTTTCTCTTAAAAATAACTGCAATTTAACAATTCAGATGTGGTCCGTACTTCCCCAGGCGAGGGCTCAACCTCAAATCATGTACTGTCGCTCAAGTGTCTGCAGCATCAGCTCAGAATGTGAATTACTGGGGGGGAGGGAATGAAATCAAAATGTCTTTCCTGGCTGAAAAGGCTCTGAAGGCCCGGTAAGTGTCATTACTGGATTTGTTTTGGGTAATATCAGCGCTTTAAGACAGCAATTATGCCAGCTCCCTGGGATGACAGGCTTTTCAATTTGGAAATGCAGGAAGAATATCAGGCTTAAATGTTGCTGTAAACATTTCTCCCCAGCAATTTATTTTTAGTTATCTTTAGCATAGAGAGCAATTTGAAGGCAGACAGCCCCTCTGGGTGAAATTCACCCTGGTCATGAAGGGCCAGTCCAAAGCTATCTATCTGCACACCTTAAGCCCTCCATGGGGGCTGCATTAGGGGGCTACCTAGGAGGACCCACTGAGAGGATTCCTATGCACCCACGATGCACGACAGAAAAGTCCATTGTGCTGTCTGAACACAGGCATCTTGGGGTAGCCTACATAGCATTTGACAGCTCCAAGACACCTTACAATCCTTAGAGTTGGTGAATTTGGGAGTATCTTTGGACTGAAGATGACAAATACTGGGTAGTGCAACGTGGCATGAAGAAACTAGAAAATCATCAAAAGAAAGAAGCTTGGCACATTGAGGTACTAAGGGGAGATGGAGAAGTCGACACTGCAGGGAAAGGTTCCAGGCATCCTGGAAAGAGAGGTTCAGCGAGCACAAGGATTGGCCCAACACGGCACAGAGGATCTTCTACTCTGACGAGTTTGATGATGATAATATTCGTCTTCAATGGCTGCTTATCCCATTACAACAAACTAGAGACCTTCCCGCGTATTTCTTGTTGATCATTTGACCTATTAGCCTCCCGTTCTGTTTTTTAATTGTCCTCATTTTACTTGAAAAATTAAAGCCAGAAGCTAAGTCACGTGTACAAACCAATAAAAACAAGACGAAATCATTAGGGAAGAAAATATTCTGAGAATATTCTAAGGGCAGCTGCTACTAAGAAAATGGCTTCTTTGGAGATCAAAATAGCAATCACATGGCAGTCCATCTTTGTGAATGTTGCGAGACGTGACTCTCTCAGAGCCTACAAGAACTCACCAGGCTCAGAATTGTAAGCAAAGATGAGGGTGTTTTGTGTGTACGTTTATTAATATCTAGGGCAGGGGCAGGCAAACTTTTTGGCCTGAGGGCTGCATCGGGTTTCGGAAATTGTATGGAGGGACGGTTAGGGGAGGCTGTGCCTCCCCAAACAGCCAGGCATGGCCCGGCCCCCACCCCCTATCCGCCCCCCGGATCCCTGCCCCATCTACCCCTCTCCCCCCGCTCCCTGTCCCCTGACCGCCCCCGTAACCCCCATCCCTGACTGCCCCCCACCGCCCCATCCAACCCCTCCTCTCATTCCTGACTGCCCCCCCCGGACCCCATCCCATCCAACCCCCCCTTCTCCCTGACCACCCCAAGAACCCCCTGTCCCTGACTGCTCCCCGCTCCCCCATCCAACCCCCCCTCTCCTTCATGACTGCCCCCCGGGACCCCTGCACCCATTCAACTCCCCCGTTCCCTGCCCTCTGACCGCCCCGACCCCTATCCACCCTCCGCCCCCTGACCACCACCCCCGAACTCCCCTGCCCTCTATCCAACCCCACCTGCTCCCTGCCCCCTTACCGCGCTGCCTGGAGCACGGTGGCTGGCAGCGCTACAGCCGCACTGCCCGGCTGGAGCCAGCCACACCACCACGCAGCACAGAGCACCAGGTCAGGCTCGGTTTTGTTCAATATCTTCATTAATGATCTGGAGGATGGCGTTGATTGCACCCTCAGCAGCTTTGCAGATGACACTAAACTGGGAGGAGTGGTAGATACGCTGGAGGGAAGGGATAGGATACAGAGGGACCTAGACAAATTAGAGGATTGGGCCAAAAGAAACCTGATGAGGTTCAACAAGGACAAGTGCAGAGTCCTGCACTTAGGACGGAAGAATCCCATTCACTGTTACAGACTAGGGACCGAATGGCTAGGAAGCAGTTCTGCAGAAAAGGACCTAGGGGTTACAGTGGATGAGAAGCTGGATATGAGTCAACAGTGTGCTCTTGTTGCCAAGAAGGCTAACGGCATTTTGGGCTGTATAAGTAGGGGCATTGCCAGCAGATCTAGGGATGTGATCATTCCCCTCTATTCGACATTGGTGAGGCCTCATCTGGAATACTGTGTCCAGTTTTTGGCCCCACACTACAAGAAGGATGTGGAAAAATTGGAAAGAGTCCAACGGAGGGTAACAAAAATGATTAGGGGGCTGGAGCACATGACTTATGAGGAGAGGTTGAAGGAACTGGGATTGTTTAGTCTCCAGCAGAGAAGAATGAGGGGGGATTTGATAGCTGCTTCAACTACCTGAAAGGGGGTTCCAAAGAGCAATAGCAGATATACCATGGAGCCGGGACCACTCTCCAGTGGGCCCCCGACCAGGCCCACTCTTCTCCGCCCCCCACTCTCTCCTGCGGGGGGCAGAAGCTTGGTGCTCCTGGCAGTGAGGCTCCTGCTGCAGTAGGGCAGCCAAGCTCCCCCTCCCCTGCCTCTTCTCACAGCTTGCTCCCTTCCCACCCTCCCCCTCCCTGCCGCCGAGCAGCTGTTTGCCGATCAGCTGTTTGCCAGCAGCAGGGTGGGGGAGGAGCACAGCTGCAGCATGCTCACCTGGGGAGAGGAGGCAGAGAAGAGGCGGGGGTGGGGCCTTCGGGAGCGGGGTGGAACGACCAGACCTACTCTGACTGCAGAGCTGCACAGCCAGGCTGAAAAAAGAAGGTGCTGCTCAGCTCCCGGGACATTGCAGCTGGACACCCCCTTCTGGGTGCTAGTGCGGGTTGAGCTCCCGTCTGTGTGCTGGGAGCCATCCTTCATCCTGTACAACAGTGAGTGCCCGTGGTGAGGCAGGCAGGGCAGGGGGACAGAGGCAGTGGGGAAGGAAGGGGGTGGGATGGGGAAGAGATGGAGTGGTGGGGAAGGGGCATGGGATGGTGAAGAGAAGGGGATAGGGCAGGGATCGGCAACCTGCGGCCCGCGGCCCGCCAGGGTAAGCCCCCTGGTGGGCCGGGCCAGTTTGTTTACCTGCTGCATCCACAGGTTCAGCCAATCGCGGGTCCAGGCAAATGGGGGGCTGCAGGACGAGGGATGTGCTGGCTGCGGCTTCTCGCAGCCCCCATTGGCCTGGAGTGGCAAACCATGGCCAGTGGGAGCCGCAATCGGCCGAACCTGTGGACGCGGCAAGTAAACAAACCAGCCCAGCCCGCGAGGGGGCTTACCCTGGTGGGCCACGTGCTGAAGGTTACCGATCCCTGGGATAGGGGAAACGGGGGCCCAGCATGCGGATCCCCTTGGCAGCAGCTGGGGCTCCCCTGTTAAACAGGCCCATCAAACCCTCACCCTGACAAGCCCCACCTCCCCTGCATCTGTACCACCCCGATGAGCCCCCCAGACACCCTCCCCACTGAGCCCCAACCACCTACACCTAGACCCCCACCCAAATGAACCCTGTAGATAAATCTCTGTATTGAGCATCTTCACATAACTTTCATATGACTTTGTATTATGCCTCTTTATATAACCTTGTATTAAGCTATTTTCATACAACTTTGCATCAAGTCCTTTGATATAGGAACTTTGTATCAGACCCCTATGTAGAAAAACTTATAGAAAACTTTGTGTTAAGCCTTGGTATAATGTTATAGCCCCTAAGGATAGTTAAAGTAGAAGAAAAATGTCTTTTTGCTAGGAGTAGAATAAGATTCCGCCACCACACTCCCTTAATCAATTGCCGTGTTGAATGAATGAGGTGTGAATGAGCAAGGCGTGGAAGGCAAACACCTCCAGACAGCTAGTTGGAGAGGGGATGGAAGTCAGACCCAAGGACAAACTTGTCAAGTGGGCTCACTAAAGAAGAGCAGACATATTGACGTCCTCGGGGGTGGGGGGGAGCGGTTGTGGGGAGGGGAGGTTTAGAATCAAGCACCTTCTTTTGGAAACACCCTCTTTGAACAGCACCTTCTTTTGGAAACAACTTCTTTGAACAGTATTGGGACAACACCCAGAAGGAAGCAGCACAAAGGACCAACAGACACAGATTTTGAAGCTGGTATAGATTTGCATGAGAGGGAAGCTGCTATAAATGTGAGGTGTCTTGCAGAGGACCCCGGGTCTCGTCTTGTCAACATGGGAGCATCGATCCAGATCGGCAGAAGCCCGGCTACACCCCTCTCCATCTAACTCTCCTGGCCAGTGAAGTTAAGGGGAGCAACTAGTTGGTAACAACAACAAGAGGGAGTGTGTTTGTGTGTGTGTATGTGAGTGCATGAGTGTAATATAGATCATATGCATATGATACAGTGTTGACTGATGCATGTATTACCAGTGAATGTGGCGTTTGCCTTATTCCCCCTGAAAAGATCCTGTATAGTACTTTAAGTACAACAACCCCACCTCCCCTGCACCCAGACTCCCCCCCGCTGCTGAGCTCCACTTAGTCCCCGGCTGCAGACTCTCATTGCCCCTGCACCTGGCACCTCCCTGTGCATCCAGATCCCCCACTGAGCTGCCTGCACCCAGACTGCCCCACACAGAACCCTCTTACCCCCATCTGGATTCCCCCCACACTAAGTCCCTCTGCACTCGGATCCTGCTGCCGGGCTGAGCCTCCCTGCCCACATCTGGTGAGCCTGGCACAAAAGGGGCAGGGCCCCAGGGTGTTTCTGTGGCAGGCACGGTCCTTATGCTGTGTCAGGGTCAGGTTCAGTCTCACTGCCAAGTCCCTGTCCCATGGGGGCGGGGGAGGCTGCAGGGTATTCTCCCACCTCCATGCAGCCAATGGCCTGTGCTCCCCACTGCCATGGTGGAGCTTCCATATTTATTTATTATTAAAAAAAAGCAGAATTTTAAAATATTATGCACAGAATTTGATGCAGAATTCCCTCAGGAATATGGGGCGCTGTGCAGCTGTGATGGTGGGACTGTGAAGGGGGTGCTGGACAGTAGGGGATCTATAGGTGGGGGAGCTGGGCAGGGTGTATGGTGTGCAGGGTACTGTGTAGTTGTGGTGGAAGGTCAGCAAGTGGGGTCTCTAGGCAGGGGGTGCTGGGCATAGGGATCTGCAGGGGGAGGTCTCTGGGCGAGGGGGTGCTGGGCATAAGGGCAGGGCACTAGGCAGGGGGCAGCGTGGAAGGGGCATGCTGGTGGCGCAGGGCTGGGCGGGCCACTGTGCGTCTAGCAGTTTAGGTTTGTAAATAGTGCCCTTGTGCTGGGCTGAGCGGGGCCACTCCTGCTGCTCTGCGTCTCATTGCCCCCAACCGGCCCCTCGCTCTGCGGACCGCCCCCCATCACATGCCCTATTTCCCCAATGGGGGCCCACAAATATGTTTGGCACCGGGCCCACAAAAAGTTAATCCGGCCCTGCCAAAGAGGATGGATCTAGACTGTTCTCAGTGGTAGCAGATGAAAGAACAAGGAGTAATGATCTCAAGTTGCAGTGGAGGAGGTCTAGGTTGGATATTAGGAAACACTATTTCACTAGGAGGGTGGTGAAGCACTGGAATGGGTTACCTAGGGAATTGGTGAAATCTCCTTCCTTAGAAGTTTTTAAGGTCAGGCTTGACAAAGCCCTGGCTGGGATGATTTAGTTGGGGATTGGTCCTGTTTTGAGTGGGGGATTGGACTAGATGACCTCCTAAGGTCCCTTCCAACCCTGATATTCTATGAATTCCCAGAGCAACCAGCAGGAGAAGCCATAGTGGTGAGCACAATCCGTTACATACAGTCACAAATAATTTACTTTTCTCCCTCATGGTTTACAGCCAACATCTTCCCTCCTCACACTTCATCAGCAATTATTTACTCCCCTCACTAGTCTCCATCCCTTCCTCACCTGTGAATCTCATGAAGACTTGTCTTTTCTGATAACATAGTGTGACTAGGTTTTGGCCCTACTTATTTCTTGAGAACCAAGATAAACCCATATCGGGTTACACCCTGACCTATAAAATTGCTGTAAAACCCATTTACATTTACTTTCCCAAAGTTCCATATATCCCATGTATATTTCCCTGGTAATCTCTCCTGAGTCATCTCATGGAGGATATGTCCACCAATGGCTATTAGCCAGGATGGGCAGGGAATGTGTCCTTAGCCTTGGTTTGCCAGAACCTGGGAATGGGTGACAGAAGATGGGTCACTTGATGATGACCTGTTCTGCTTATTCCCTCTGGGCACCTGGCATTGGCCACTGTCAGAAGACAGGATACTGGGCTAGATGGACCTGAGGTCTGACCCAGTGTGGCCCCTCTTATGTTCTTATCAAAGAACCATATTGTGCTGCCAAGAGGCTCTCAATCCCTCAGATAGCTAATGAATTCCGATGAAGCTGTGAGCCCTCTGCTTAGTAGCATCCAGTCTGCTGGAGAAATTACTCTCGCAACTCAAAGGAGACCCCAAATGCAGGTTCTCAGGTTGCCACTGTTGGCCATTAACAGACAGGTAGTTAAGTTTCCCAGGACAGTTATCTTCCATGTCCTAACTGCCCGTTCATTGCAACTCCCGGCCTCCCCCACTGCTGAACGCTTTTAACACACACCTCCAGGGCACCTATAGACATTTTACCCCGATCTTTCTAAAAGTCATTCAAATGGATTTGATTCCATTACTGTGTATCCTCATTGCTTTACCAACAGATACCAGAATGTTCTCCTGTCCAAACAGCACCACCCCTCTCCTTCCCAAATCCTGTGGACCAGTCCAGGTCTGCATCTCACCAGATTTCAATACATCTGGCTTCTCGTGACCAGCTAATCTGGCTCTAATGCACACAGACTCCTTACCCAGAAGGAAATCAAGCCGCACTTGTGCTGATTTATACTGAGAGGACAATCTGGGAAAAGCAGAGCTGCTATAATGAATCTGTCTTGTTTAAGTTCCGGGTGGTAAATTGCTGAGACACTGCTCTGTTTCTTCCCACAAACACGTACACACCTGGAGGTCTTCTGAGAATAATTCCTCAGGGAGCTTAGCCACACTTAATGCTTCAATTGTGTCAAGCCACATGTAGCCATTAATAGCCAGCTAAATCAAAACTACGGCAGCGCTTGACACCTAACGTAGTGAGTTGGTACAGAAGACCCATTACTTAGAGACATAATTTAAGTTTATTGCAACTTTACTGCCTAGCTGCCACAAAGTGGTGTGCAAAGGAACTACTGAACATGGGCAGGTGCATACATGAGGTGCAGGGGATGGGAACAAACAAGCTGCTGTTATTGTAAATCTACAGAAGTTATGATGCCTTGACATTTAATACTCAGTTGACTTCTAAATTACAGTGTTCATTGTGCAACAGTTAATGCTAATACAGTGCACCGACAGAGGAGCTCAAGGCATCAGAGGATCTCAAGGCTCTTTGCAAACAGTAACTGAACAAGCTTCACAGAGCAGGTTCCATTCATAGTTTCCAAGGCTGGAAGGGCTATTGTGATCAGCTAGTCTGGCCTGCTGTACCCCACAGGCAACAGGACATCCCTAAAAGAATTCCTGTTTGAACTAAAGCAGATCTGTTAGAAAAACATCCAGTCTTGATTACAAAATTGCCAGTGATGGAGAATTCACCATGACCTTTCCCCCGCCCCCTTTTATGGATCACAGACTCTGCTGTTGTAACGCCATTGAACTCACTAGCATTACGACAGCAGACCATTTTGAATGTGGGTCAGGGAATGCTGGAGTTCTGATCTAGTGGACAGCGTAGGGAATGGGCAATCAAAGCAACCTGGGCTCTAGTCCTGGCTCTCCTTTTAATCTACTGTGTGACCTCGAGCAAGACATTCCCCCTCTCTTGGTTCCACTTCCCCTTCTGTCCTTTGTCTGTTTACACCAGAAGGTCTTTGGGGGACAGATGCATTCGTATAGCATCTAGCACAACAGGGCACTGATCTGAGTTGGGGCACTCTAGGCACTACCACAATAATAATAATAATAAAAAGTCAGATGCAACCAGAACTCTATTAATAATTCCATTGACATACTATCAGGGTTCAAGGAACTTTGCAGCACACAAGATCTCAACGGGACATTTGTTTTTTAAACCTTAAGTTGGCTTTCAACCCGTGTCACAGACCTTGATGCAAAAAGGCGAAGTACACATCAAAGCATATCAGTGGGGAAAGGTGTGTGTAGCGGGGTGGTAACCCCGCTCATGCTCTGAAGGGCTTGAAACAGCTCTGGGAGAGGGCTGGGGTGGGGGAAAATCTAGGCTGATTGGGGTAAAGCAGCCACAGGTGGGGCCACGCCCCAATCAGGCCATAACTGGCCCTATAAGAGGGCTGAGGGCCAAAGACTAGAAGACATTCTCTCTCTAGCTTTTTGAGGGAAAAGGACTTGGCTGCCTGGGAGCTGAGACGGGTGCCTGAGGTGAAGCAGTGCTGGGGAAGGGCAGAGGGAGCTGGGGAGCTCCAGCTTAGCAAAACCCCAGGCTGCAGGCCAAGTTAAAGACTACAAAAGGGTACTGGGGCTGCAGAGAGGCAGCCCAAAGATAGGCAGAGGCAGCAGGTCCTAACCTCCTTGCCGATGATGAGTGGTTTACAGACTGCTGTCCGCCCTAGGGAGAGGGGGTTAGATGATGACAGGCAGTAGCCACTGAGGCAAGGTGGGGATAGAGGGTTGGGGGTTCCCCTGGGAGGGGAGACCCAGAGACAGTGGGTTGCTGCTGGGGGCAGAAGCCTGATGTAAAGGGCACTGGGGTCCGGGAGGGACACGGAGCCAGCAGCAGGAGAGACACCGGCTGGCAGAGGGCGCTCCAAGGATGGAAAAGCTAATCCCCTGGACGCCCAGCAGGAGGCGCCGTGCCGGTGAGTTGTCGCTCCGCTACAGTGTGACGTTGACTGGAAGCAAATTGAAGAGCTCATGTACAGTAGAAAAAATGTAACAATTCCTTTGAATTTTTGGAACTAGGCTCATGTCAGCAACACTTCTGATTGGAAACTGCCAGCAAAGAGTAATGTGTGTCAGGCAAAATCAACTTTCTGTCTGGCATAACCAATAACACAAACCACAATACAGACTTTTTGTTTGGAAACTCAGTTTTCTGCACATCTCTGCCTATGCGATTAGCCAACTTCCCTCTATAAGTGCAGTGCCCAGTTTACATAACAGCATCTCAGTGATACCGTCTGCCTTTCATTTTATTTTAGGAAACCAAAATACATTACCTCATGCAGAACACATCACCCTCAGATTAAGGCAATGGGTAAAATGTTCAAAAGCCCCTAGGAGACTTAGGAGTGTAAATTCCATTTTCACAAGGGACTTAAGCACCTGGGAGTCCAAAGGCTTGTCTACCTGGGGCCTTAATCTGCATCAGCTGGGTGTAAATTCTAGTGTGCACTAACATGTTGGGGCCTGCGTGGACCTTGCTGGTGCTCACTAAGAGCTCACTAGTGTGCATTACTGTAGTTCTGTTTCAAACAATACTACATTAATGTGCATTAGGCACCTTTTAGAGAGTGCAGGGAGTTGGGGCACCAGAAGCGGAGGGCTCTGAGTTACTACAGAAAATTCTTTCCCAGATGTCTGGCTGCTGAATCTTGCCCTCAGCCACTTGGCACCATTACCAGATTGGTTTTATTAAAATGTTCTCAAATTCCATCACCGCAAGCCATTGTGTGAAAATAGAGACAAACCACATCATTCCCAACCACTTAGGGGGTGCATAGACTCAGCGTTTAAGGCCAGAAGGGACCATTATGGTCATCTAGTCTAACCTGCCTAACACAGGCCAGAAAATGTCATCTGGTTACCCCTACACTGAGCCCAGTAACTATTACTTTGTGTCTGCGTACCCAGGTGCTTCACATGGCTCAGTCCAAACATTTGCTACCCACAGACAACTTATTTCCTACTGATGGGCGAGATGGGGGGCATGAGCCACACCCTGGTGCACTGAGGATTAAAAAACTGCTCTGGGCCCAGAAGGCCACGCCCACCCACATCTTCTGGGCATGCTCACAGTGGAGGCAGGGCTCAACAAGGAGCAGCTCAGCTCAGTCTAGGCGGACAAAGTGGAGGAGCAGTCGTGCATGCACTGCAAGCTCCTGCAGAGAAGCCACTGGGGCTCACCGCAGCCAAGACCAGGCTCCCCCACCAAGCCACCACAGGCCCTTCACTCCAGAGAGGCAGGGAACAACGGGCCGCGGATGATAGAGGAAGACCCTCTGGAGCCCAATCAGAGAGAACTCTGGGGGAATCCAGAAACTGACCGGTTGTGCGGCCGGACGAATGAAGAGGGTGTAGGAAGTGGCCTAGGCGTAAGGGCACTCGCTCCTAGGCCATATATTTGAACTATAATTCACAGGGCCCTGGGTTGGAACCCAGTGGAGTAAGGAGGGCCTGGGTTCCCTTATCCCTGACCATGTTGCCACTGGGCAACACAGCCACTGATTCTCATCACTGGGTGACAGGACCACCGCTACTAGGCAGTACTGCCAGGTTCGGACCTCAACCCCCCAACAATGGGTAAGACACTTTCTGAATCCAGTTCTAACAAACCCTTTGCAATACAAACAAACTGTACATCAAAAAGTATGGGACCATTTCATGTCAAATATTACAATCTGCTAACCTTTAAAAGGTCTTCCAAACCATGCCTAGTTTGCTTGTACCCAGCCCCCAGGTAACAGGGTAGGTTGGATGTTATCACTTACTGCCAGAACAGGACCGTTTACAGTTGACAGCTCAGAACCTAGAGCGAAATTCAGCTCTCTTATTCCCATGTAAATCTGGAGTAACTCCAGTTTCTTCAGAGGAGTTACTCTGGATTCACACCACTGTCAACAGGAACAGTGTGAACTTATTTTCTATTTCACCATCCATAATGCTTACCTCTTATAGCCCCGTCCAGTGAAACTTGACCTTCCTCCCTTGGGAGGAGGGAGGAAGAAGACATGCTGGGGGCATAAAGACCATTTCTCCCGGCAATACATGCAAGACTCAGAAGAAGGCAGAGATTCCCTTCATCAGGCTAGCAGTGAGTTCATTGGTTTCTTTTTTCCTACCCTGATGAAAGCATTACAGCACTGACAGTGCAAGGAAAGCCAATAATCAGATCTGACGTTCCTTAGTTTGTACAATGCAGGAGCGCTAAGTTCCCATTCTGGTTTCCATGCTAACAAAGGCAGTTGACTCAAAACACATTAGTACAACAACCCAGCACATCGGGATCTAGTCTGAATCACTACAGTAATACAAAGAATAAAATAATATTAACAACCATCTCCTGAAGGACCAGACGGCATTGTTTTGGTTTTAAATCCACATAATACAGGGCATGCTGAATAAGACAGAGATTGATCAGCAGTGACAAAGGCATACTCTCCTAGCGCTAATCAACTGCTCCTGACAATGCAATAGTTATTATTTGTATAACAGTAGCACCTAGAGACCCCCACTGAGATCAGGGCCCCATTATGCTAAGCTCCATGCAAACACAGCGAGAGACTGTAATTCTAAGCAGATAAGACAGACGTAGGTGTAGGCCAAATAGGCACAGAGAGATAAGTGATTTGTCCAAGGACATGCAGCAGGTCAGTAGCAGGGCTGGGATTAGACCCTCAGCCTCTTGAGTGCCAGTCCAGCACCTTAGTGGCTGGAGGTTTGATTGTGCTTAACAAATAGGGGTGTTTTGTTGACAGAATCTACACTAAAAGACACCGTCTGCCAAGATTGCAGTTACTGACTGCATGTCTGACCAGCAGCGGGAGGTTACACTGTTGCTGTATTCAGTCAGTGAAGCAATCAGGACTTCAGTGCATTTTTTCTCACCACTGTAAGGCATGGGACTATCATAGAATGTTGTTCTTCTATTACACTAATGTTGACACTACGGAAGACTCCTTGCCAGCCTGCGGGGATAGCACAGAGTCCGAAAATTCAGCTTTCAAATATTTAGTTTCCCTGAACCCACAAGTTTAAGGTTCCAATTCAGCAAAGTACTTAAGTAGATAACTTCAATGTGCTTAAAGTTTTCCATGTGAAATAAAACCTTAAGCAGGTCTGTAGAGAACAGCAGTCAATATTCTCCTCGCGTAATGCAGGAGGAAAAGAGAGCCTTCTGGTGAATGAGGAAGAGTAGATTTCTTAAAGTGTAGTGGTTTATCACAGTCTGTGAACATCGTGTTGAGAGTATTGAGGGGCCAGTTGTTAGAGCACTAGTCTGGAGCTTTGGAGATGGGAGATCAAGTCCTTACTCTGCTACAGACTCCGTAGTGTGACCTCGGGAAAGTTACTTAACCTCCATGTGCCTCGATCTGTGCAAACGGGATAATGCACTTCCCTCCCTGTGCGTGCTGGGGAAAGCTCAGACACACCTCCTGGGTGGAAAAACTAAGCAGAAAGAAGGAAGAAATTCTGGGAGTAGGTAGGAGAACAAAGCAGTAAGTTCCTTGATTCTTGCAATAAACTTTTATCCATTTCACTAGTTCAGAGAGGTATCATTTGTCATGGTGACAATCAAATGACATCCTCCTTCTTTGAGGCTATTTGACTTCATCACAGATTTTGACAGCTACATAGGTCTGGAGACAGCACTTGTCAGGGGATGTCACCGTACCTCTCCAGATCTTCTCTACTGAGATCTAAGAGTAGCAATTTAATGAAAAAAGCAACAGAGAGTCCTATGGCACCTTTAAGACTAACAGATGTAGTCTGTTGCTTTTTACAGATCCAGACTAACACGGCTACCCCTCTGACAATTTATGAAAGTTCACAGAGAAATCAGGAAGGGCGGGGGACCTCCAGAACTCTGGATTTTTGGTCATTGCTTTGCTATAATCCAGCCCCGTGTAGATTTTTATTCTGTAACTAGCCATTTGAAATCTGTAGTGTTTATTTAAATCTTCAAGTCTTAAAGTGCTAGCAAGACATTTTTTGTTTGATATAGTCCTTTTCTCTACAGAGTCCTAAACACTGAACTACTGCTCCTGGGACTTCCCTGGCTTTTGAGGTAAATATAAGTCATAGAGTTTAAGGCCAGAAGGGAACACAAGATCACCTGGTCTGACCTCCTGTACAGCACAGGCCACCAACACTGCCCACTAATCCCAACAACTGAAATTGAACCAAACTATTACAGCTCCTGGGAGACTGGACTATTGGGTGCTGCAGGCAGAGAACAGGAAAGACTGCATGATTAAGTGAGATATATCCAAATAAACCTGATAAGTGACCCACCTCCTCATGCTGCAGAGGAAGGTGAAAAACCCCTGAGGTCACTGCCAATCTGAGCTGGGGGGAAATTCTTCCCTCACTCCATATAAGGCGTGAGGGAAGAACCAGCCAGCCAAGCACCTGAGAGAATGTTCAGTGCCACCTCAGAATCCCGGACCACTCTCCCCAGTGTCTCATCTCCAGCTGTGAACATCCCTGATGCTTCAGAGGAAGGAGATAAAAAACCCCTCAAACCCCAGAACACATGGAGAGTTGGAATCCCTTCCTGACCCCGGCAGGTGGCTGCCAAAACTCAAAAGTATGAACTTTTAGGTATGTAAACTGAACCAGAAGTGAGCCCCTGGGCTGCAGCGCCTGCTCCCTACCATCACAAGCGACCCTGTCATACAATCACACTCAAATGTGTCCAACATTCTCTCAAAACTAATTGTTTGCCCTCCTTATTTCCAGCCTGAATTTATTCATGGCCAGTTCATATTGGTTTGTTCTTGTACCAACATCCTCCTTTAGCTTAAACAGCTCTTCACCCTCTTGGGTATTTGCCCCTTTAATGTATTTATAGACAGCAATCGTATGTCCCCTCAGCCTTCTTTTTGCTAGACTAAACAAGCAAAGTTCTTCTAGTCTTCCAAGACAAGCCCTCCCTTCCTCAGATCATCCGAGTTCTGCACCTGTTCCAGTTTAAATTCATCTTTCTTTAACATGGGTGACCAGAATTGTACACAGTATTCCAGATGAGTTCTTACCAGTGCCTTGTACGATGGCTTTAATACGTGTCTATCTCTTTTACTGAACAACCAGGAATTTCTGTTAAAATGGCATGCACTTCCTCCAGAACAAATGGAATGTTACAGCTTCGGGACTGTACAGTCCAAGGGAAATAACTTTAGGAAGAAATTAGAGGGGTAGCTGGGTTAGTCTGTATCCACAAGAACAATGAGGAGTCCAATGGCACCTTAAAGACTAACAGATTTATTTGGGCATAAGTTTTGTGGGTAAAAAACCCAATTCTTCAGATGCATGGAGTGAACATTAGAGATGCAGGCATAAATATACTGACACATGAAGAGAAGGGAGTTACCTCACAAGTGGAGAACCAGTGTTGATAGGGCCAATTCAGTCAGTGTGGATGGGGTCCACTCCCAATAATTGATGAGGAGGTGTCAATACCAAGAGAGGAAAAATTGCTTTTGTAGAGAGCCAGCCACTCTCAGTCCCTATTCAAGCCCAAATTAATGGTGCAAATGAGTTGTAGCTCTGCAGGTTCTCTTTGAATTCTGTTTTTGAAGGTTTTTTTGTTGTTGTTGAAGTATTGCTACTTTCCAATCTGTTTTAGAATGTCCAGGGAGATTGAAGTGTTCTCCTGCTGGCTTTTGTATGTTACCATTCCTGATGTCCGATTTATGTCCATTTATTCTTTTATGTAGGGACTGTCCAGTTTGGCCAGTGTACATGGCAGAGGGGCATTGCTGGCACATGATGGCATATATCATATT
Organism: Trachemys scripta elegans; assembly: GCF_013100865.1. Taxonomy (NCBI): domain Eukaryota; kingdom Metazoa; phylum Chordata; order Testudines; family Emydidae; genus Trachemys; species Trachemys scripta. The sequence goes on from NC_048303.1 coordinate 125,183,915, forward strand.
AGTAGATGTGCAGGTGAATGAGCCCCTGATGGTGTGGCTCATGTGGTTGGGTCCTCTGATGGTGTCACTAGAGTAGATATGGGGACAGAGTAGGCAACGGGGTTTGTTACAAGGATTGGTTCCTGGGTTAGTGTTTCTGTGGTGTGGTGTGTAATTGCTGGTGAGTATTTGCTTCATATTGGGGGGCTGTCTGTAAGCGAGGACTGATCTGTCTCCCAAGGTCTGTGAGAGTGAGGGCTCATTTTCCTAAATAGGTTGTAGAACATTGACGATGTGCTGAGAGGTTTTAGCTGGGGGCTGTAGGTGATGGCCAGTGATGTTCTGTTATTTTCCTTGTTAGGCTGGTGTCAGGGTTCCCTCCCCACTCTGAACTCTAGGGTACAGATGTGGGGACCCGCATAAAAGACCCCCTAAGCTTATTTTTACCAGCTTAGGTTAAAAGCTCCCCAAGGCACAATTCCTTGTTTGTACCTTGGATTAGATAACGCTGCCACCACCACCAAGTGATTTAAATAAACATTTAGGGAGGGCCACTTGGAGCCCTACCGTCCCCAAATATCCCCCGCAAACCCCTACACCCTTTTTCCTGGACAGGCTTGAGAATAATCCCCCAAGCCCCTACACCCCCTTTCCTGGGCAGGCTTGAGAATAATCCCCCAAGCCCCTACACCCCCTTTCCTGGGGAGGCTTGAGAATATATCCTCACCAATTGGTACAGGTGAACACAGACCCAAGCCTTGGGATCTTAAAACAATGAAAAATCAATCTGGTTCTTAAAAGAAGAATTGTAATTAAAGAAAAGGTAAAAGAATTACCTCTGTAAAATCGGGATGGTAAGTACTTTACAGAATAACAAAAGACTCAAGAACATAGAGGATTTCCCCTCTAGGCAAAACCTTAAAGTTACAAAACCAGGGATACCTCCCTCCTCCTACAAAGGAAATCACAAGCCAAAATAAAAGTAAATCTAACACATTTTCTTGCTAAATACTTACTAACTCTATAGGAGTTGGATTGCTTGCTTCTTTGATCTTGCTCCGGCCAAAGCCACATGGAACAGATAGAACAAAAGCCTTTCCCCCCTCCCCAGATCTGAAAATATCTTGTCCCCTTATTGGTCCTTTGGGTCAGGTGCCTGCCAGGTACTTGATCTTCTTAACCCTTTACAGGTAAAAGGATTTGGTGCCTCTGGCCAGGAGAGATTTTATAGTACTGTATACAGGAAGGTTGTTACCCTTCCCTTTATATTTACGACAGCCCATCCTGTAGTAGCTGACTTCTGGGTACCCGTCTCGCTCTGTCAATCTGTTTCCTCATTTCCCCAGGTGGGTATTGTAGTTTTACGAATGCTTGATAAAGATCGTGTAGGTGTTTGTCTCTGTCTGAGGGATTGGAGCAAATTCGGTTGTATCTTAGGGCTTGGCTGTAGACAATGGGAGTTGCGGGGGCCATGCTTGGGGTGGGGGCAGCATGTGGAGCGGAGCTCCCTGGCTGCCCCTATGTGTAGGAGCCAGAGGGGGACATGCCGCTGCTTCCGGGAGCTGTACAGAGCCATGGCATGCACGGAGTGGGGCAAACCTCCGACCCCGCTCCCCGGCTGGAGCACGAGCTTGAGGGCTGGATTAAAACATCTGACGGGCTGGATGCGGGCCCCGGGCTGTAGTTTGCCCACCCCTGCCCTAGGTCATTCATAGATTTTAAAGCCAGAAGGGACCATCAGTATGATCATCTAGTTTGACCTACTGCATAACACAGGCCAGAGGTTCCACTCAATAAATGTGCTCATCCTTAAAATTCACTGCCCAAGTTTTCTAATTAGCAGCTACAGTATCATTATGCAGCCATTGTGGGGTAATATAATAAATACGGAGCAGGGAAAATGCAGTGGCTGTTTGGGTTACATTAGGGATCTTTCGTAGGGTAGTACAGTACCATGAGATTTATTTTTTAAATAACTCATATTCCCTGAGCATTATGCCAGCATAAAATCTGAGTCTGCCAAAGCCGGTTCTTAAACACACATAACTGCTGCTCCCTTTGTACAGACACAGCCAACTTCTTAGCTTAATTTCCATTCTCCTGGAGTTTCACATCAAGTACTCTGTGCTCGGCCTGACTCACTAGTCACATATTGTCTTGCAGGAGATAAGCAAGTTAGTTCAAAAATTGCAGTAGTACATGGTGAATTCCGCAAATAAAGATATGAAGGGGTTATTCAGCAACAAATAACTTGTATTTAATAGTTCCCCTTTTTTCAGAGGTTCTAAGGAAAGCCCAGCGCAGACACTCCACCATGCACTTTGTTGGTTGTATTTCACTCCTCACTAACAAACACTAGAGCTGGCAGACGGGAGATGGCAGCCTGATTTTAAAGGGGAGCTATTATTACTATTTATTTTTTGTTTTACAATAGCACCTAGCAGCCTGAATTGAGTAGGGTCCCATTGTGCTTAGATGCTGTACAAACACATAGCAAGAGACAGTCCCTGCCCTGAAAAGCTAACGAAGCAGACAAGGCAGACATAGGGTAAAAGGGGAAACCGAGGCACATAGGGGGCAATGACCCAAGCACATATAGCAGGCAGCGAATAGAACTCAGGTCTCTCAGGACCGCTAGATCACACTGTCCCCTAAATCAGCGGTTCTCAACCAGGGGTACGTGTACCCCTGGGGTTGTCCAGAGGTCTTCTGGGGGTACATCAATTCATCTAGATATTTGCCTAGTTTTACAACGGGCTACGTAAAAAGCACTAGCATAGTCAGTACAAACTAAAATTTCATACAGACAATGACTTGTTTATCCTGCTCTATATACTATAAACGGAAATGCAAGTACAATATTTATATGGTAAAAATGAGAAAGTCAGCAATTTTCCATAACAGTGTGCTGTGACTTTTTTTATGTTTATGTCTGATTTTGTAAGCAAATAGTTTTCATGGGAGATGAAACTTGAGGGTATACAAGACAAATCAGACTCCTGAAAGGGGAACAGTAGTCTGGAAAGGTTGTGAGCCATTGTCCTAGATCACAATGCTTTTCAAGCTAAGCCCCAGTTGTACACGAAATGGTATACAAAAAAAAGAATACTGGGGAATTCCTTCATTCCTCCATCCCCAGAAAGTCCTCAATATTTCCCTGATTAAACATTAAAAACCGAGGCAAAGTATTTGTTTAGATGTTGGGCCATGCCTAGATTATCTTAGATCTCCACCCCATCCATCCCCAGTGCTTAGCCGTCCCATTTCAGACAAGCAATAGAAAAATATCTTTATTAGATCCTTCTTAGTTATGTCTCAGCTGACAACTGTCATAATGAAAACACAAACAACGATGAATGCTTAAACTTAGGACTTTCACACTACCTGGAAAACAACATTGCCAACTCTCAGGCTTTCATTGCGAAGCTGTGATATTTGATGTGTTTCTTAAAGCCACAGCTCCTGGAGGAATGTGATCAGGTGAGAAGCCCAGCTTTCATTTAAAGAAAAGTGTCTAGCCTTTCTAGTGTGGAGAAAAGCCTCTCCTCATAAGTCATGTGCCCACCACTGGACTCTCTCCAATTTGTCCACATCTTTTCTGTAGTGGGGGTCCAAAACAGGGTGTGGCCTCACCAGTGTCAAACAGAGAGGAATAATCACTTTCCTCGATCTGCTGACTCCTACTAATGCAGCCCAATATGGTGTTAGCCTTCTTGGCAACAAGGGCACAGTGCTGACTCATATCCAGCTTCTCATCCACTGTTATCCCCACGTCCTTTTCTGCAGAACTGCTGCTTAGCCAGTCGGTCCCCAGCCTGTAACAGTGCATGGGATTCTTCTGTCCTACGTGCAGGACACTGCACTTGTCCTTGTTGAACATCATCAGATTTCTTTTGGCCCAATCCTCTAATTTGTCTAGGTCACTCTGGGCCCTATCCCTACCCTCCAGCATATCTACCTCTTCCCCCACCTTAGTATCATTTGCAAACTTGCTGAGGGTGCAATCCAGCCAGATCATTAATGAAGATGTTAAACAAAACTGGTCCCAGGACTAATCCGTGTTAAGATCCATCACAGAGTAAATATTCTATTCCTAACACTCCTGTGAAATTTCTGGAGATATTACACACACACACACACAAAAAAGGTGAATCTGAGCTGGCACAAGGCTTAACACACCTTTGAGGAATCTTGAAAAGGGCTGGGAACTTGAGATCTTTGCGCTTTTGGGTCTGTTTGCTTCTAATTTCAGCCTTTGTGTTAGCCCGAGGAGCTTAGTCTGGAATTTTAAAAAAGCCTCAAAGAAAAGGGGGGAGGGATAGCTCAGTGGTTTTAGCATTGGCCTGCTAAACCCACGGTTGTGAGTTCAATCCTTGAGGGGGCCACTTGGGGATCTGGGGCAAAATAAGTACTTGGTCCTGCTAGTGAAGGCAGGGGGCTAGACTCAATGACCTTCAAGGTCCCTTCCAGTTCTAGGAGATGGGATAGGATATCTCCATTAAAAAAAACTCTTGCTTAAGGACTACTTTGGTATTCTAGCAAGAGCTCATGGGGAATAGTCCAGCTCAACTCTAAAATAATACGTCAGAAATATGCAGCTCATTAGAACACACTGTCTCACAGAAAACGCTCAGCACAGTTATTTAGGTAAGAGCTCCTACAAACACTGATAAGAGTCATACACCTATCCCCAAAGACTCTGCCCATTGTGTTTATGTCCTAGATACATTGTCATCGTTTACCACTGATTTCAGCCTGTCATTCAGCTGACAGCTCAGAGACTGTTGGCTCTTAGGTCTCTCTTAATACCTGCTTCTGTCCCTATTTTTGGAATCATTATCTGGTTTTAGGACAGCTCCTCAACAGTGTGAAAGGAGACCAAGAGCTCCTGCATTCTCCAAAATAAAAAACCCAAACCAAATGACAAACAAGTCTGTTTGAAAAAGCTATGGCCCTGTCTACAGTGGGGGGTGGGGAAGGTGTTGCACCTGTCTGTCTACACTTGCATCAATGCAACCCCCGAGGGTCCATGGGTGGCACTAGGATAAGATGGGGATAGCATCAGTCTGACTTACCAAGGTAAGTCTATAACAGTGTTGCCAACTTTCATGATTGCATCGTAAGTCTGATGGTACTGGGTGTTTTTGTTAAAGCCCCAAGAGATTACAGGAGAATTTCAGCTTTCATTTTTAAAAGAGTTTCTAGTTCTTGTAGCTACGGAGCAAAGGTTGAAGTGAACGCACCCTAACGACTCATAAACCAGAAAAAAAAAAAAAAACTTTTTTTTTTAAAAAAAATCTCATGATTTTGGTGGCCTGACTCATGGTCTTTGAAGGCTTGGGGTTGGCAGTGCTAACACTGCAAGTTTGTACCAATCAAATTACCTCCGTGCACTTATACCAGGGGTTGACAACCTTCAGCACGGGCCCGTCAGGGTAATCCGCTGGCGAGCCGCGAGACATTTTGTTTACGTTGACCATCCGCAGGCACGGCCTCCTGCAGCTCCCATTGGCTGGGACAAGCTCTACATAGTCAGGAAACACTAATACATTGACACAAGGAATTCGGGTCACAGTTACCATTTTGCAGCCTCTCTCAAAAAAAGATTGCTTGGATTTTTCTGGAGTACATTAAAAACTTCTGCCACCTCTGCTACCACTTTCAACTACACTTACAAAGGATGGGCCAAATTCAATCCTGGTATAATTCCACTGAAGTAAAAGGAAACGCTCTGGGCTTTGTGCTTCCCCATCTTTTGAATCCATTTGTTGTCTCTTGTCTTATGCTTAGATTGTAATCTGCTTGGGGCTTGGACCATCTTTTTGTTCTGTTTACATAGCAACTAGCACAATGGACTCCTGGTCTGCGTCTGTGGCTCCTACGTAAGACTGCAACAATAATAATCTCAGTCAACCCCCTCTATGAAGGTGACTGTGACCCTCTACAACAAGAAAAAACAGATTAAAATGCAATAAAAATATTAGAACTCACAAGAGGTTGTTGTAATTTTTCTGCACCAGAAGTTGTTTTTCTATAAAATTAAGTAGAAATGCAAAGGTTAAGATCCCCAAATCAACGTTAACTTTGACGTGTTAAGTTTTGTTGGTGGTATGGCTAGGCTTGCAGATGACACATATGCTAAAGTACATGAGCCTATGCCTGCCTTATGGCCTGAGAAATAGGCCTATTCTGTTCTCAGATCACCAGCTAATTGACCCTTATACCTTGATTTTATTTTCTTGGCTACTGTTTCAATCTACCTGCACTTACACCCCCTTCAAAGTTATGTTCTGGATTTTAGATTCAAAACAACCACCCATGCTCAAAACGAAACTCAGCCAAACCTGCTCTATTTTTCTGCGCTCAGGACCAACCAAGCAAAACTATTAAGAAGGTTCATAAGTTCTCAGCCTAAGCCCTTAAATTCTTCTGAGATGGAGAAAATGCTTGAAACCTAGGTTTGCCTGAAATGTTGCCCAGGGTTTACTGGAAAGTTTCAAGAAACTGCGTGAATCTGAGTTAAGTTTCAGATTTGCAAGAAAACGGAAACTGGAGAAAAAAGGTAGCGTAACATAAGTTGAGCATGGTTCCTCGTTGACTGTCTATACCGCTAGTGCCATCTGCTGGCTGAAACATGCCCTAGACTTCTTCTGGTGACACATGGAGAAGTCCACAATGGAACTTGCTAGACTGGTTAGCTGACAGTTTAGAAGCAGCTGGTGAAGATCCAGTAGCCTATACACCAAGGCCAAGCACCAAGACAGATAAAAATCAATGATTTTTTTTAAATGGGCAGTTTTAAAACATTTTAATTGGATTTTTTAAATTTAAATTAATACAGATTTTTAAATAAACCCATTTGAAATTATGACAACCTGTGTTAAGGCCAATATTTACTACAATCTACTAAAATAATTTAAATTAATTAAAATAATAATAGTAAGCAGTACATATTTGCTGCAAAGTTTTAAAGAAACTCAAACTACCATATTTGTAGAAGTCATGGGCTAAGCACCTGGAATCATAGTTTATTCAAGTATTAACACAGCTTTTGACCTGTCTGCAAGTGCAGACCGAATATTTTTTTCTTTTCAGTTTATTCAACTAGTTCAGTTTGATGAGTAATTCATTCAAAGACGAGGAACCAACTGGGAGTTGAAAAAGCAGGAGAGCTTGTTTTCCTCTTAAAATCAATGAATAAAAATGGAGGCGTGAGAGGATGAGATCTACTAGTTCTAAAATCTTGAAGGACGAGGAAAGCAGAAATAATCAGTTCAATTCATTAATATACTTCCTTTGTTTAATAAATCAGTTTTAAAAAAACATATTTTGATAAGCTTTTGTTCTTATGTATCCAGCACATTTATGGTAGTTTTATTCAACTAATAAAAACAATTTTAAAATGCTCAGTTTGTGCTTTTAAATTGAATTCTAGTTTCTATCCAAATGTAACATGACATAAATCATACCTAAAAATTAATTATCTGGAAAGTAAGAAATGACCATTTCCTAACATAATAAAAATGTAAAAATTAAGAGTTTGAACAAATGTACGGTAAGTTAAGCTATATGACTGTTTAAATAAATGTGATTAGATATATAGTGTGTCCTCCAGGTTAGTAAAAAAAAAAAAGTACCAAATCTAGTGTAAAGGCTATATTTAGCTGCAAATCAGGATATTTTAATGGGTACCAACCAATGACAATCAACTCTTCTTTAGGAAAATAAGTAAGAAGTAAAAAGACAAAAAATTAAAATAGGCAATTTAAATCAAGGTTTCATGCTTGCTGATTTAAACCATGACTAAAATCAGACATCAAGGTCTTGTCAGTGCTGTAGTGCCGCTGAAGGTGCTTAGCCAAATGCAAAGCCTAGATAGCTTTACAAATAAGTATTTGAGGAGCTATCAAGAAGTTGAGAGAAGATCTGGCAGCCACAGGGGGTGTTTACTATGATTTTCTGAACATTTCTCCCTAATGTTTGTTAGTCGTATTGGCTACAATTTGCAAAAAAAACCCTAAGCGGCTTAGGAGCATCCATTCCATCTTCAGAAGTGGCAGGTACTTAAGAGCCTGTTTCACAGAAGTGCAATAGAACTCAAGTTCCTATGTTACTTTGGAAAATGGGACTTTTGAAAATGTTCACCCAAGGTCTTTGATCTGTGATTCTGGTTTGATATCTGCCAGGGTTTCAGGATCTCCCCTGGCTGCCAAGGACTTTACACATGGAATTCAAGGTGTTATTCATCTATAGAGCGGAGCCTTAGATGGTTTAGGATTAGTTACCCAAGAGACTGGCCAGTCTTGTAGTGCCATAATACAACTGATGTGACCCGTTAGACTTCCAATATAAAAAGACAACAAGATCCAATTAATTCATGAATTGGGCCTTGATTAATTTTTCCATTGACTTCAATGAGCTTTGGATAAGGCCCCCATTCATTCATTAATTGGACCTTGTTGTTTCTTTTTTCCAGTTATATTTTCCTGGAAGTCTAGCTAGCCCTGACTCAGAGAGGATGCCTTGCACAGCAGATCCCCCCAGTCTGCAGCAAGTGACCTTCAGCTGACATGTCTGAACCAATTACACCTGTTGCAGTATGATAGATTGCTTCCCCCTGGGCCCACCAGAGCCTTATTTGTGACCTTTCAAGGCATGTGCAAAGCCCATCTCGTTTTGCAGGGTTGAGGGGAAGGGGTGGGCTAAGGTTTGGGTTTGAGAGAATGGGTAGTCTTTTGGTTAAGGCATCAGCTGGGACTTAGGAGATTTCAGGCTCTGCCACGGACTTCTGGTGTAACCTTAGTTTCTCTGGGACTCAGTTCCTCATCTGTAAAATGGGGACACTTCTACCTCCTTTCTCTCACCCTTTGTCTTGCATGTTTATCATGTAACCACTTCCAGGCTGGGCTGACTCCGACTATGTATTTGTACAGCACTGAGCACTGATCTCGGTTGGGCCTCTATGCACTACCAGAATACAAATGAACCAAACCCACATTATTATTATGTGCACTGTATTTCCTGGTGGTATAAAGATGGAATGAGCAGTCCTTTATATTGTATCATTACTGATATCATGCATTTTAAATCATGTAATGGCTGCTCAGAGCATAGGATGGATGCCTATAGATTGCAATAAATAGATAACACAAAGATTCACAATGCTTTTAATAATTCTAATATTATCAAGTATATGCACTTCTTTTCTATAGTATTTATAACCACGCTGCTAAGCTGGCTGATTTACACCAGCTAAGAATGTGACCCAGCATTGTTTTAAGTGGCATTGTATTTTATTATTAGAAATGGGCTGTCATAGTCCCCCTTCTTCACGTTCTACATATAATTGAAGACAAAACTTTTTCCTGACATGCAATAACCTCAGTACAAATGCATTTTAACAGTTAATTTCACTGCTGAATAGTTGAAAGAGCAGCAAGAATCTAACAGTTCTAGAACTTAATATATTATGTGCTCATGATGCAAGGTATCAGGAATCACCTTCATGCTTCATGATCAAAGATACAGGAAATCAAAGTGCCTGATGCCCACTAGACCACTAAATGGAATCACATAGGACAGATCTATCAATCCTGGGTTAGCCTTTTTTTGCTTCCATTCCTGGCTGAAATCAGGATCAAAGCCCAGGTTTTATGGACTGTTTAAAGCACATTCTCCTTCCATGTGTTGGCAGTGCCCAGTAGGCACCCATGCAACAACTGGAAGTAAACTGATATTCGGGAGCCACTAAAATCAAGATTTCTTCCCTCTTTGGGAGAAAATAAGTGATCTAGATGTGTTTCTTTATTCAGCCTTGCCGGGCTGACTCAAAGAGTAAGGTCAATAAGTAGACATTCTAGACGGAAAATAATCATGTAAAACTAAAACACTGTAGGCTCAATCTGATATTAAGAATATCCCATTTATTTCCCTGAAAAGATCTTGCCAAATGTATTTGTTGTAAGTGGCTGGAATTGGCTTAATTGGCACAAATTGTCAGCAGCCTTATGTCTCAGCCAGTAAAAAGCAATATGCATTTGTCTCACAGGGCACCCATAATCAAGGAGAGCAGGTCATCCAATAAAATATAACGATGAAAATATCTTAAGTTTTAAAAAGTCAACAAGGCCTAATGAATGAATGAATTAGGGCCTTATCCAAATCCCATTGAAGTCAGAGAGTTCCCTTGATGTCATTGGGCTCTGCATCAGTACTTTAGGGTAGGAGAGAGAACCCAAGAGCTCAAATGAAGGAAAGCAGAAATTCAAAAGGAAACTAAGAGCCTGTAGCTCCAATGCAAAGGATGCCAGAGGTGTGCCCTGCAACGTGCGAAGCAGGAGACCACCCAGCTCACTGCTCCTTGACAGGGAAGTCCCTCTCTCCTGCCCAGGCCCTATGGGCCCTTCATTACTTAGCGGTCTTAAAGCCCAGTGACCTTTAGGTGTCAAGTTCCCAGTACTAGACAGCCCTCTACCAGTCTGCAGATGACACCAGGTGGCTACTCCCCTTCTCAAGATTATTATAGGGAGAGAAAGGTCAGCAGTTCCAACCGCCACAACAGGACATAAGGCAGAAAATTATTCCCAGGCAGTTCAGTCCTATGTTATTTAAGATGTTAAATGCTGACAGTAAAAATCAGAAGTGTGTTCACAGGACAATAGGTAGCTACTGGTAGTTTTTGCCACTGGCACGTCCATCTTGCTTTGCACAATGCACCATATATTCCATCCACCTAGAATCTTGGAGGAGAAACCAGACCCGTCATGTAACTTGGTGAGAATAAACAACATCTATTGCAATACAGATCTAGGTATGGTGGTATGTATTCATCAACACTGTGGAAAATATATATGGCATATTTTACAAAAAGGTCTAAGAAACAAATGAGTATATCCATCCGTAACCCACATTCCTTGAATGCAGAAACTAGCCCGGAATGACAATAGAATTCACTGAAAACGCCCTAACTGGTGTTAGGTTAGTTCAGTTCCTTTCTCAGCACTCGATTGTGGCTTTTAGCCACGGCTTGGCGCTGGAGGCAGAGCGGAGCCTCAGGAAGATATGAGCCCTACCAGCGCTCACCCAAGACCCTGCAGGGAGAATAAATTTGCCACACTCCATTAAATGGATGCAATAGACTGCTCCTATACAGATATGGGGGAGGGGGATATGACAGAGCCATGACTCTACCCACTTGCTGTCCTCCTCCTTTACTGTGAGTTGCTCCCAAAGGGGCTTTGCAGGTCACCTTTCATGTGTACTGTAACACTCCAGGAACAACCCTGCTTACATTTGGAATTTGCAGACAGCGTTTCCCTGCAGCAAAGTGACTGCCACAGGAGTAAAAAGCATTGATGTGCTTTCGAAGTAAAACTATCCACACATGCCAAAAGCAAGGCTAAAAATGCAGTGAACTGAAAGGTGCGAGGGACCATCTTATATTTGGGGAACAGGTTTGTATAAAATACATGGCTAGTGGCAGTCTGAAGTAAAAGCACAGTTATATTAAGGGACTAGTCAGGGGCCTGAAGTGGGGTGAGAATCCTCACCAGCACGATCAGGATAGGGAGAATTGAGGAGTGAGTTGGGGGGAGACTGGTGTTTACTAATTCATTACTGAAGCACTTAAGCCATCAGGACTGTTTCATTCATTATTCAGGGGGCTGTAGTGCAAGTTTTATTGCTGTGCGGGCACACGTATTACGATTGGCAGTGAGATGATGTAGCAGATCTTGAAGAGCTCACTGAATGGATGGAGCAATTTTTATTGATGTGGCAGCAATACTCTTCAAACGGGGACATCCTGAGTACTGTGGCAGTGTGGTCAGGGTGCTGGTGGGAGTTCTGGGATCTATTCCTAGTCCTGGCACTGACCTACTGTGTGACCTTGGGCAAATCCCTTCACCCCTCCGTAACTATTTCTCCCCCAGCCTTTGTGTATGGGCTGTAACCTCTTCAGGGCAGGAACAGTTTATTTTACAATATATGCCTAGACAACAGAGTCTCTAGGTGCTATTGCAAAAATAAAACTACCCACTTTTAAAAACTGTGCTTAATGATTTTTAATGTTCCGTGCAGAAGAAGGGTCCTCATAGCTTATCACCAGACCAATACAAAGGACAGTGCGCTATATCTGACACCAGATCTTCAGCTGGTATAAACTGGCATAAGTTCCAATGGCTTCAATGGCGCTACAATTTACGTCAGCTGAGGATCTGGTGCCAGGGAGTTTAAATCCATGCTTGTGTTCGCTCCAGGGATGAATTCTGACCAACACGCATATGCACATATAACTGACTGATGGGGAGCGGGGAGTAGTTTTCAAAAGAATTTAGCATCCATTTATAAGAGCCAGATCTTCGAAAGAGTTCAACCCAGCATACATCCAAACATACTGAGCTCTCTTAAAATCTAGCCTAGGGTATCTGATCTCTTCTCCCAGTGATTAAGTGAATCTCCTGGTTTTTGGAGGTGCAGGGGAGGAGGCATTTGATTGTCTCACAGGTCCATCACAACCCAAGTTGTAACATGTCTTTTTGATCAAAGAAATTTTGAGTATATAACATTTATAAATAACATCACCTTATCATCCATGCTACCCTTCCCTTGTGCCCCATTTGCCATAGAGCTTTTGAACTAAGTGCAGCAATCAAAACAAAACTTGTCTAAACTTGTCTCTGTTATGACAGTTCCTTATATCTATTAATTGGGGATGAACAATTGTAACTTGCAAGTTTCCCCTAAATTGTTAGAGTCATAGACTTTAAGGTCAGAAGGGACCATTATGATCATCTAGTCTGACCTCCTGCACAACGCAGGCCACAGAATCTCACCCACCCGCTCCTGTAATAAACCTCTAATCTATGTCTGAGCTACTGAAGTCCTCAAATCATGGTTTAAAGACTTCAAGGTGCAGAGAATCCTCCAGCCAGTGACCCGTGCCCCACGCTGCAGAGAAAGTTCAGCCTCAGAACCACACATAATGCTCTTCCTGAACTCTTTGGAGTTAGGTGACTGGCTGGTTAAACATCCTATTAAATAAGCAATTTACCCTGGCAGAAGACTCTTAGTTTGGCAAAAATTGTTAGTAAAACCTCACCACCTTCTACTTGCAACATTTTCTATTTGCCGACGATATGTTTTAGTTTAGATTATTCAAACTAAGAAAGTCTCCAGAATATGTTAAGAGCATTGACAGGTTCTCCTTTACGGCCCCAGGCTGACGACTGTAATCGTCTCTGGCAGTCACAGGTTTTCTTCATAATACACTAAAACTTTATATTTTATGTAAAAACAATAAAAATATACACAATGAAACAAAACATATATAAATACATGCACAAGATGGAAATACCATATAAATAACAAAATTTGGGGTTCATTATTTGTAAAACCTGGGGGAAAAAAAAACAACTAAAACCAACCAACCAAAATATAAAATACCTGAACCCGTAGTGGTCATGTAGAGCATCAATTGTTAAATTGACTAAACAGATGAATAAATGAGAATATAACCTATAAATATCAGGGAATAAATATATACTAAACTGAAAAAGTATGCAATAGTTTCATGTGTGACCACACATACTCATATTTGCGTTATGCCATTGAATGCAGCCCTCTTTTTGGTAAGCTCAGCTGAGAAGTCAGGAAAAAGAGAAATTTTGTGGCCTTTGTGCATCAGGGCATCAGCTTTTATGGCAGCATTCATTATCATTGAACTTTAGCAGCTTGAGATGATGGGTCTGGGCTTGCCAGACTCTTGCCTTCTAGTACCAGGCATTCAATGAGCCCTTTCAATATCTAATGGGGGCAGCTCAGGATCCAATTTAAGTATCTAGCAAGTAGCTTCTGAAGAAAGCGGATAATATCCTCCCCATCTAGACCCTCAGCAATGCCCAAGAGATGAAGATTATTTCTTTGATATCTCTTTTCTAAGTCATCCTGTTTTTCTTCCAGTATGCCTTTTCTAAGCTTTAAGGAGGCAGTTTCTTCTTTAATTTCCCTGGTTTCAATGGCAGTGTTTTGTAGCTCATTCTCCAAGTGAGCCAGTTGGGATTTTATATCATATACATCTTTAGAGAGGCCACGAATATTTTTTGAGATTGAATCCAGTCGGCTTGTGAGGAATTCTTTCGGTGCCGCAATAACCTGGCCTAGGTTCTGCTGTGGCCTTGCTGTCTCCCCGGACAGCTGCTTAGGTGATTCAGGCAAATATCTTTTGTTGCATCTCATTGTCTTATTGGAATCCACATTCAACAGTTTGAAGTTTATCTGGTTTAACTTTTATGACAGAAACTTATTGCCAATTTTCTAGGAAAGTACTTATTAGAGACTAATTGATATGTGGGGAGTGAGGAGCTCTGGGCCTAGGCAGCCATCACATGGGTACCATGTGACCCCAGTACTCTAAATTTGAGTTATTTTTAAGGCAACTGGTAAAATTGCTAAGATCTGATTGGCTGATGCTAAGGGCAAAGTTGGGCTCTCCCTGCAGGGTTGAGTTTGCATGAAGTTTGCAAGCTAAACCCTGCATTTTCAGGTCACAGATGCTTACAGCAAACCAATATCTGCAGGGTCCTTTTTTAAGAACACCAATCTTCAAGGAGAACATCCCACCCTTTGAACCTCACGGGGTTGCCCCATCTCTCCACAAGCTCTATGGCCCCTTCATTAATTTCGCTGTCTTCAAGTCCTATATGGCCCAATGACCTCTTAGCAACCAGTTCCCAGTATTAGATAGCCCTCTACTTGGTCTTCATGATGCCAAGTGCTACTCCCCACTCCAGGAAGCTCTTGCTGGGGCCACTGGCTCCCAAACCTAACAAGATATTCTGGGAGCAGATGCAGTTCCCTTCCCTACCACCACACCCACCAGCACAGCAGCAAACAAACTGCTCCTGCTGCCAGGTGGTTCAATGACTGAGCCTGCAAAGGTTGAAATGCCCCATAATTCTTAGGGTAGAATTACCAGAGAACAAGAAGTGTCTCAAGAAAGGAAAATAACATGCCTGGCTGCACCTGCTGCCTTTCTCAAAGACCCTTCTGCTCCAAAGGGGGAGGACTGCTGCTGGCTGCATGCTTGGGAACACCTTTCCAATCCAGAGAGAGAAGCAGGCCACTGGCAGCCTCTCCAAGAAACCCATTCGGCCAGACAGCGGGGAATGAATCGCTGACACTAGTTGCCTAGGAAACACCATTTAGCTATAAGTTAGGCAAACACTTGCCTTCCTTAGGAACCTCATCATTTCTCTTGTGTGAACATGCTGAAGAGGAGAGGCACTTGACTGCTTCAGGAGGTACACTTCTGTTTAAACCAGAGTGGCACCATCTTGCATTGCCTATAGACACACCCAGGATACTACTGTGAGTGAGATGAAAGTTCCCTCCTATTCTACAACTAAGCAGACCAAAAAGAGGGCATTTTAAATGTGTGTTTTGTTTTAAAGCTCATGGGGAACATTTCAGTCACCAATTATTTCAGTCACCAATACCTTAACCAGATTCTTTCAGGCAGGGCATGGCATTATGGAGGAGTCTGAGGAACAAATTAATGTAACATCCAAGGCATGCAAGTCAGATAAAAAGTTGACACACCTGTGGGTTGCAACTAAGCAAGATCCTTCCTTTATCTACTTTGCTAGAAACTATCATTGCTGGTTAGCCAAAAGGAAAATGCTTGTCTCACCACAAGTGATAGGGCACTGAGCATTCGGTGAGGAACTAGCCATGATGGATAATTTGATTTTAAAAAGTAAAAAGACTCCTGGGTCCATGATCTGAGACTGCAAGTGGGAGAGCTCTTTCATTCAGGACAGATGGGAATACTAATAGAAAAGTGCAAGTGCATGCCTAGACATCTTCTGGTTTGCTTTGCTATGATACACACATTGAAGAGGAGGTTCTAAAATGTCCGATTTACCTAAGACCTTGCGTGTCAAACTCTAAGGAGCCATAATTTTTCACTACACAGCATCTCACTCATGGCAAAAGGAGCCATCAGAACTGCACAAGGAAAGCCATGGTTTCAGTCATTATTTTGAGGCAGAGAAATACAAAAACACAGTGCACAGTGATTGGTAAACAAAAGCATTTTGGGATCGGATGGCAGCTCTCAGTATGTTTAACAAGAATTCAAACAATTTGTTTCTAGCTATGATTTTTTAGCTCCCACTGTCTGCAACCCAGTGGGAAAACAGGAAGACAATAGGACAGATTGTGAAATGTCTTAAAACCGAAGCAGGATGGAGGAGACTCCTACCCAGTGATGCTGATGTATAAAAATGCATCAACTGGGGACACAGGATTACCTGTTCAACTACTAATAAATCATTTATGTTCAGTTTTGGGTTCCACAAATCAGCAGTTAAAACCAACAGTCATCGCTAGTAAAGTCCATATCAATAATAAACATGGTATTTTTTCAGTGCCAGTAGATGGGGCTGTTACAGATTAGCTTACAAGTAGAGCTCTTCAAAAAAATGTCATTGGAAATAGCTTTTAGGATGATACGAACGTTTTGCTTCTTTTCGGTGGAAAAAGGCGGGGGTGGGGGGACCCAAACTAAAAACAATCCTGAAAATCTATTCTTTTTTTTTTTGGTTTCAAGTTGAATTAAAATGTTTTGTTTCTTTGAAAAGTTGCATGGAAAATTTTGAATGAACTGATTTTTTTCTTTTTTGAAATTTTTACATGGAAAACACTTACCATTTTTTTATCAGTCTGCTTAAAAGTTCTATTAATCTGTAGGCATTAGATCTTGGAAGAAATGCTATGTTACAGTTCTTGTTAGAATCTGAGCATCTTACCAGTAAGTTTGTCCACTGCCTGCATCACTTTGACTAGAATCATTTCTTAGGTGCAGAGCTACTACTTACAAGACATTCATGCAATGAAAAAAAAATACATGATGTCAAAAACAAGATGAACATTTGAGATACTTTTTACCCTAAAACCAAAACCAGACAACTTCTTTTCAGTTCACCATGGCTATAATTAGAACCAATCAACTAATGCTTTTGGAAGGTGAGCTGGATAATTCAGGAAATCATGCCACTGCCAATATGCAAGACTTATTTGCTGACCCAAGGAAGCAAATGTCTTTGCACCCTAGCTACAATTATCTGGGAAAATTAGTTTTGAGTCTTGATAGCTGCCATTGTAATTTTGCATAAGACTGCAAAACCTAGTGCAGAGCGTACAAAAGGAAACAGCTGTATGAGCCCAATCAGACAAGACAACATGTGTATCCTTGAACTGAAAGAGGCAGAAAATGCTGCAAGAAACAGGCAAGCATCCCAGAAGTAAAATGTTAACGTAATACAGATAGAGACCATGGAAAGTACAAACAAATAGGATGATTCTAAGGGTACGTCTATACCCAGCCGCTAGTTCGGCGGCTGGCAATCGAACTTCTGGGTTAGACTTATCGCGTCTTGTCTGGACGCGATAAGTCGAACCCGGAAGTGCTCGCAGTCGACTGCGGTACTCCAGCTCGGCGAGAGGAGTACCGCGGAGTCGACGGGGAGCCTGCCTGCCGCGTGTGGACCGAGGTAAGATCGAACTAAGGTACTTCGAACTTCAGCTACGTTATTCATGTAGCTGAAGTTGCGTACCTTAGTTCGATTTGGGGGGTTAGTGTAGACCAAGCCTAAGATCTACACATAAGCACCAAGTCTTTCAAAGTTCCAAATCTAACAAGCCTCTTTTTGACCAAATGAAGTAGGTGTAACTCTGAACTTAATGGCATTTCTCTCTTTTTAGCCGAATAATTCGGGAATGCTGCATCCAATCAATTTCAAAATCCAGGCTATGCTGTAGGTATCAATGGGCAGAAACCTATTGATTTTGGTGCATATTGGAATACCAGAAAAGCCTGATTCTCAGGAAAACCATAGCCCCCAGACTGCCCGGTACCACAGACAGAGGAATCTCTCTGCTGTCTACATATATAAGAGGCTGCAGCTTGACTTGTTGCATGGGGACATAGTCTGTAGCCTGGGCTCTAAGGGTATGTCTACACTGCAATAAAACATTCACAGCTGGCACGTCAGCTGACCCAAACTTGGGCTGCAGGGCTATAAAACTGCAGTGGAGACATTCAGGTTCAGGCTGGAGCCCAGGCTCTGGGACCCTGTAAGGGGGGTAAGAGTCACATGGGCCAGCCGTGGGTATTTGATTGCAGTGTAGACATGCCCTACGGCATTATACCTTACACTGCACTGTAAGCCTAATCCCCTTCCATCTATACATAAAAATCACCTGAACACAGGGCTCAGACTCAAGGGCCCAGGAGCCATGGGGGTGAAGAATCTGAGCCTGAATCAAGCCAGGACCCAGGGTTCAAGCCCTACTGCTTTGTAGTGTAGATGCAGCCCCACTGGACATGTGCTCTGGGAGTCTGCCAAAAGTATTCCACAATCCTACAGCCAGCTTTCTTTGTCCTCTGGACAGTAAAGTTTGGCAGCAGTCAAGTTTTCCCAGACTGCACCACGAACAAAGACGTTAGAGCAGCCATATTTTGACAGGGCGCTAGGAAGTCTGGGAAATCGGTGGTTGGACTCAGGCCCACATAATGCAGCGTAGATGCTGGTGCCCAGGGCCAGTGCAAGGAAGTTTCGCGCCCTAGGCGAAACTTCCACCTTGCGCCTCTCCCCCTCCAGCCCTGTGGCAGCTCCCCACCCCCCCTGCCCTGAGGTGCCCCCCCGTGGCAGCTCCCCCCCCGGCGGGAAGCCGTGCGGCAGCTCCCCACCCCAGCTCACCTCTGCTCCGCCTCTTCCCCGAGCACGCCGCCCCCGCTCTAATTCTCCTCCCCTCCCAGGCTTGCGGTGCCAAACAGCTGATTGGCGCTGCAAGCCTGGGAGGCGGGAGAAGTGGAGCAGTGACCGCGCTCGGGGAGTAGGAACGCTGTAAAAAAAAATTGGGGGCACCGCTTTTTGGCGCCCCCAAATCTTGGCGCCCTAGGCAACCGCCTAGTTTGCCTAAATGGTAGCACTGGCCCTGCTGGAGCCCCAGGCTGGGACCCAGGGTTCAATAGTTCCTAATCCTGGGTTACAAATGAGTGTAGATGCTCAACCATAGATTAAAAACCTGGGGTCTGCTACTCAAGTTCTACTAACCCTGGGCTAACACTGCAGTGTAGACAGACCCTAACAGAAATAATTTTAAGAGCGCCTTACAGGAAGGGTTTCTAGGGACTGCGAGCAAGCGGAGTATGTGGCAGGGATTGGAGAGCTGGAGGGTGCAGAGGGAGGGAGCAGCAGCGACGGGGGTGGGGGGGAACAGGTACCCATAGTGGGGGAGTAGAGGGAGAGGCGGGAGGATCCCAAAGAGGACTGGGGGCCAGTGGTGGTGGGGAAAGCAGGGGCCTGGAATGAGGGGTTGTGATGCACACAGAGAACGTGCTATGTGGCAATGAGGGTTGGTGATATGCGGGAGAGGATAACACGGGACACAGAGTCCCTACTATAAAGAAGGGGATGGGGGAGTTGCAAGAAATCCCTGAAATGAGGGAGAGGGGAGGGTGACATACAGGGAGTTTGTGGAGGGATGGAAGGAGACACTGGTGGCTGCAATGCGAAGCTACAAAGTGTGCAACCCTCACGTTAGACACATTTCTTTATCCTAGAGACCACAGCAATGAACACTGTAGTTAAGGCTGAAATGCAACTTACGTGACACTCTGCCTTTTCCAGCAGCTGGTAACCATCTCAAAAATGCTTTAGGGCTGAAGTTTCCCATGCTTATTCTCTCTCTTTTGGAGAGTTTGATCAAAATCCACCCAGCTATATTTTTGAGGCCTTAGATTCTGAACAAAAACTACATTTGCCCCATGTGTTCTCACCTGGAATTTCATGCACACAACTCAATAACGTCTGAACCTACTTTGCTCACAACAGGCTTGCTTTGAAGAGATCATCTAAGCAATATGCCAGGATGGATAAATTTGGTTCAATAGTTCTTCAGTGGTGAGTGCTGAACGGTTTGCCAAGGAGGAGGAGCAGTTTGCTTTGATCCTCTTAAATCTTTCAACGTTAGGTTCTGTCAACAATCGGCTCAGTTCTCACTCTCTGATTGGCCAGTTTGGAATAATGCATAATTTTGAATGGATCGGAGCTCAGTAGCTGAACTACCAAGGGACTTTCAATCCAGAGAACTGTGAGGAAGTCCAGTTCCACTTAAAAAAGAGCTCCTACAATAGTTCACCTCACTACAAGGCTCCACAGACATGAGAAGCAGCATAGGAATGTAGAATCCCATATTTGTCATTGAATCCACACAATACTCTATGCTTGGCACTCAGCAACGACTTAGAACTTGCAGTACCCCAATGAAGTAAGCAGATATCAACTAACAGCAAATTTACTGTCCCCACCAGAGTTTGAAATAGGCAGATAATTTTCATAGCACATTAAGTGACCTTCTTTTCTTCAGCGGCAGATACTGAAACACATACATCTTTTAACGTTAGAGCTATAGTTACACTGAAAAATGTAGTCACTTTCAAATTCCTCCTTCAAACTCATCTGCCCTGATGCCTGCCAACCCTATGTGGGTTTTCAGACCTTTCTATGGGGTAAAACGCTAATCTATGGGGGAAATCCTCTCTCATTGGCTGTCCTTTCCCATTCACCCACCTCCTGGGATGGGGGCACATCGGATGTTAGAGGTGTGTGAGGCACCCCAGAGGCACATGGAAGAGCTCAGGAAGCAGAACTCAGAGGTAGATGCACACTGGGGGACAACAGATGCTTAAAACTTGACCAGGTTTGGAGCAGGCTCTATGCTGCAGGGGGACTGGAATTGCCTGGGTCCTGCAGGACCTGCTGCCATTATAGCAGAAGCGGGATACAAATTCAACAAACAATGCGGGAGTGGGAATTACGGGGTGGGATGGGAGCGTGATTAAAAAAAATAGTCCTTCTACTCTGCAAACAACAACATGAATGTCCCAGCCAGCAGCCGCTGCTCTCTGGCTATCCAGCTCTGAAAGCAGCGGAAGTAAGGTTGGCAATGGGGAGCAACTGGAGAGAGGGCGCGACAAATTCCATGAAACTTTGCGCACCTCTGGTCTAGAGCATACAGATATTTGCAGGAAGAGGGTCACCTATTCAGCTGAATCAAAAGTCACTTTTGAATTTGAACTAATGGTTGCTGACAATTTTCTCAACTCTCAACATTTTACTCAGTAATATTAAAAATGGCTGATTAATGCTACAGGCAGTAGTAAACGCTGTCATCTATGATTTCAGTTTTATTGATGTATTTTTATTATATTTAGCTCTAGTTATCGTTATAAATAAACTTTCACTGTAATTTATAAACAGGGGGATCGTTTATTGGCCAATTCTTTACAAGTGTCTCTTACTTTAAATCAGAAGTTTCAGCATACTGCATTCTGGGATCTATGCCAACTACACACTGGAGAATCTCATGTAGCTTTCAGTATCTGCCTGCTTACATACAGAAATGTCAAAATGGTAACAAGGATGTGTAATTTATATGCACGCTATAGGTGTCACCCTATCAGTCACAAGCAGCACTGAGAAGCCTGTCACAAGTAGGTGAGGAAAACATCCCACACAGCTTCAATACACTGTACAGCCTCAAGGTGTTTATTTTTCTATTTTATTCAAACAACCTTACTTCATACTTAGCCACAATCTTTCTAATAGCCTAGATCTAATTTCTGTATAGCAGACTTTAGACAGAAACTTAAATCCAGGCTGAGAGAGAGAGAGCACCCCATGATGTTGAGACGTGCAAGTGAATTCCTCCTATCAGCTGAATTTGCAGCTCAAAGTGCAAGGGGGAAAGAGAATAAAACCCTTACCATGCTACTTGGACTGTGGGGGGCAAGGATTACTAGGCATAAGCAAAAGATCCCTAGTGCTTAGGCTGGGTTAGCCCTAAAGGGCACATAGAGCTTGCTTATTATAGAATCTTCTACTACTTTTTTGCAATTTAAGACTGGAACTCGTGTGTATAGATGTTTACCTGCTTTAACCTTGTAAATAACTTTTACTTTTCTTACCTAAGAAATCTGTAGATAGTATATTGTACCATTGGGTACAAGCGTGATCTTTGGTGTGACATCTAAATTGCAATTGACCTGGGATAAGTGACTGGACCTTTGGGACTGGAGTAACCTGAATATTGCAATTTTGCACAAAGGTAAGCTTACCTGGGTGGCAAGACAGATCGGAGTACCCAAAGGGATGGTCTGTGACGCCACATTAAGGCTCTTACACTGCTTGAGCAGGTTACACTTGATAACTGGTTGGTGAAATCTAAGTATAGAACTCACAGCCAACCTGGAGGGGTTTGTGCCTTGGTTCTTAACAGTCTCCCCTGAGGTTAGTACATGCTCTTGAGTCAAGGCAGGACAGCTTGAAAATATTCTCCTGCTTTGGCACCCCTCTCCCTTTGTGTCATCATTTAGACTTGTGCCATATAGCGTGTAAATCCTGCTAAATCAAAATGGCAGCACGTTGAACCGGTGTAAAATGACGAGTCCTGTACAAAGCAGGAGCGAATCTGTTTCTCTGTTTTCTGTGTGAAAACCTGGTTTCACTGAAGTCAATGGCAAAGCTTCTGCTGACTTCAGTGGGGCCAGGATTTCACCGTTTCCATTGATGGTGGTAAAAGGACATTCCTTGTTTCCAGTTAGAAGGGGATGAGAAACGTAATTGCAACCATTCTGCCAGGTGGACCCAGTAGCAACCAGGGCCCGGTTCAATAGCTAGGGGTTCCTTTCCAGCGATACAACACAGAACCAGCTCGAACCCACACCCAGTAACCTGGGAAAATTGCACACCACTCCTGGGCACCTCTGACAGGCAATACTTCCCTTCTTGCAAGCATAGAGTCTGAGTGTAGAAAAGAAACTGTTAATGAAAGGAGGGAAGTAATTGCATTAATTTGGGAAAACACCACAAACAGGGTTCATAAACACAAACCATGAGTAAAAGACCCACCCCCAAGTAGGTTGGGCAGCGTCCTTTTCCCCTCAGTTCTTAATTCCATCAACCCAAAAGTCCCTTTAACATGCCTGACCCTTCTCTGCACACCACTCACAGTTGCTGTCCTTGGTCAGTGCAGACCCAGAGTTCAAAAGTGCATCTGCAGAGTTCCCCTCCCACCCTGGGACGAGGGAGGGTAAAAGAGGCACCTTACTCATTCCACTGCTTAGGCATTCACTCGCTGCCCTGCTGGCCACTCCTCTCCACCAGTCACCCTTCTGGCCGCTTGCCACGCCTCTCCAGACACCAGAAGGCCATCATCCAAACACTGACCCAGCCTGACCTTGCCAGAGCTGACAGATCATTTCATTTGGTGGTTTAACTGCATGATGGTTCCTTCTCTCTTGTTAATGATGTTGTCATGCCCTTAATGCCTTGTAGGAAGAGTTGTTCCCAAGACTCAGTTAGACAAGTAGTAGAAACACACCAACCATCTGAGATCTGCAATAGCTGTCTATCAGCTGCCTCTCCAAATACAACGGGGTAGCTGTGTTAGTCTGGATCTGTAAAACCAGCAAAGAGTCCTGTGGTACCTTATAGACTAACAGATGTATTGGAGCATGAGCTTTGTATTCACCCACGAAAGCTCATGCTCCAATACGTCTGTTAGGCCAGAAGGTGCCACAGGACTCTTTGTTGCTTCTCCAAATACAGTAATTTCTCCAATTCTCATTAGTGATTTTGTACTGTCAACTGTACTGGTTTTCTGAGCAACATGGGTGTGAAATCTGTGTGAAGTTCTTCTTCACGCAGCGCACAGTCAACTTGTGGAACTCCTTACCTGAGGAGGTTGTGAAGGCTAGGACTATAACAGAGTTTAAAAGAGAACTGAATAAATTCATGGTGGTTAAGTTCATTAATGGCTATTAGCCAGGATGGGTAAGGAATGGTGTCTCTAGCCTCCCTCTGTCAGAGGATGGAGATGGATGGCAGGAGAGAGATCACTTGATCATTGCCTGTTAGATTCACTCCCTCTGGGGCACCTGGCATTGGCCACTGTCGGTAGACAGGATACTGGGCTAGATGGACCTTTGGGCTGACCCGGTACGGCCTTTCTTATATTCTTATGTAAATCCAGTAGTGCTCCATGCTAGCCTAACTGTTCTCCCTGAAGTCAATGGAAGCAGAATCAGGCCAATGCCAAGCATCTTACTCTCTATTCCTATGTTTGGTTTGGTTCTTCGTTATTGTAATCATTCTTTTGTTTGTAAAGCTGATAAGCTACATTTTTAAAAGTTATTTACACCCTCTGGGTAATTTAGACTTTTTATACATTTATTTTTATACCACTTATTAGTGAGCCTCTCTCATTAAAAGGGAGGATGGCTGCCTAGGGCACAGTATGGTTAGGTACTGCTTGGACATTCCATGCACATATTTGCCTGTCCAACTCAATCCCCTAGAGCAAGACCTTTGCTGGGGCCAACCCCGAGCCTCCCACAAGCAGAGCTGGCAATAAGTTGTGTGTTAATGTTTACTATGTAGATTTAGAAGGGTTTTAGCATGACATCAAACTCATTTTGATTTGTGGTCTAAGCCAGGATTCAAACCCTGCTCTCCAGCAGTAAATGGATGCTAGTTTAATGCCCCAAAACCCTATGGGTACTTTGTATCTCAGAAACTTAAAACATTGCTGCACAGAGATGCTATTTCTCAACCCCAACATGAATCAATGCCAGGCAGCGGTACGCAACATTTCACAGAAAACCATCCCTTACAATCACAGCGTATAACGGAATGACACATACAACTACTCATTATTCCCACACAAAAAGCCTTCGTTAACCTAGGGTTAACCTGGCAAACGTAGCCATTTGGTAATTTTATAGCTTCTCTAATTACTGGAGGATACTGGAACTGTAGCAAGATAGGAATAAATGACAACAAAGATGAGGTTACTCACTTTGAGCAGTAACTGCAGTTCTCTGAGATGTGTGTTCCTATGGGTGCCTCTCTTTGAGTGACTTCCAAGCACTCTAAGCAGAGATCGTGGACTCCTTGGATCTCTCCTCGAGGGAAACGAGGAGCTTAGGTAACTTTCTAAATTGCTTGAGTCTAAGTAGAAAGCCAATATCCTTCTAACAGCCAGGGTATGGAAACAGGATTCCTACAGAGAAACTGGTGGTTTCTGTTTGTATCTTTTTACAAATTGTGGGCCAGATGCTGAGCTCTTGACTCACGCTGGGTAGCAGTAACGCAGTGTAAAGGCAGCAGATTCTGGCGCTATGTTTGCAGGAAGAGGGGGTTTCATCACAGGGTTAGTGTTCCCATTTCATCTCCATTCAAAGATATCACCTTCCCATAGCACAGCAGTGTTACGCTAAACTATTTGTTCTGCCAAACAACACAGCTCTAACCTTATAATACTTGCCTAGCTCCAGCAGATTCATCACTCGCTGCCATCATAACACTGAATTTTAGTATCTTTAGCTGGATTGTAGAGAAAGCAACTCTCGGGATTCACTGTCAGAACTGCTGTCTGAGTCGCCTCAGCAAACGAAGTGAAGCGTTCATATAAGCAGTACCTCTTCCCAGAGAGAGAATCACCTCCACTGGTCCACGACCAAAAATCCTTAGTCAGCTCAGGTCTCTCACTTGGTAGAGTGATGTGCTACACAGCTGCTCCCGCACACTAACCTTTGTCTGATTGATGATAGCGTATTAGGTTAAGAAGAAACCCTGTGAAGAAGAGAGGCGGAGGCTGCAAAAGGCACAGGAAAACACACCCAGAGGATATACACATGAGTTGACCTTCAGCTCTAAAAAGTAACATTCAAAAGAAATAAATCATCCTTGTATCACTGCAAACCAGGATAATCTTTTCTTAAAATTTCCCCACTTCCATAAGGAGGAATAATAATAATAAATTCCCTTAAGGATCCTTAAAGTTTGACAGGTGGATGATTCTTAGCAGGAGAATTAATTGCACCTAGAGGATACTGTCTAAAAGGGTCATTAATCACTACAACTTTTCAGTACTCAGAAGGTCCGACCCTATCCCAATCCAAGTCACAGCAGACCATTTTCTCACAGTATTTCTTATTCAATTTCTCTGCTGTTTGAACTCTGCACTTCCACCCAGGGGCCTGTAGAGGCCTACAATTAACAGATTCAGTATCAAAGGTTAAGTAAGTTCCAGCCTTTGCTCTCAAGGGCCGGATTGGAAAGCCTGTTGAAGCCAATGGGAGTCTTTTCATTGACTCCAGAGGGCTTTGGATCAAGCCCTGACGTTGGCACCTGTATGAGACCATACGTTGTTACTCTGACTTCCTAGCAACAAAACAGAGAAACTAGATATCCTAATAATGATTCAGATCCTGTCGCTCAGATCATGGGGAGAGCCAAGCTACCACAAGGACAGATTTTGCCCATTACCCACTAACTATAGAAACATTTGGGGCACAATAACCTGACCTAGCCCAGATAGCAAACATAGCCTTTTCTGGATTTGTGATGTACGTATGCGTGGGATTTTCCAAAACATGCAGCATTAGCCAAACTCCGCTCCCACTGAAATGAGAGTTTTACCAATGATTTCCATAGCGTTAGGCCAACGTTGAGTGCTTTGGACAATCCCAGCCCTCCAATGTACATTCAGTACAGTTGTCACTGGGAAATTAGTGGGCTGGATTCTCCATGAGGAGCAGGTCTGAGTCTAGGCACAGCACTTGTAAGGGCAAGCAGGTAGGCTGCAAACCACTAACAGGAGACCAGTGGCGGTCTGTTTTGTCTGTTCTCAGCCGATAATGCAGTGAATGATGTGTCAGCTCAGTGTCATTCTGGCATAGCCAAGAGTAAGCGCCACATTTTCATTGCAAAACCAGCTCTTATGCACTCTGATCCTCCAGTGGACTCAACGGCCGTTAAACACAAAATGCTACTCACGCCATTCTACACTTAAAGCACTTTGTCGGATAGGACTAGTCTGCTGTGAATCCAGGGATGTTGCTTATAATCTCACAGTGTCAACGTATCCAGCTGGAATTCAGAACCATACAGTGTAAAAGTAATTTCCAGCCCGCCTCCACGGCTATAACTCTCAAGGTACTTATCAAATCAAGGTCTGTATCACTTTGAGTTATAAAAGTGTCCAGTAAATGCTACCACCATCTGATTCTGTTCAGCAAATGCAACATTTGGCAGTGATGTGTGTGCCTGCCAAACCACTGAGCAGCTGCAGCAGGTGCTGCAAATCAGTGCAGGATGCCTGTATCCCACTGAGGACTGAAGCCTTCCAAGCAGATTATCTGCATAGATTTCTGGGTGGCAAAGCGTCATTATGAACACACACCACTTGTATCCATTTCCCCTTTGTTTACTGACTGAGTTGTTCAGCAAAGGAATTACAACATGCACTGGGGATAGATTTGCAAGAACACCGAAGTGTAAGACAGAGTATAATGCAAGTCATTGTAAGAAATTTCTAAAGAAAAATCATTGGGAAGAAGGAAGAAGATTTAACACATCTATAAATATAAACACACCCTTTTTTACACAAGGAAAAAAAAAAAACCAAAGAAATATTTTAGTTTGAGAGAAGGACAGATTATAAAACATTCCTGGTGGGTCTATTTAAACCCTCATTCTTCCAGGCAGAGATAAATGCTATGTATTCAGTGCACACAAAGGATGCCTGTTGAGTTCCTTATTCAGCAGCGCGCTCTAATGTCTAAGGCTAGTGGAGATTAAGGGCCCAATTTATACAGTTTTTATTGACTTCAGAGCTCAGCACCTCTGCAAATAAGACCTTAAGGCCTGATTCAGACCTTGCACTGTTAGAATTCAGTGGAGCTATTTGGAAAAATTTTGTCCCACCACAAGATTTTCACAAAATAATTGAAAAACGCCTTCCTTCCCAACACACCATGGATTTTCTCAGCAGCTGGAATCAGGAGTGGCATCTGAAATTAACAATTATACTAGTATAAAGTGGGTGTGAGTGAAAAGAGAATCGAGCCCAGAAGCTGCTGGCAAAGCAGCATAGTGAATTTTGTAGAGTTTTAACTCTGTAGTGGAGTGTTATATGGTATTAAGGCAAATGCCTTACATGAGTCTACATCTGGCGTTCCCATCCCTGTGATGAATCTCAGAGCCACAGTGCATTTAACATGCACCTTTGGCCATCTCACCATTAATCCATCTGTGCCCAGACTGCTGGAAAGGACAGAGTCAGATGTTTCCATTCTGGGAATGTGCTTCCTGCCCTGAAAAGTCTCGAGGCATCAGAATTTTGAAAAATATTACATTACATTGCATTACAATGTTTAGTGAAACTCTTTGGGAGTTTCTAGAGCTTTGTCTACATGGGGAAGTTTTACTCATTATATTAGTAAAGTTATACCAGTATAACCTCCATTTGGGCTCTCTAATTCTGGTAAAAAAGGTGTTTTTTTTTCCACTTCAGTTAAACCCCTTCCCAAGTGATAGGCCCTAAACCACATAAAAGGTTCTTTTTATAGTGGAATAAGAGTGTTCGCACTAGGGGTTATACTAAAATATTGGTTTAAATTCCCACCTTACCTTACCTTGGTATACCTAAAACGTATGTTTATTCCCCCTCTCCCTCTGAATCCTATCCAGTTCATCTCAGGGAACACATGGGCTCAAATAAGAGAGCCTCACTTTACAGGTGTCAAGTATCAGGGGGTAGCCATGTTAGTCTGTATCTACAAAAACAACAAGGAGTCTGGTGGCACCTTAAAGACTAACAGATTTATTTGGGCATAAGCTTTCGTGGGTAAAAACCTCACTTCTTCGGATGCATAGAGTGAAAGTTACAGATGCAGGCATTATATACTGACACATGGAGAGCAGGGAGTTACTTCGCAAGTGGAGAACCAGTGTTGACAGGGCCAATTCAATCAGGGTGGATATAGTCCACTCCAATAATGGATGAGAAGGTGTCAATTCCAGGAGAGGAAAAGCTGCTTCTGTAATGAGCCAGCCACTCCCAGTCCCTATTCAAACCCAGATTAATGGTGTTAAATTTGCAAATGAATTTTAGTTCTGCTGTTTCTCTTTGAAGTCTGTTTCTGAAGTTTTTTTGTTCAATGATAGTGACTTTTAAACCTGTAATAGAATGACCAGGGAGATTGAAATGTTTACTTACTGGCTTATGTATGTTACCACTCCTGATGTCTGATTTGTTCCATTTATTCTTTTGCAGAGGAACTGTCCGGTTTGGCCAATGTACATGGCAGAGGGGCATTGCTAGCACATGATGGCATATATAACATTAGTGGATGTGCAGGTGAATGAGCCCTTGATGGTGTGGCTGATGTGGTTGGGTCCTCGGATGGTGTCGCCAGAGTAGATATGGGGACAGAGTAGGCAATGAGGTTTGCTACAGGGATTGGTTCCTGGGTGGGTGTTTCTGTGGTGTGGTGTGTAGTTGCTGGTGAGTATTTGCTTCAGGTTGGGGGGTTGTCTGTAAGCGAGGACTGGTCTGCATCCCAAGGTCTGTGAGAGTGAAGGATCATTTTCCAGGATAGGTTGTAGATCGTGGATAATGCGCTGGAGAGGTTTTAGCTGGGGCCTGTATGTGAGGGCCAGTGGTGTTCTGTTATTGTCCTTGTTGGGCCTGTCCTGTAGTAGGTGATTTCTGGGTACCTGTCTTGCTCTGTCAATCTGTTTCCTCACTTCCCCAGGTGGGTATTGTAGTTTACTTTACAGGTGATCTCTCCAAGACATTTCAAAGATACAGTTTTACTGAATATCATGTCATGTATCCAGAATTCAAGACAGGCCATGGTGGTAGAAAAGGTGTGACTGGCACTTAAGTCATCCATCCCTGTCACCAAGTCCCAGCTTCCAGGAGTTGGAGGCTTAGGGATTTGCACCTCTGCCCTTCTTGGCTAATAGCCATTGCTGGACCAATCCTCCATGAACATATCTAGTTCTTTTAAGAACCAATTATAATTTTAGCCTTCACAGCATCCTCTGGCAATGAGTTCCACAGTGACTGTGCATTGTGTGGAGTAGTACTTCCTTCTGTTTATTTTAAACCTGCTGCCTATTAATTTCATCAGGTGACCCCTAGTTCTTGTGTTATGAGAAGGAGTAAATGACACTTCCTTATTTACTTTCTCCTCACCTGTCATGATTTTACAGACTTCTATCATGTCCCACCACTCCCCTTAGTGGTCTCTTTTCTAAGCGGAACAGTCCCAGCCTTCTTAATCTCTCCTGATACAGAAGCTGTTCCATACACCTAATCATTTTTATTGTCCTTCTCTGCCTCTTTTTCAATTCTAATAGATCTTTTTTGAGATGGAACGACCAGATCAGTATTCAAGGTGTGGATGTATCATGGGTGTATACAGTGACATTATAGTATCATCTGTTTTATCGTCTCTCTCTTTCCTAGTAGTTCCCAACATTCTGTTAGCTTTTTGACTGATGCTGCACATTAAGTGGATGATTTCAGAGAACTATCCACAATGACCCCAACAATTCCTTCTTGAGCGGTAACAGCTAAGTTAGATCCCATCATTTTGTATGTATAGTTGGGATTACTGTATATACTCGTTCATAAGCAGAATATTTTGGGTAAAAAAGTGACGCATCAAAGAGCGGGGGTCATCTTATAAACGGGTGTACACCAAAATGTGATGATTTTAAACTCTATGGAATCATTGAATATCTAATACATTGTCGTTTTGTTTACCTGGAGCGTCTGCAGGTATGGAGCTCCTCGGCTCCCTGTGGCCACGGTTCACCTTTCCCAGCCAATGGGAGCTGCGGGAAGTGGCACCATTGGCTCCCATTGGCTGGGAATGGCGAACCGTGGCCACAAGGAGCCGAGGGGCTCCATGCCTGCAGACGCTCCAGGAGGGCCGGCTCCAGGCACCAGCACAGCAAGCAAGTGCTTGGGGCGGCCAATGCAAAGGGGCAGCACGTCCAGGTATTCGGCGGCAATTCGGTGGCGGGTCCCTCGGTCCCTCTTCGAGGGAAGGACCTGCCGCCGAATTGCCGCTGAAGAATGAAGCGGCGGCGGTAGAGCTGCCGCCAAAGTGCCTCTGATCACGGCTTTTTTCTTTTTTTTTTTTCCGCCGCTCAGGGCGGCAAAAACGCTGGAGCCGGCCCTGCGCTCCAGGTAAACAAAATGTCCTTCCCGCGGCTTATCCTGACAGGCCGGGAGCCAAAGTTTGCCGACCCATTTATTGGGTGTCAATCCTGCAGCCTTTTAAAGTTGCAAAGGCTTTGTTTAGTGGACTAGATTGGTTTGAAAGGAATACTACAAAAGCAGTGCTGCAGATCTGCATGACATTTCACCCATGCATTTCACAAAATGCTATCCCTTACAAGCCAATCAGAAAAATACAATGAATGATAGTACTATAACACTGGTGTCAATCCACTACTGTGTAATATGAGCTCTTCATGCATTTCTACCAATGGACCTCATAAGTCTCGAGCCAATATGAAAATATAACATGCAGAATCGATGGAATCTCTAATAAAATTGAAATAGCCTGTTATCCCCACAGACATGCAATCTACAGGGCTGCTTTGAAATAAACAAAGGACAATAATAATTTGACAGTGATAAAGCAGGTGATATTCCTATATAAAGTCCTTCAAAATCTATAACTACAATAATACTAGTATGAAAATAGATTATTATTATTATTTAAAATGAACAACTGTGAAATCAAAAGAAAAAGGTCTGCTTATCACGCAGCATTCAAACTTAAAGTTGTTGAATATGCAGAAGCAAACAATAATTGTGCCGCTGCTCATGAATTCTGTATCAATGAGAAGTGAGTAAGAGAATGGCAAAAAAAATCAAACACTAAAAGACATGCTAAGAAACAAGAAAAAATGTCCAACGAGGTGCGCTTCACTTCCTGAGCTAGAGAAAGATCCCAATAATTGGGTTGTTGAATGTTGACAAAATGGGTACATTGTCAATAGAACTAGAACTCATCTGCGTGATCTGCAAATGTCGAAAGATGACAAATACAAGTCAGTAAAGCCATCAGTGTTTGTCGCATCAGGGGGTTGGTGTACTCACTTCATGAACCGTCATGGTCTCTGTCTTTGTCAGCGAACAAAGATAGTGCAAAAGCTGCCGAGAGATCTGGAAGAAAAAAATCGAATCTTTCCAAAGCTTTATTATAAAATATCGAAAGGAATATGCATTTGAACTGTCACAAATAGGAAATATGGACAAAACACCAATGAGCAACAGAACAGTAAGCGGTGTTGGTGAAAAAACAGTTTAATTAAAACCACTGGCCATGAAAAAAAATCCATTTTACAGTGGTTTTATCGTGTTTGGCAAATGGATCAAAGCTCCCTCGTGTTGTTATTTTTAAAAGAAAAACTTTGCCTAAAAACATGAAATTTCCTGCTGGTGTCATCATACGTGCACACGAAAGGGGATGGATGGATGAAAGTGGGACTATTGAATGGCTGGAAAAAGTGTGGAATAAGAAACCAGGAGCACTTTTCAAGAAACCAGCTATGCTCGTTTGGCACATGTTTAGGGCACACAAGACGGATGAGGTGAAAAATGTGGCCAAAAGTATGAAAACTACATTGGTTATAATACCTGGAGGCTTAACTTCAGTTCTACAATCACTTGATGTCTGCCTGAACAAAGCCTTTAAAGACAGGCTATGCAAAATGTGGTCTGAATGGATGTGCTCAGGCATGGCGAAGTTAACAAAAGGCGGGAATCTTATGAAGCCCGAAATCAATCTGGTCGCCCAGTGGATCAAGGACGCATGGGTGTCCATTCCCTCGGAAATGATAGAAAAATCATTTAGGAAATGCTGTATCAGCAATGCATTCGACGGGTCAGAAGATGATTCCATATTTGATGATGACACAACAGAGGCTGATGATGAGAAGGAATCTGAGTCTGAAGACGACACTGCCGACATCTACGATGACAATGCAGGTGCAGCTGTGACTGAAGACGAGTTTAATGAATTGTTTGGTGAATCAGAGACTGATTCAGACTTTAAAGGATTTTAAGACTTTTTAAAGTCTCATATTGTTCTAAGTTACTTGTTTTAAATATCAATTTACTGATTTTAAATATTGACTGTGATTTTGAAGGTGAATACATATTTGTTCAGTTATTATAACAACAACAGGTTTTTCGTTAGAGTACATTAAAATAATTCTAGCAAAATATTTGAGTGTTTCTCATGATGTCAGCTTTTAAATATAGCAGGGGTCGGAAAACTTTGGCTCCCAGCCCATTAGGGTAAGTTGCTAGTGGGCCTGGACATTTTGTTTACCTGGAGCGTTCACAGGCACGGAGCCCCTCTGCTCCCCGTGTCTGCGGTTTGCCGTTCCCAACCAATGAGAGCTGCGGGAAGTGATTCATGCCCTATCACCCAATCCCAGCTTCTGGCAAATAGAGGCTAGGGACACCATTCCTGCCCATCCTGGCTAATAGCCATTGATGGACCTATCTTCCATAAATCTATCTAGCTCCCTTTTGAATCCTGTTATAGTATTGGCCTTCACAACACCCTCTGGCAAGGAGTTCCAGAGGTTGACAGTGCGTTGTGTGAAAAATACTTTCTTGTGTTTGTTTTAAACCTGCTCCCTATTAATTTCATGTGGTGACCCCTTTGTTTTGTATTACGAGAAGGAGTAAATAACACTTCCTTATTTACTTTCTCTATACCACTCATGATTTTATAGACCTCTATCATATCCCCCCTTAGTCACCTCTTTTCCAAGCTGAAAAGTCCCAGTCTTATTAATCTCTCCTCTGATGGAAGCTGTTCTATACCCCTATCATTTTTGTTGCCCTTTTCTGAATCTTTTCCAATTCCAATATATCTTTTTTGAGATGGGGCGACCACATCTGCACGCAGTATTCAAGATGTGGGCGTACCATGGATTTATATAGAGGCAATATGATATTTTCTGTCTTATTATCTATCCATTTCTTGATGATTCCCAGCATTCTGTTCGCTTTTTTGACTGCCGCTGCACATTGAGTGGATGATTTCAGAGAACTCTCCACAATGACTACAAGTTCTCTTTCTTGAGTGGTAACAGCTAATTTAGACCCCATCATATTGTGTGTGTGTGTATATATAATATGAGAGAGAGAGAGAGAATTAGGATTATATTTTCCAATGTGCATTACTTTGCATTTATCAACATGAAATTTCATCTGCCATTTTGTTGCCCAGTCACCCAGTTTTGAGAGATCCTTTCTAGCTCTTCGCAGTCTGCCTGGGACTTAACTATCTTAAGTAGTTTTGTATCAACTGCAGATTTTGCCACCTCACTGTTTACCCCTTTTTCCAGATCGTTTATGAATGTTAAATAGGACTGGGCCCAGTACAGATCCCTGGGGGACACCACTATTTAGATGTTTTGTCCGAGACATCAGGAGCAAGGTACCAGGGGAGGTAACAGATGTCCTGAAACGCGCAAGGTGCTACATAAGTTGTTTGTTCCAGTTGTTTGTCTCAGTCTATAACTGTCGGGATACCTCACCTTAACCCTTTGCCAAGGGGACAGCAGGAATTCCTACTGCTGAGCCGCTCCTTGCTACAGGGCATTGATGTGTTAGTGTCCCTGTAGCTCTTATTGGACGCTAGTATTGTGCCTTGAGGGCATTAAACCTGGCCGAGCGCCTTCACCACCGAACCAAGCCTGTGCTCTTTTATGAGTAACATAGAGGTCTGCTGAATTAACATGCTGCACTGTCTGCTAGTGCTGCTGACATCAGAGCTCCAAGAACAGTAACAACGCTGCAGCCGCAACAACATTCCTCAGCACTTAACAGCAATCAGGGACACCACAACAGGGGAGCCTCCAGGACCTCTCTACTACCTTTCCCTATGTCGTTGGTACCTACATGTACCATGACCACTGGCTCCTCCCCAAAACTGTGCATAAGTCTGTCTAGATGTCTCATGAGATCTGCACTCTTGCACCTGGCAAGTAATTCACCACAAACCC
This sequence comes from Trachemys scripta elegans, assembly GCF_013100865.1. Classification (NCBI taxonomy): domain Eukaryota; kingdom Metazoa; phylum Chordata; order Testudines; family Emydidae; genus Trachemys; species Trachemys scripta. Next base: position 125,218,858 of record NC_048303.1, read on the forward strand.
AACTCTCTATATTTCTAATGCTCGAATTCCTCATGACTATTACCTGTCCCTTCCTAATAACAGGGACCCCATCCCCCACAGGGGTACCCTTTATGCAAGAGGATGCCATGACATCATCTGGAAGGAGGGTACAAACTATGGGATTGTTTCCCTCCACTGAAGATTGAAGTTCTCCTTCCCCAAGTCTTTCATCCTCCTCAACAGCACTGAGGCTGTCAGACTTGGGCTGCCCTCTTATGTCCCTGAAAGTCTGTCTCCCTTAGCTCCTCCAGTTCATTTTTACTCCTGCAGGGTTTGGGGTGGGGGCGGCTATTGGCCTATTTGTTAGGTGTATCCGCCTCTCACATTCCCTCTCTAAACTCCCTTTGAAAAACTCCCCTGTTTGCTAGCTCTTCTAGCCACTGAGGAACTGGCTTTTTAAACCACTGTTGTCCCTAAGTTAGTCCCCACCTCCCTTGTCAAGGGATTCTCAAGGGGGTTAGGAAGAATCAAAAGGATAGCAAGCTAGAGCCTCATAAGTAAGTTAAAATAGGCAGAGAGATACTGGGGAGCCCAAAGCATTCCTATATAGAATAGAATCATAGAAGATTAGGGTTGGAAGAGACCTCAGGAGGTCATCTAGTCCAATCCCCTGCTCAAAGAAGGACTAACACCAACTAAATATGCCTGAAGTGGACTCTGGAAAGCCACATGTCATGATGTAGATAAGATACCATTGATATGAACACATCGGGTAAGCAAAAGAGATTCAATGAAAGTTGGAGGAAAAGGACTTTTTAGGAAATACTTTCCCTCCCTCAGCAAACAGCCACATACTAAAAACACAGGAACCAAATTGTTAAGTAACAAAAAACATAAATACTTTTGAGAGTGGGGTGGGAGGTAGGAAAGATATTGAAGCTCAAAAAAGACCCATCCAGATTCTGACAAAATGAACTAATAGCATTCTGACAACTGTTTAAGTGCTTATCAATGCATACCACACTGTTTCTACAAAGGTAGGAAGTTAAAATGTATGGAAGCTTTGAAGTGATGCAGCACATAATTCAGGAAATCTTAAATAAAATGTGTATTGTATCAGAAGTTGAGGTAGTAATTAGAGTACATCTCTTATCCACCCCAACACTTGTTTCAAAAGCAAAGGCACAAATTTTAATTCCCTAGGTTTTTCTGATATTTTTGACAGTATTTCATTTTTTTCTGCTTCTTCAGCAATGCAGTTAAATCTCATCTGTAGCTGCAGAGATAATGTCATGTAGAAAAATAATTGTCAGAATTTATTAGAGAGGTATAAAGGCCAAATGCACAGTCATGTAAATTAAAAGGGGCACAGGACTGGAATCATCTTTACTTGTAATTAACATGTGACATCATTTTTAAAATACATGCCCTCTTCTAAATCCATTCAATTTGGTATACTAAATTTGGTATATCCATTTGGTATATCAGCTATGCCAATTTAAATGAAATGAAAGTTAAGAGTGTCTTTATTCACATTTACTAAACTTGCATCTTCCCAATCACAATTCTCTAAATGATTTCAAAGTAAGTTGCACACAGGGAAGGGTTGTACAATCACACCCTCTGTTATTAGGAATAGAGAAACTGTCACACTGGATAGAGCTGGGTGAAATTTTTCATCTGAAACACTTTGACAAAAAAAATGCAGATTTGGTAACACAGAAGTGCTTTGTGAATTTGTGTCTGTTTCACCCAACTATGTAAATAAAAAACCAAAAATTTCGTTTTGACATTTTCAAAACAATTTCCATTTTTTGATGCGAAATGACTTTTAGATTAGATATTCCCTTCAATTTTATTAAAAACCATTTTAAAAAGTCAAAATTTGAAACAAAATGTTTCATTTCGGGTCACACAAAATAGGGACGCTTTAGTGGACAACAGAATTGCCAAAACGAGAAGTCATTTCCTAATTCCATCTGTTTGTGTTTGATGTATGTCCTGAAAATCAGTTTGACATCTCATTTTTATACATATTTTCTATATTTCATGTACCTGTGGATGTTCTTATGTTTTCAATCCTTCATGGAATCCTGCTAACTGCTGACATCAATATCTTATGGCAATGAGTTCCACAAATTAATTATGCATTGCACAAAACCATTTTTATCATTTTTTGCCTTTCAGTTTTGTTGATGGTCTCCTTGTTCTTGTTTTCTGAAAAGTGATTAATAGGGGAGCCTGACTCGCTTTCTCAATACCTTTCTTTAGGTACCTCTGTGATGTTGCAATCTATATGGTTTTATAAAAATATGATAAGAAGTGAATATAATGTAACTGGGATATGCTTCATGCAAAAGGTCTCTTGTAAGGTATCATTACAAAGCTTATAATCTACTGAGTGTGGTCATCCTATTTGTATAAATGTACCACTCTTGTACCTAAAACTAGAAATATAAAATATAACTCTGAGGCCTATTGTAATTATGCAAAGTGTGGGCCATTAATGGTGGTTTGGAATCTTGATGACTCCCATTAACCAGGACCATTGCCTGCAGATGGCTGTGTTTTACCTGTGAGTCTTCCTGTATAGGTGTGTGCTGGCAAGTGGGTAATGAAGTCTTGCAGTGACATGTGATCATGTCACCTGAACTGGAATCCATCTTTAACCTGGTGCTTTTCCAGGGGGGGGGGACAGGGGGGGAAACCCAGATGGACAAAGGGTTCCCTCCTTATGCATAAGATATATAAAGGGGTGGAATAGAACAAAGGGGAGAGAAGAGAGCCATCATGAAGAATCCCCTAGCTACCACCTGAGCTGGAACAAGAGCTGTACCAGGGGAAAGAATTGTGCCCAGGCCTGGAAGGTGTCCAGTCTGAGGAGGAAAAAAAAAAAACAAAAAACAAAACAAAACAAAAAAAAAAAACCCCACACACTTACTGAAGCATCTCTAAGGCTGAGATTATCTGTATTTAGTTCGATTAGACATAGATTTGCACATTTTATTTTATTTTGCTTGGTGATTTACTTTGTTCTGTCTGTTACTACTTGGAACCACTTAAATCCTACTTTCTGTATTTAATAAAATCACTTTTTACTTAGTAATTAACTCAGAATATGTATTAATACCTGGGGGAGCAAACAACTGTGCATATCTCTCCATCATGTTATAGAGGGCGAACAATTTATGAGTTTACCCTGTACAGGGTAAAACGGATTTATTTGGGTTTAGACCCCATTGGGAGTTGGGCATCTGAGTGCTAAAGACAAGCACACTTCTGTAAACTGTTTTCAGGTAAACCTGCAGCTTTGGGACAAGTAATTCAGACCCTGGGTCTGTGCTGGAGCAGACAGGAGTGTCTGGCTCAGCAAGAGAGGGTGCTGGAGTCCTGAGCTGGCAGGGAAAATAGGAACAGGGGTAGTCTTGGCACATCGGTTGGCAGCTCCTAGGGGGGTTTCTGTCACAACCTCTACCATGGCCCCTGCTTCTCATCTCCTCTCTAAACAAAACAGTCACAATCCTTTTGGTCTCTCTTCACAGATTTCTTCAAGCCTCTAACCATTTTTGTTGCTTGTCTCTGAACCACCCTGTACCTCTGCTATATCATTTAGGAGATGGGCTGACCAGAACTCAAGAACAGTATAATAACAAAACTTAGTTTTCATTAGTAGATCTCAAAATAGTTCAGAATCTTTAATGTATTCAAAAAGAGGGTGACCCATAGATTTATATAAAGACATTATTATATTTTCAGCATTATTTCCCTCCCATTCCTTACGTGTCTTAACATTTTGTTTACTTTTTTGGACTATCACTGCACATTGAGTTGTCCACAAGGACACCCAGGGTCTTTTTTTCTGAGCAGGTACAGTTAATTGAGAACCCGACCCTACTTCTTGGTGCTGCCATTATTTTTATTACTTTCCTCTCCCCAGTAGCATTATAGCTAAACAAAACTTACTGAAAGATAAAACATTTAGGAACTTGACTATTAACTATATAAAAACAATGTTAATGCACCATTATGGTTGATGTTTTAAGGCACAATTCAGGAATCATAGAATATCAGGGTTGGAAGGCACCTCAGGAGGTCATCTAGTCCAACACCCTGCTCAAAGCAGAACCAACCCCCACTAAATCATCCCAACCAGGGCTTTGTCAAGCCTGACCTTAAAAACCTTTAAGGAAGGAGATTCCACCACCTCTCTAGGTAACCCATTCCAGTGCTTCACCACCCTCCTAGTGAAAAAGTTTTTCCTAATATCCAACTTAAACCTCCCCCACTGCAACTTGAGACCATTACTCCTTGTTCTGTCATCTGGTGCCGGATGTTACATTTCTCAGAGCAACCATAACTGAGCAGACTTATCCGCAATGGGCCTGCTCCTGCCTCCATTAAAAGCAATGGGAATTATGGCACAGAATTTAATGGGAGCAGGCTTAGGCCCAGTGTACTATGGGTAAAAAATTCAAAAGTGCTTAAGGGCCTGCCAACACAGGATGTTAGTGCAAAGCAAGCCAGGAAGGGAATCTACAGTGCACTAACTTGCTGCGCAGTAATGTCCCATTGTGGTCACTGCTACAGCGCAGTGAAAGGCCATATCTACACTACAGGTGTTGCAGCAGTGCAGCTGTGGTGCTGTAGCCATGCGTCTACATTGCCGCACTATAGTTGCATGCTACAGCAAGTGAAGGGTTTTTTTCATCATAGTAACTCCACTTCCCCAAGCAACAGTAGCGAGGTTGAGGGAAGCCTTTGTCCATTGACCTAGTTGTGTCTACACTGGGGGGTTAGGTCAGCATAGCTACGGTGCTCAACCGTAGACAAGTCCAAAGCCCTAGCGTGTGCTTTGATGCACTTCCATTTCAAACAGCAGTAACGTTAAACAGCGCTATGGAACTTTTAGCATGCTGTGGCAGCATCCACACGGGAGGTTACTGTGCAACATGCTAGTGGCTCGCCATGCACTAACACCCGGTGTAGACAAACCCTACATTTCTTTTGAAAATGGCAGAGCTACTTTTGAAAAATTAAACTTAAGTCTCAGGGAAACTCATCCTCATTCAGGATTAAGTTCATTCACAGGTTTGCTGCCTTGTTTCATTTGAATCCTTTGAGTTCTCTGAGAGAGGGAGAAAGCCTCTTACAGTGTCATTAAAGCACACAGACTGCTATTGTCCGTGTTCATTAGGCACCAATTCAGCAAAGCACTGAGGGACAGGCACAACATTAACTTTAAGCATGTATATAAGCCCATGTGTGATGGGGTCCTCGGTGGGTTGAGGAGCCTAATGGTTAGCATCTACTTGGTCGTGAGGCACTGGTAGGAGAACCCGGGCCTGCCCACTCCACCAGTCTCAGACCCAGAGCCCTAGGTAGGTCAGCAGCGTATGGCCTCCAGGAGAAGCCCTCTGAGCTACCTTCCCTGGATCGCTTCCCACCACGGCTTCCCTCCCTCAGCTTCTGGTCCCAGAGAAGGGGAAAAGAACAGGATACCAAACTGCCAGCCCTGGCTGGGCTCTGCATACAGTCCTGTTCCTTCAGGGAGGCGCCTCCAGCCCCTTTTGACAGAAGCCTGCCGGGTACATCTGCACTCCACCCCAGACTCCCTCTGCTGAGCTGGGTTGCTCCTTTTCAACCCTGTCTCCAGGTGGAGCATGCTCTGCAGGGTTGGAGGGGCAGGGCTAGCTGGGCCCAGTACTGTCTTTTAACCCTTTCAGTCCAAGTGTGGGGTTCATATACCCCATAACACCATGCCTGTCCAGCTAGGATTTAAGCACATGCTTAAAATTCCAGACCAAAAGGGCAATTTTTTTAATGTTATAAACATCTGGTAATTGGATTTTATAACACAAGTGTGTCTAAAATGCTCGAATCTAAAAAATAGATCCAAGCCAGCACCAATTAGTTCCCATATTCATGTGATCTTCATTCGTTTGTTACAAATAACTCTGTTTTCATCATGGCTGAGTTAGGTGATATGGGGGTCTCACCCCAATTCAAATTCAGAAATGGCTGCAATATCCCAATAGAAAGCAGTATGCAAAGCAGGAGTTTCACTGCCATTAGCAAGTAGAAGATTAAGGGTATTTTCTATTAGACTTTATATAAACTTAATTATTTTAAGGACTCAAAATCAAGTACTAAAACTAGCTAATTAATGGCAAGCACAAGCTTGCCTATCTGAGTCCCATATGGGGCCATTGTATCATTTCATCACTGAGATTGCCTTAGACTATGAAAACAATTGCAAAGAATAGCCTGCACTCTCTGTTATACCCAGCTGCTGGTGTAGTCCCAAAAGTTGGGAGGGGCCAGGCCTGGAGCCGATAGGATCAAGGCATCCAGGGAATGCACTGACCGTCCTCTATTGAAACTCAGGTTGGCAGCGGACCCACCCATCTGCTCTTCCTTGCGATGAATCCCCCACCATGATGCCCACAGGGATGAATCTCTCCTTTCATCTCACTGCAGGGACTAAGTATCAATCTCAACGATCGCTATTGAGTGCCATGTGGTTTTCAGTTGCAGCTCCGCAGTCCAGTATTGCTATTCCCACAGCTTAGCCGGATAGTTTAGACTGACAGCTCTAGCAATCATCTCCTTGTTTTCTCAGACTGTATTTTAGAGCAGTGCCTCTGCACATCAAACATTTATGGAACATGGCCACTGAGAGTCATAAAGTATTCAAAGCAAGGCCCAAGCTTTCACAGGAGCAACTGATCAGGGAAAAGCTGCTGCTCTTTTGAGTACCAGATTCTTGTGGTACTGCAACATTGCCTGGGCATAACACACAACTTTGGAGGTACAGGTATCCTGAGGCCTATTTTCCTCGTCATCACCTTCAAATATCTCCCACAGTTCCCAACAATGCCACTTTGGCCCAAATCTCAATGGACAATGAGTTATGTGCATGCAGGGAAAGCAACATATTTGCCAATATACTACATTCCAGATCACAAAGATGTGGGAGTGGGTTCTTTGTGCACCCTTAAACTCTCTTTCCATGTGATGTTGGGTTAATCAAGGAGATGCAAGGACTGCAGACCCGAGCCCTACTTTGTGTAATGTACCCACTGAAATAGGTGCCTCTTAGTGCAGATTCTGATGCAGAGGTGACCTGCAGCAAAAAGTCAAACCAGTGGAAGAGCATCCAAAAGAACAAGACATATTTGTTACCATCCCCATACCACCAATCACCTTTCTGACACACACAACATGAAGAACTCAAACGTCTGTGCTAGTCTGCAATATTCACTGTCCCCTGCAAGTTCTGCAATAGGTGGACTGGTTGCCCTTACCTTGTATTTATGCCTTTGTTTTCCCTGGGGACTGTCTGCTGATTTTCTTTTTCTCCTCTTCTGTTCTAGTCACTGGATTGTTATTTGGTGACAATGCAGATTGGGTCAAGGTGTGGCGTGTCCAGATTTCTGAGAGTGACTATTTTTGTTTCAGGACAGATGGTTTCCAAATGGGACGTACGCTTGGCAGGTTCTGCAGAACCACTATACTGTGCTGCATTGGTCCTGAGCTCGTTTGACTCCTCACTGTCCCGCTTCTTGCCTTGCATCTGGTTAGATGTGTGACCAGCCTTCCTGCGACTATCACCTGAAGTGTCTCTGCAAATCAGAAGGGAGATTGCCTCTTTCCTGCTCTCGACATACAACTCACAACTACTTGAGCTGCACCTATCTGTCTAGGTCAGTGCTTATACGGCCCCCAATACTTTGTGTCTGAGCACTTCTCTAGCAGCCTTACTTACATAAGTTACACTTTAGCGATGTGTAGCACGAGTGACGTGTTTACTTTTTACACATATTATGCATCATATATGTAGTATGTCACACTATTTTATAATATTAAAAAAACATTTTAAAAATGAAAACATCAAAAATTACAGCCAGCTGGGACATGCTAATTACGGACTACTTTAGTTTTTACTATGCAACTTGAAGCTTTTGAAATTGATCCATCACCATTTCCATAATTGCAAACAGTACCAAGACATAAAATGTTGAGTATGCGCCAATCATATTTTAGTGCTCAGCACTTCATGCGAGCAGCTGTTAATGAGTCGGAATGTATTTTTCACAGCATGCTATGATGAGCTAATGACGAATCCAATATTCCAGATTTCAGAGCCTTCGCTTCTTTCACGTGATTAAATCTGCAAGCTGGAGAGGCCCATGTCTGTTGAATGACACTGCCTGTAGCATGGAAGGTTTTTATTCAGTGTATATGGAGCTTCCTTTCATCCACACCAAGATGGGAAATACGTAAATTACCAGTTAAAAAAAAAATAGGACCTAGTGCTGCAAACCCTTATATCATGTGCAGTACTACTAGAAAGAATAGTACCACTGGTTCTGGTGGGCCTATTCATGGCAATAAAAGTTTTATACCAGTCATGAGTATTTGCAGGATTCTATCCATATATGTTTGCAGACACCAGCAATCAGTGCAGTCTGTGTTTCTCCAGTGTTCCTTCACAATTCTGCTGTGTCTATCTGTGATGCTGACACATGCTGTGAGGATAGCTATGTTAGAAACTGCAGGGCCATGTGATAAACTGCACCTTTGATGGTCTCACCTGCTTCCCCTCCTCCACCAAGATTATTTCCAACATTCCAAGCCTCTGAGTGGCTGCAAATAGCCACTATTTCTTAATCAAACCACCAGCCATAACATTGTTTCCTTCCTTTCCGTCCCACCTAATAAACGAGGAATTTCTACACCCTCCCACCCCAAATTACAGCAGCCTGAAGCATAGAATGAGCAGTCTGTCCTAGCCCAGTGCCCAATTTATTGTCCCATAGCTCCCAAACCTTCATACATAGAAATGGGCACTTTATACTACCGGAAAGGGGGAATTCCTAGTTCTTGCTTCAAAGCCCTTGATGATCTGGAAATATCAACAGTTGATACCATGGCATTATTGGAGGAAGAGCTAGTTTAGAGGTTTCTATATAACTATATAGATCCATACAGTGATAATCGGGAGAGCGAGACGATGTGTGATGGTGTGCTATAAAGGTTATCAAAGCTTGGGGTAGCAGCATCACCAACACATCCCAGTCAAACTCTTAGTTCACAGTAGCCAGTCAATGTATTCCTTAGATGTCACATATTTTACAGAAAAGCTATTTAGAAATCATAGAATCACAGAAACGTTGGGCTGGACGGGACCTTGAGAGGTCATGTAGTTCAGCCCCCTGCGCTGAGGCAGGACCGCGTAAACCAAGACAATCCCTGACAGGAGCTTGTCTAACCTGCACTTAAAAGTCTCCAGTGAGGGGGATTCCACAGCCACCCTTGGAAGCCTGTTCCAGAGCTTAAACTACCCTAATAGTTAGAAAGTTTTTCCCCCATATCTAACCTAAATCTCCCTTGCTGCAGATTAAGCCAATTATTTCTTATCCTACCTTCAGTGTACATAGAGAACAATTGATCACAGTCCTCTTTCTAACAGCCCTTAACATATTTGAAGATTATCATCAGTTCCTTCCTCAGTCTTCTTTTCTCAAGATTAAAAGTGATCAGGTTTTTTTTTTTTTACCCCTTCCTCATAGGTCAGATTTCTAAACTTTTCATTTTTTTTTTTGTGCTTTCCTTTCCTTTGTGTCTCTCTCCCCAGTGTGTCCATATCTTTCCCCTTTCTAATGCAGAGTTTAATATTATCTGAATACCATTTTCATATGCTTCGTATTGTGTCTTTTGCTCTTTAAGTTGCAAAACCAATATGAAGTAACCACATGGGAAGAGCTGGGTGCCAAATAACTATGTCTACTAAATATACACAAACATGAGAGGCCTAGCCATACACAGACTGCTGCTCTGACTGGTTTCTCGTGGTTTCTAACAAATAGAACACAGTGAGCACCACTAGAGGACTCACAAAACATTTAAAGGAATACTATCTTATTCCTGTACACTTCATCTCCACATTGGAGAGAAAGGAAAAATGTAATACATATTACATGTGTGAGTGTGTGTATATATGTACAAAAGTACGAGGCCTCCAGTTTGGAGAAATGATGGTAATTTAATGTAACTGGTTCTATTTTTGGATTTTACCTAAGAAAATGTCATGTGTTCCAGGAAGGCAACTTCATTCCATACGTATCTACTTGCATCAGCTGCTATGTTTATCATGGTTTTAATGTGAGTATTCATCAGTTTAAAGCATATTGTATCTGAAATCAAAACAAGTCATTAGGAATCTGTCACTGTAACCATAAATTCTTCTCTAAAGTAAGACAAATAGACCTGTAATTAACAACTCTTCAAAATATACCATGCGTGTCAATATATGCTAAGGCACAGTGGGCTCCATTGGATAGGGTAAGCATTGCACTGGGACTTAGGAGACCTTGGTTTTATTCCCAGCTCTGCTGATGTCCCGGTGTGCGACCTTGGGCAAGTCACTTCACCTGTCTGTGCCTCTGTTTTCCTTCCCCCCCTTTGTCCATCTTGTCTATTTAGACTGTAAGCTCATCAGGGCAGAGACTCTCTTAGTCTGTGTCTGTAAGTTCTAGCATAATGGATCCTTGATCCCTGTTAGGGACTCTTAAGCTCTGCGGAGGCATGAATAATAATATGCCACGTCCAAAACTTGTTAAGTAATCTTGCCCCATTTCAGATCCTGGCATTGTATCATTAGTCTTCTTGCATTTGGAAGTTAGGGAACAGACTTAAATTAACATATCTGAGCCTGGTTCATTTGCAGATACTCTATTGATTTTGCATTCTTTACAGCTATCTAGCAATAACATGGTATAAAATCTTCTAACATTTTCCATTTAAATTGAAATAGACTTCCACTATTACCATTCACGTTTTCACTATTTTCCCCATGGCTTCTCCATCTGCAGCTCAGGTAGAATTCAGAGTTTATGCACCTATCTTCAGAGAAGGGATGTGGCCAACAAGAGAAGGTTAGGCTGAAAGTATTCAGTAAAATAAGACTTTTATAACTATAATTCAAAAAGGGGGGGGGGGAGAACTAATGCTTTAAGTTAGTGATGGATGTACTAACTATAGGTGACATTACAATGAAAATCATATTTCACACAAATAAATCTGTGTCAGTAAAACATTTGTATGTCATAATAATTTATATTTTTAGCCATTTTACCATTATCCTTGAAAAATATGCTGAAAGACACGCAGGTGTAGTTAGGGCAGAAGAGCACATTTGGAGTAGAAGCAAGTGGTTTTATTTTTAAAAATGTAACAATTCTATAAAGACATCATACTTTGAAGGCAACTTGATCTGTTACTACCCTTTCTATCATAATAATACTTTGAGCTGGTCAAAATTTTTCAGAGGGAACAGTCTTTTGTTGGAAAATGTGCATTCAACAAAATCATAATATGCTGCAGGAAGTATCGATTTTGATAAAATTTCATGTAGACAAAACTCAAAATGATCCATTTTGACTTTTTCCTTTTGAAACAACTTTTTTGTCACCATCCCATCCCCTCTATAACCTCGCACAATAACCACTCAGAGCTAGATTGTCACAGACCTCACAGTGGGGGGAGGGGAGATAGGCTAAGACCCCCATTACTGCCTGGCTCAGATTACAGCCCTGAAAGGGAGAGTAGGGCTGTTTGCCTGACACTCCTCACCACAACCAAGTTGTCAGGGAAAGGGTGGAGAGTGGGAGGAGCTCCAGGTCTGCTCCTCCTATCCCTGCTGGTCAGTTGGAGTAGTTCACTGAGCACACAAGCTGCTCCATGAGAAAGTGAAAAGTTACTTACTGCATCCTAGAACAAGGGAGGAATTAGGATTCAGAGCCCCAATCTGCTCTCTGGTTTGCTCCACAGGGTAGGGTGGCTATGCATTACCCCTTACTCAGAGCAGACTAGCAAGTTCCAAGGTAGCCATCAGACCTGAATGGCAGCAATAGATGTTTGCTGAGTCTAAAGTCAGGCTCTCCAGACCAGGCCCTGCATGGGGGAGGCAAGAGTGCAGAGGTCGGGGGAGTAGATGCTGTGTACGAATGGAACAGCAGTATATGTAGGAGTGGAGCGGTAGATAGTACATGAGGAGCAGGTGACAAGCAAGTGATGGTGTGGGAGGAGGCACCCATAATGGATTTTATTATTGATTTGTCTTTTTAACCAGCAATGTGAAGCAAATTCAGAAAACAGCATATAGAAGTATGTATAAACTCAGATACTGTATGAAACACACTAGAAATACTCAGACTCAGGGGAATCAGGTAAAAACCCTACAAAGAGCTACTCCAGGGAAGTTATAATAAACAAAAAGAGCTGGTAGGAAGATGTTTTTTTACCCAGCAGGAAGTTTTTAGTAAAAACAAAAATATTTTAGTTTTAATTGAAAATTCCTTTAGAAAAATTAGACTTGTAAAAAAACAAAACTTCTGTTTCCAACTTTCCAGTAAAAAAAATAAAAAAAAATGTTTGAGAAAAGCAGACAATTTCTGTGAAATTTTTAATTTAGTTCAAACCCAATTGTCCATCAAAAAGAAGTTTTGATGGAAATGTTTTTACTTGCCTTATAAATGAGCTATTTACAAAAGAAATTCTGTCCAGTATAAAATCGAACATGTGTCCTACCTACATCTTGTCAAGAGCCATGTTGGCATGTGCTTATTCACTGTGCAGCTCTTCCTCAGGTAAAGGTCTATGGCACAATCAGGCCCTGTGGAGCTGACCTTTATATTACTAACACATCAGGTGTGAGCTACCCAATATTTCTAGTTCTGATGGGAAGTGAGATATCAGATTTTTAAAGCATCAACTGACTCAGATTACCAACTGGTCTTTTTACCACCCATCGCTTCAGTCCCATCTTGGTTTAATGACTACTCGCTTAGAACCAAAAAAGCTAAAATCTAATCTTTTTTGTTATTATTTATCTAAAAGAGCTGGTATGCTGCTTTTCGAACGGTTTTTCATTTACTCTTAATCTAGCAGTTCATGACATATTGGTCGATAAAGTCACAGCAATCCTAAAGTGAGGGAAAAGAGCAAGGTACTGATGAGGATGATGCTTCTAAAGTTTTGTCTTTCCTAAGGACGTTATTTTCTCCGTTTAGCTTTAATGAGCTCTGTGTAGAGGTTTTGCATTGCTCCAGCTGTGTAAAGCATCCAGAGATGGACTGGGTCTGGCCCTCTGATGATTCCTCCAGGTAGTAGCTCCACACTAACCCCTTTCTAGAAGGCAAGACAGAGGAAAGAGGCTCTGGCCAAGGTGTCCAAGCACTCAAGCAAGCTTCCAGAATAGCCCCTGGTGGCTATAGACAGCTGGGCACAAGTTTCAGCCTCAGGACCACACCTGGGACACGGAGCTTTACCTCACATAGTGTCGAACTATTAAGTAGTTTTGCAGAGATAACATTCAGTGACAACACATTTTAAAAATTACGTGTAGACTACTACATGGGCCTGATCCTGAGAGCTTCTAAGCAGCTGCAGCCCCTATGTAAAGGGAGCTGTGCCTGGGTAAGGACTGTAGGACCGGCCCCACAGCTTTCCATGGCAAGTTTATTATTTCTCGTGCTTTGTGCTAGAACAGGGAAACGCTTGCAATCACACACACACACTAGAGATCTGTATACATTCCATGTGAGTGCCTTTGTGCTTCTATTTGCCGCTTTTTTATCATTATTACTCACTCCATATAAAGTGCTTTCCTCATGGGGAGCTAATGAAGCTTTTGCAGCTTACAATCCCCGCACTATCCCAGTGTCGCGCAGCTTCCATCTGTTACCATATCTGATTAATTATAGCCGCATTATATTTTCACCTAGCAATATACTTGCTAGGAAAGACAACATGATTATAATACTTAGCATTTATAGAGTGCTTTACATGTTCAAAGCCCTTTAAAAACACCATCTAATTAATTAAACAAAAGACATCCTGCCAATGTCGGTATCACAGATAGGCATCGTTTCTGGAAAAAATGAAGAGAACCTTATGTATTCCAAAAAAGGAAATGCAGGAGAGAAATCACAATAAATACTAAGTTATGTAAAATCTATTTGAATTGATACCCAAGATCAAAAGGGCCCTCATTTTCAGAGGGCAAGTTCTCAGCACTTCATGAAAGTCAACCTCCCCCCTTTAAGGTATGTCAAGTTGGGCACCTAAAATAGCTAGTCACATTGGAAAAGCTTGGGCCATTGATCCCAAGACTTTTTGGTTAGCCCAATCAATCACCTGTCCCCAAATCCTCAGGGTGGCCCTGCCACTCTTTCAGCTCTAACAGATGTAAACCATTTCCACAACACTGTTTTAACACAGAGACATTTCTGAGTCTTACAGTAAGGCTTCGAGTGCTACCTTCGCTCTACTCGCACATACCCTGTCCCTGCAGCTGAACTAGTTCATTTTGAATATTGTCAATAGCACAGACCAGAAAAATTCTTTTTCCAAAATCTGAAGGAAAATTACTACTGTCAGTAGTGTTGGCAAGTGCCAGTGCTACTAGAAAGTTATCATCACAGTCTTTATGATGCTTGTGGGTTTTGCAAACCCACGGGGGAAGGGATAGCTCAGTGGTTTGAGCATTGGCCTGCTAAAGGCATGGTTGTGAGTTCAATCCTTGAGGGGGCCACTGAGGGATCTGGGGCAAAATCAGTACTTGGTCCTGTTAGTGAAGGCAGGGGGCTGGACTTGATGACCTTTCAAGGTCCCTTCCAGTTCTAGGAGATAAGATATCTCCATATATTATTATTGGGACAAGCTAAATCTGTTTCTCAAACTAATTTGTTAGCAAAGCTGACATACAGATGGGTCACCATCATCATCAAATAGTTCCTTTTGGAAAGGCTATTATTAGATTTAAGGCTGAGACAGGCATTTATGATCATTTAGTCTCATTTCCTGCATAACACAGGCCGTAGAATTTTACACAGTGATTCCTTCATTGAATCCAATAACTTATGGCTGAAACAGAGCATGTCCCAAGTGCCTCCTTACACTAAATCAGTCATTTTTTTTTACATAAAAAACAAGAGTCAATCCATTTTAAAGGTGAACACTGCAAAGAGTTTAATCTCATCAGGAAATATTTACACAAGATTCAGTGGCTAAGGTTTTTGACCTTGATTGTTCGGGAAGGACATTTCACCACCAGTTTGCTTATCTTTAATCTGCTGAACAGACACAAGCATTCAAAGATAAGAGATTTACTTGTGGCAGTAAATCCTTGATTGCTAAAGCAATGATTGAAAATCCATTAGTGAACAAGCTCTGGTTCGACTGCTGCATTTCTTGTGTTTTACTCCTATGCTGCTCATATATCATTACTGAAGAGGACTCCCTGAAAGGGGCACCAATTTTAGCTGGACTGGCAGACGTGTCCAAATTTCAGGAAGACTCCAGTACTTGATTTTGATCACATTAATTGCTGATATTTTAGCAATACCCAGTCAGAGTTTTTGATTCATAAACTGAGTGTCAGCTTCCATTCTTTGCACATGGCCCATTTCCCAAATTCCCTGACACACTACACAGGATAAAGAAATCGGCTCCCAGAGTCACTTTGCCAATTGAGGAATACATTTTCAGCACACTGGATGTGGAATTTGGTACCTCTCTCCAAATTAACTACAGATATACCATACACCAGCCTGGAAATGTACCTTCATAGCTATTCACCTATTGATGCTATTACTGGCCAGCAAGCCTGGTGACCAATCTGGCATATCTGAGCGCACGGGGCCATGCACTCTGATTAGTATAGTGGCACATGGTGCTAAATTAACACATTTTCACTGTACCTAAACGTTGTAACAATGTAAGAGAGCTGTAGCAATTCCATGAATTACTAGAGAAAGCACCATCTGTTCACCACTGTGTTACTCCAGACTTGCAATGACATAACTCCATTGATTTGAATGGAATTACACAAGCATAAAACTGGAGTAATGAGTGGTGAAATCAGGCACTGGACATTTTTCCACCTGTAAGAATCGCGTAACAATTTTTGTAGTATTTCCCATTCTAAATACAGGGAATTACACCAAAATGGTGGTAAAAAAAAAAAGAATACTACAGCGTTATCAACATCCACCTTAAATAGTACCCATCGTATAAAGAAATATGAAATAAAAATAGAAAGACAATTATTACAAAATGAGAATCAAATGAAAGAAAGGCCTTATAAACATTTTTACAGAACCTGTGTGATGTTAAACACATACCTGACAAGAAAAGAGATCCAATACTGGCGAGTGAATTCTTTCTCTAGCTGCTGACTTGTTTTCAGTGGGCTGGTATTAAAAGTGCATAAATAGAAGGTAATGTTAACCCACTGCCATTGTGAAACATTTTCAAAGTTGAATGATAGGATTTAATACCCTTTCACATTCAAATACTTCTCTTATTTCAGGTATTAAAGCACCTCACCATCTTTAATGTATTTACTCTTCCAACACCACATGATGGAGAGTGGTGCTATTATTCCTTTTGTCCAGAGAGATTAAGTGACTGCCCCAAGATCAGACAGGAAGCCTATAACAGGCCAGTGAATTAAACCTGGTTTTCTGAAGTCCCAGGCTAATACCCTAACCACTTGGCCACTCTTCCTTGCTAGAGAACTTTACTTGGATAATTAGTAGCACAGAGGCTAACTGCAAATTTTTGTTTGTTTTGATGGAAGAAATCCCACTTTCTCTCATTTTAATTTTTTTTTCTGGTGGGGGAAAAAAGGGACTTGGGAAGAGTCGGGACTCAAAGTGAGAGAAAGTGTGGGGGGAAAAATCCATTTTCATCTTTCCCCGATTTGTCCAATGGGGGGAAGTTTAAGTGGGTTTTCCCCAAAATTTTGACATAAGCATTTGTAACAGTGACACACCTAGGTTGTTGGTGGGCAGGATTGAACCTTTGAAACTAAATGCATGAGCCTCTACCGCATGAGCTAAAAGCCACATCACTGTTAGCTAACGCTGTAGAGCAGACTCGTTAATCTCTCTCCAAGTGGTCTTGGTGCCACTAGATGGGCCAGAACACCAGACTCAGGAGGTGTGTGGGTTACACATTTTCAAAAATGTTTGTAGAAAAACATTGGAAGAAAAAGTTAAATGCAAATGGCAATTAGTATTGCTGCTTTCACTGGGTCTGCTTTCATGAGTTAACTTATTCGTGTCTCTAAGTATTTGCAGACTCAGGGCTTAATACTTTGCTTCACCCATGACTTGTCAATGTTTCCCCGTAAAACCCAAACTACCGAAGTCTGAGAGGCAAAAGTCTTGAGCTGCTGCTTAGGCTCTCCATCGCTCATTTCACATGAGCTGCAGGCACCAGTCAGACTGTGCTAAGCTGTGTACAGAAACTAACGTGTGTAGGGTTTAGACTTGCCTCAAATAATTATCTAACCCTTTGCACTTACTATGGGTCTTTTTATACAATGGTCTCAAAATGCTCTACAAATGTTCGTGATTACAAATTGGAATGTTTCCTCAAAGGGAACTCTAGCTTCCATGTTACCTGTTAACTCAAGGCTAGTGCCAAAGGCACAGTTCAGCCGAATAATAATAAAAATGTGTCTCTTTGCTCCCCTCCCATGCTGTGTAAAACTTGCTTTTAGGCCCCAATCCTGTAGCACTTCTCCATACAGAACGGACAGGGCATTTGGTGAATGACGCACACAGGGAAGAGCTACCAGTCTGAACCCAACAGGTCGAGCTAGGGTTGGGGATGGAGCACCAGTCCCAGTCTTTCCCTAGGGATTAGACTGATTGCAGCTCTTTTGGCAAAGCTAGAAAAAAATGTTAAGCATGTTTAGTAAAAATATTGGTAAAAATGAAATGTTTTTTGTTTCCTTCAACATTTTCCACAAGGTTTTTAGTTTTGCAATGAAAAATTTCTAATTACACATTTTTATTTCATTTTTATGGGAGAAATCCCACTTTCTATTATTTTAATTCTTTCTCTGGTGGGAAGGAGGTTGTATTAAAAGTGAAAGTGTGATGAAAAGAACGCCCTTTACCTTTTCCTCACTTTTCTAGGAGGGAGATTAGAAAAAAAGAGTAAGTGGGATTTTCCCCACAATTTTGAAATAAACATTTCCAAAAATGTTTGTGGAAATTTTTATTGAGAAATTTGGATGGATAGAAAAAATAAAATGAAAATGATCTTTTGCAAAAAAAAAAAAAAAAAAAAAAAAAAAAAATTGTGATTAAAACTCTTTTTTAAATTAAAAAAAACTATTACAAAAATGTTGACCAACTCTATACCCAGGTTACCTGTGTTGGTCTAGCTACCTAGTTAACCTGACCTCTTTCTAAAAGCTATGAAATATTATGTATTTGAAGCAATGGCAAAAAAGCATTAAAAGGGAGAGGAAAAATTCAAAATGAATTTTTAGCAGATGTGCTAAGCAGTTCAGGACAGTGGATCTTAATTTTCAAATAGACAATGAAGCCAAGAGCAGTTGAGCAACACTTTAAATCGATACCATTTCACGGAGGGAAATTTTGTTCCAAGGCCATTATCATAATCTACACCAGATGGCAGATTACATCAACTCTAGAAACTGCCTGGCACATGTGGAACTGTATCCAAATTGCACAAGATTAGAGGGGAAACCAGATATTATTTCTTTGCAAGATTTAACACTATTCTGCAAGCCCCAAAATGTGCCTAGAGCAGTGGCACAGCTCCCTGGGCAACAGCACGTCGGGGGCTGGAAACAGGAAGCATTTGTGCATTAAGCAATGTCACTGTCATTCAAATTCGGTTTAGAAAAGCATCAGCTCCACATCTGAAGACAATGTTATGTGAAGGTGGAGCACCTACTTTTGGCCCCCGCCCTGTGCTTGGGCTGAACAAACAGGTTATTGCTCCCCTGCACAGCTCTGCTCCCTTCAGGATTGGGGCCTTGGACATTAAGGGCAAGACTGTGCCTTGTAGGGTTAGATCCTGCCAGGTGTTGAGCTCTCGGCCCTTTACCAAGCCCAGCACTGAGGCGGCATGTGCTTCATCTTAATCATGTGAGTAGTCCCGCAAGTCTCAAGGTGCGACCCTGCATTGGAGGCAATCTGAAGCCGTACCACCATAGGGATATGCTAGAGGGATTGGGCCTCAGGGGGCAAAATCCCATCACACGCTCCCCCGTGCACGCAGGGGATGCATGGACTGCAGCCTATCTGGGGATTTCTCTAGCCCCAAGTTACTGCTGTATCAGAGAGCCTCACCATCTTCAGTGTATTTATCTTCACAACACCCCTGTGAGGCAGGGCAGTGCTATTATCCCCATTGTACAGACAGGAAACTGAGGCACAGAGAGACTTACCCAAGGTCACACAAGTCTGGTAGAGCAGGGAATAAGCCATGTCCCTCCACCCTAACCATTGGACCAACCTTACTAGCATACCTAACCCATTCCAGGCAATGCAAAGAGGTAAGGCCTGGGGCCTTGGCCTCCTCCCTATCCCTTCCTTTCCACTTTAGGAGAACGTGCACCTCCAGGGACACATGGAGGGAACAGCCCCCATCCTCAGACTGCTAATGCCCCTGGTACTTGTGCAGGGTGCAAAAGGCTGTCTGCTTGCCCCTCCCCCTACCCAAGCCCCAGGGCTGGTAATCACATGCCTGTCACATGCCCTAACATGCCAAATGTTCTAACTTGCCTCATTGGGCCAGCTCCTCAGCTGGTGTAAGCTGGTTCAGCCCCATCTCTAGTCCTTAAAGTTTAAATATTTGTCTCAGCTCGTCCCCTTTTCTGAATTCCACCATGCCTTGGTAGGATTGCCGGCTATCCCTGCCGTGCCAAGGGGAAAGTAAAAATAAACTGCTGCCTACCAATGAATCAAGGCACTCCCTACACCCCACTTCAGTGCTGGAAGTTCCAGGTTCTCCTATAATCACCTGAGAGATAAAGGCCTTCAGTGCCTTTATGTGGAGAAATGGGAAAATGAATGTCAACCTGAAAATACCTCCCCGTGCAAAGACACCAGGCAGATAAAGACTGAGCACTAGAAGCTCGTTTGTGCTTTTTGGGCAGTGGTTTGCACGGGGGATGGGGTGGGGCTGCAGGATGTATCCAGCTCACTAGCAGAATACTTTTGGGAATGATTTGTCCAACAAATGCAACTAATTTTGGCCCCTAATTTGTAGGATTTTCTCCTTCAAGCCTTGCATTGATTGTCATGAGTTTTAATGATATTCCATGGAAATATGTCTAGGTGGGCCTCACCGGGTCGTGTTCTTCTTAAAAGACAGTCAGCAACCAGAGAGGATTGTGCTGGGCCAGGTTCCTCTGGTCAGCTATCTGCCCAAGAAGAGCAGTACAATTTAGTCATACTGAAAGGACTTAAATTACAAATGGTTTTTGCGACTTAGTAAAGCAAATCCAAATAAAATAGAATACGGTCACCTGTTGGAAACACAAACAAACAGTTGGGACCCTTACCAAGCCTCATCACTTTCGATTTTGAAAGTTGCCATTGTTGCTAACTGCATTGCTATTTCCATAGCTGAATCTTTGCTTTCCAAGTATTTATCCTTCCATCACCAAAAGGAAAAAAGAGGAGAAGAATTATGCTCCCTGATGCCTTTTGAGCCATAGCTGACACTGAAAGGACAGCGGGTGACAACCCAAATTTAGAAACAATGATTAATGTTAAACTAGTCTCTCTTATCCGAGACTGTAATCTTTGGGGAAGGAGCCATCTTCGTTTTGTGTGTGCATACACTGCCTGAGCACAACGGGGCACCAGTCATTGAGCTTCTAGGCCATACAAATAATAAATAAAGGTAATGTATAATAGTGAAACCATTGAAAGAAGTGGGATTTAATCAATGAGTTGAGGACAAAATTTGACCCAATATATTTTAAGAGTGAAATTTTCTCTTAAACCCCCTAATGATGTGTGATCAATATACAGAAGTGCTAGCATTTGTTTGATTAAACTCTACCCTATGTCCTTGTAAAAAGGTGGAATTGTGTAAATCTAGCAAATTAAAGAAGTATGGGCTGGATGAATGGACTATAAGGTGGATAGAAAGCTGGCTAGATCATCAGGTTCAACAGGTAGAGATCAATGGCTCCATGTCTAGTTGGCAGCTGGTATCAAGTGGAGTGCCCCAAGGGTCAGTCCTGGGGCCATTTTTGTTCAATATCTTCATTAATGATCTGGAGGACGGCGTGGACTGCACCCTCAGCAGGTTTGCAGATGACACTAAACTGGGAGGAGTGGTAGATACACTGGAGGGTAGGGATAGGATACAGAGGGACCTAGACAAATTAGAGGATTGGGCCAAAAGAAATCTGATGAGGTTCAACAAGGACAAGTGCAGAGTCCTGCACTTAGAACGGAAGAATCCCATGCACTGCTACAGACTAGGGACCAAGTGGCTAGGCATCAGTTCTGCAGAAAAGGACCTGGGGATTACAGTGGATGAGAAGCTGGATATGAGTCAATAGTGTGCCCTTGTTGCCAAGAAGGCTAACGGCATTTTGGGCTGTATAAGTAGGAGCATTGCCAGCAGATCGAGGGACGTGATCATTCTCCTCTATTCAGCATTGGTGAGACCTCATCTGAAGTACTGTGTCCAGTTTTGGGCCCCACCCTGCAAGAAGGATGTGGATAATTGGAGACAGTCCAGCGGAGGGCAACAAAAATGATTAGGGAGCTGGAGCACATCACTTATGAGGAGAGGTTGAGGGAACTGGGATTATTTAGTCTGCAGAAGAGAAGGATGAGGGGGGATTTGATAGCTGCTTTCAACTACCTGAAAGGAGGTTCCAAAGAAGATGGATCTAGACTGTTCTCAGTGGTACCAGATGACAGAACAAGGAGTAATGGTCTCAAATTGCAGTGGGGGAGCTTTAGGTTGGATATTAGGAAAAATTTTCACTAGAAGGGTGGTGAAGCACTGGAATGGGTTACTAGGGAGTTGGTGGAATCTTCTTCCTTAGAGGTTTTTAAGGTCAGGCTTGACAAAGCCCTGGCTGGGATGATTTAGTTGGGGTTGGTCCTGCTTTGAGCAGAGGGTTAGGCTAGATGACCTCCTGACGTCCCTTCCAACCCCGATATTCTGATTTTATGATTGAAACCACCGATTCTTTGATTTTCTGTCTGGTTTGTTGGTTTTATCTTAAAATCAACAAGAATATTAAAATAATCACAAGAGTTAGGTTTTCTTTGAATGCATGAATGGAAAGAGATGAACAGACTATGGAGTTATATTAATCAAAGTGTTCAATGATCAGAGAGACTTTACATTTTTCAGTTAAGGACTTTTGTCCCCTCTGAAAGATTTTCAACTAAGCAATAATTTCAACTGTTACTTACACGAACGAAAAATAAGTGATTAGAACATGAGTTATATGCATCCTGATCTGAAAGTAGAAGCACATAACAGAAGAAGAAGAAGTCAAAGTCAAAAGTCTGAATGTTGACCTGGATAAAAATAAAGAACTATTGTGGTTATAATACTAAATTTTCATAGATTGCAAAGTAAAGAAGGATCATTCTGTTCATCTAGTCTGACCTCCTGAGTAACACAGGTCAGAGAGTTTCACTCCACGATTCCTGCATCGATCCCAAGAGCTGAGCTTTTCTGGTTTATTCCAAATGTTTTCTTCATATGAAACTCCATGTGCTTTTATTTTCTTTAGTGTTCCCCCCTCTTCCAGTTACTAATGCAGTACCTCTCCACTTCTTGCAGTCATGGTATGCATGTACATGGCATACTGCCATTGTGGTGATTAAGATAAAGCATGCTTAAAACGTGAGCTAATTATCCAGCAAAGATTCATACGCTGGTATTTCCCCTGTTTACATGACTCATCTCTCCTGCGTCACATGACACAGAAGAATGGAAAACAGAACTCGCATTCAACAGAACTGGTATGTCTACACTGCAGCTGGGAGTGACCCTTCCAACCCAGGCAGACCAGTCTGGCACTAGATTCGCTCCACCGAAAGCACTAGAAATAGCAGTGTGGATGCTGCCTGCCCAGGTGGTGGCTCAGGCTGACCTGAGCTTGGACCCGGGAGGCAGGGCAGGCGTGAACTCTTGCAGCGAGCATGAGCAGCCGTGGGTGCTGCAATGTCTACACTACTCTATTCAGTGGGCTAGCTCGAGCGAAGCTAGCACGAGTGTGTCTACCCAGGCTGGGAGGTACGCTCCCGGCTGCAGTGTAGACATCCCCAAGGGACTTAGAAGAGCCCACGCAAACCCACTCAGCTGTCCAGCTGCATATGGGTAACAACATGTGCAATGGCAGAGACAGGCCAGTACAGTAAAGACACAGACTGCAGACATGGCAAGACAAAGCCCCTGAAACAGCAAAGCGCTGGGAGCAATCCTACGACCTCACAGGCCTACTCCGGGTGCTTTAAAATAAGCAGGTGCTTAAGCGCTTTGCTAGATCAGGGCCAAAGAACTAAGGGAGGGGGCAAGCTTGTGACTGAAGGACAAGTGTCGCCTCCCCATCGTTCTTCTCCCTGCCCCTGCACAAGATGTAACCCCTCCCCTCACTCCCACAGAATGGAACACTGCAGGAGATCTCCTGTGTATACGCAATTCATATACAGGGCAATATGGCCCATAAACACATGAGAACCCCACACTTTTCTGCCTTAACATATTACCTACGTGGCAAACCCCCTTGGAGACAATGACAGTTACCAAACGCTCACATTAACACTACTGCATGCTGCTTTGATAGCTTCTCTGAGGCAGTGTGGTCTAGTGAAGGGAGGGCCCTTCATTTTCAGTTTATTTTATTTAATTTTTCCTGGGAATTTATCGGTGTCTATTAATACACAACAAAAACAGGTGAAAATGGGCGGAAAAAATATTAATAATTTTTCAGGGTAAATATTGGTGTTTATTTTGATGACAGAAGGACAGGAGAAAAAAGAATTCAGTAGATTAATCCAATGTGGTTTGCTGCAGAACTAAAACAGAACTCAAAACACAATGCCTTAAACTCTGAGTTTAAGAAAACAATGTGTCTCTAATCCTCAAATAAAACTTTTCATGTGAATAAAGAATTTACTGTTGTAGACTTAGAACTATTAGCCTATAAACAGGGCCGGCTCCAGACACCAGGCAACCAAGCACGTGCTTGGGGCGGCACCTGGTAAGGGGCGGCCAATCTTGGGGTGGCGGGAGGCAGCGCGGCATGGCATTCGGCAGGGGGGTTCCGGCAGCGCAGCGCTCGGCGGCGGGTGTTTGGCAACGTGGTGCTCCGCAGGGGGCGGGGAGTGTTCGGCAGCACGGCACTCAGTGGGGGGTGTTTGGTGGTGCTCCGCGCGGGGGGGCTTCAGCAATGCAGCGCTCCGCGGGGAGTGGAGGTGTTTGGCGGCACGGCGCTCGGCGGGGGGTTTGGTGGCGCAGCGCTCCAGGGGGGGGGTGTGTGTTACGGCGGGGCGGTGCTTTTTTATGCTGCTTGGGGCAGCAAAAAAGTTAGAGCTGGCCCTGCCTATAAATATTTACGTTTAATAATTGGGTCACACCATTTGCAGCACATACACTCAACTTAATTTTTTAAAATATCTGAATACTTCCCTGTGTTCTGAAACATTCTGATACAGATTTTTGTTTTCTTCCTATTTTAGTGTCAGATCTCTAAACCATTATCTGCTAACAGCTTGAAATGCATACGTGGTGGGCGCGAGATTCATCAGTACGTCCAGATACGTACGCACTTCAGAGCTTCTGTGCGTGCCTATTTGTTTATTATGCGAATCTTATCTAAACTAATATATAGTCTTGCTTCAACAGGCAGCTTGACATATACATACAGACTAAGGTATTATCATAATACATGTATGTATCTCATGCAATGTATTATATTTTCCTAACAAAACAAGTTATTTTTTATATATTTTGAATGATACAAAAGTAGGATGAAAATCGGGAAAAAATGAATAATACTTTTTGTAAAACTTGGGATTTTTTTCTGTAAAAAATCAGTTTAAATTGAAAACGAAAGGGCTTATAAATAGGGTATTGGCATTGGGAGTCAGGAGACCTGGGTTCAGATCCTTAATCTGCCACTGACCTGCTGTGTGACCTTGGGTCACTTCTGTTTCCTCTCCCAGGCTTTGTCTGTCTTGTCTATTTACAGTGTAAGCTTAGGGACCCGGACAGCCTCTCGCTATGGGTTTGTACAGCATCTAGCACAATACGACATCTGAGCACAACTTCAATTCAAACAAATAATGACCTCACGCCTCCTTTAAAGTAGGAGAAATGAAGTGTGATTTTATAAGCATATGAAAAGTTTGAAGAGGGAAGGTGTGATCGGTAATAATGTGGATTAGGTATTTTATTTAAAACCCTCACATTTTTCAGCATGCAGGTGTTTCCACTTTATGGCCAAGAGAGTTGCATCTTTGCAAACTATACCCTGAAGAGTTAGTGCAGTCAGAAGCCATGCCTGTCACTAATGGTGTCCTATTGTTTGGCTGCATAATATGAGATAAAATTTGCACTGCTCTTTAATTAGGGGTCCCCTCCGTGTTTAGATAAATCCTCACATCAGGTGCAAAACTGAGAGCATATCTCAGACCAAATAAGATTATTTTCCCATTCAAATCCGTTTGACTATTGGAATTCTCTCTCCCGAGTTCCATTGATACATACCAATACCAAAGCCATCAGCCAATGAGTCCCTGCAATACCAGGACCAGCATGCAAGACCACACTATTTCAAAACACTTAGCTCTACCTAGTGTGACAAAGTTCCTCCTCTATCTTGGTGGTTCCTGAGCTTATTGGCGGATTTTCTTGCCTCACAGATTCACCACGTGGGTTGGGGAACAGCCCAGAGACTTTCCCCTCTGGAAGAACCCACAGTCCAGGTCAATTGGGAGGTTTGGGGGGAACGCAGGCCCGCCCTCTACTCCGGGTTCCAGCCCAGGGCCCTGTGAACTGCAGCTGTCTATAGTGCCTCCTGTAACAGCTGCATGACAGCTACAACTCCCTGGGCTACTTCCCCATGGCCTCCTCCAAACACCTTCCTTATTCTCACCACAGGACCTTCCTCCTGATGTCTGATAACACTTGTGCTCCTCAGTCCTCCAGCAGCACACCCTCACCCTCTCAGCTCCTTGCGCCTCTTGTTCCCAGCTCCTCACACTCCCACCACAAACTGGGCTGAGCTCCTTTTTAAAACCCAGTGCCCTGATTAGCCTGCCTTAATTGATTCTAGCAGCTTCTTCTTAATTGGCTCCAGGTGTCCTAATTAGCCGGCCTGCCTTAACTGGTTCTAGCAGGTTCCTGATTACTCTAGTGCAGCCCCTGCTCTGGTCACTCAGGGAACAGAAAACTACTCATCCAGTGACCAGTATATTTGCCCTCTACCAGACTCCTGTACCCCACTGGTCTGGGTCTGTCACACTAGTGAGCAAAAGTAGCAACCCCACCGCCTCGGTCAGCATAGTCTACATTGGCTCTGGATGCTTTCTTCACTCCTACAACTAAAAGGTTGATACAGAGCATATTTAAAAATTAAAACCTAGAAAAACCATCCAGCTCGCTTTGTTGATTGTGATGCTTTAAGAATATGCAGTCCAATTTGGAAAACTGCTCCAGAATAGTCACAATTTGTACATTACATCATGATTTTTAAAGTCAGTGCCTTGCCTGGCTAATCAGGAAAACTACAGACGTCCTCTAGGTTGAAATGGAATTTTATTTACTGTGAGTCACATCATTGTGTTATGGGGCCTTGGGAACTATTAACATACAGCCAATGCAAAATCCTGGCAAATGGGATAACGTGCAAATATCCGGGCAAATCCCAGAACAACGTTGGCACTGATGCTATTGCAGTCACAGATGAATTTGCCAAATTGATTTGAATGAAATTCTGAATTAAAAAACCCTAAAATGATGCCTGGTTTAAGCCTTAGGTTTTTAAGGGCTCAGCACCCATAACTGGAGCTCAATTTCCCTAAGCTCGGTTCCCATTTAAGCATCTAAATAAAGGCCGGGTTTTCAAGATAGCTCAGCACCCAATGCGCACCCCTTTTGAAAATCTGCCCAGGTATTTTAATACAATTGTTTATGCCTGAATTCACCATCTCTTTGATTCAGTTTTAATGCCCACAAACATAGTTTGCAGTGGAAACAGCAAAGAAGCTATAAAGAGTCTTTTGGACAATCTGGGGAAGATCTTCAACTGGTATAAACTGTGATAACAACTATTCACAGCATCTGAGGTTGGACCCTGCATATCTTAATATGTTAAAAGAAAGCTTAAAAGCACATTTAACCTGCCTGGGACCAAATTGAGTCCCAATTTATTGTATACCCCACACCACTGCATTATGTTCAATAGGATTAACCAGGACGTAAATCAGTGTACAATTTAACTCTTATGGCCAGGTTCAGCCAGGGCCACCCGGGGGGGAGGGGGGAGGAGGGGCAAGTGGGGCAATTTGCCCCAGGCCCCGGGCCCCACATGAGAGTTTTTCGGGGCCCCTGGAGCGGGGTCCTTCACTTGCTCCGGGGGCCCCGGAAAACTGTCACAGGGCCTGGGCCCCTGGAGCTTCTTCCGCTCCGGGTCTTCGACTGCAATTCGGCGGCGGGGGGGTCCTTCCGCTCCGGGACCCACCACCGAAGTGCCCTGAGGACCTGTGGCGGGGGGTCCTTCCACCCCTGACTGGGGTCCTTCCACCCCGGGACCCGCCGCTGAAGTGCCAAGTCTTCGGCGGCAATTCGGCGGCGGGAAGACCCCAGGCCCCCTGAATCCTCTGGGCAGCCCTGGGTTCAGCCATGATGTAAAACCCTGCAGCACTTTTTGATGTCAATGGATCAGCACACTGTATCCCAGCCCAGAAAGTGCCTGGCCACAGTAAAACCGGCTGGGAGGGGCCATAAGGGGAAGAAAATCCTGTGAGGTTCATCCTGTGGAGTTTTTACAAAATTCCTCCACTGAGAGAGGGAGTTGTCTAGCTTGCTCAGGGCTAGAGGTAAAACCACAGTTGGTCCCTTTATGCACCTCTACCTCGATATAACGCTGTCCTTGGGAGGCAAAAAATCTTACCACATTATAGGTGAAACCGCGTTATATTGAACTTGCTTTGATCCACCGGCGTGCGCAGCCCACCCTCCCCCCCCGGAGCGCTGCTTTACCGCGTTATATCGGAATTCGTGTTATAGCGGGTAGCGTTATATCGAGGTAGAGGTGTATTTTCCACAATCATTCACAATTGCAATTGCTGCTTTGGTTGTCTCCCAGCACCACCTTTGATGTGTATTTACCAATCAGTGTGCTCCACTCCAAAGCTGCTCTTTGCTCTGCGTGTTAGGCATCCTGGGGACAGGGCCGGTGCAAGGAAGTTTCTCGCCCTAGGCGCCCCCCCAGCCCTGCGGCAGCTCCCCCCCCCCCGAGAGGCCCCCCCCCCCGTGGCAGCCCCCCCCCCTGCCCTGAGGCACCCCCCCGTGGCAGCTCCCCCCCCTGCCCTGAGGCACCCCTCCCGCAGCAGCTCCCCCACCCCAGCTCACCTCTGCTCCGCCTCCTCCCCGAGCATGCCGCCCCCGCTCTAATTCTCCTCCCCTCCCAGACTTGTGGTGCCAAACAGCTGATTGGAAGGTGGGAGAAGTGGAGCAGCCGCTGTGCTGGGAGAGGGAGTCTGAGCGCACGTGTCAGCTCGCCGCCGGCAGCCCAGCCCAGGAATGCTGTAAAAAAAAATGGGGGCACCGCTTTTTGGCGCCCCCAAATCTTAGTGCCCTAGGCAACCGCCTAGTTTGCCTTAAGGGTAGCATCGGCCCTGACTGGGGATATCAGTCTGAATCCCACTCACTGTCTGCCTTTAAAGTGTTATGTAAAGCCTTTGATCAAATGCAATTGTAAGATCTGTAACTTGTATCATTAAGTTCTGCAACCTTTTTGCAGACTTTGTAACTTCAAGTTATTGTTAGCATAGCCTTTTAAGTTTTGTAACCTTTGCAAGCTTTGTGGCCTTTTTAGGTTGCCACTTGTATGAACTTCCAAGCTTTGTAATATCCCATCCCTCAGAGAGAGTGTGAACGCGGGAGTGTGAACAAGGGAGTGTATGTGGGCCTGGGCGGAGAGGAACTGCAAGGAAAGAGGAGCCCGGAGACAGGAACCAGGAGCCAGGTGTGTCTGACATAATCTGCCCTGAGAAGGCAGTCATGAAGTGCTGTAAAGAAAAGAAGAACCTGGTATGCATGAAAGGAACTGGTCTGGGAATGCTTCTCGGTGATGGACACAGAAAGGAAACTCAGTGTACATGACAGGAGCCGTCCAGTTCCAAAATAAGAGGAAGAAGGCATGCACACAAGCCCCTGCTTCTTGACCCTCTCAGCAGCCTGGATTCGTGACTGCAGACAGACACACCAGATCTACCACGCTTCAGCTTCTCGGCCTCCATGCTGTCTCCGGTAACTCTCTGCCTGTGTAAGTGTGTGGGTGCATGAGGGTCTGAATGCAGTGAATGTGTGCGTGTATGAATAAGCTCCGTCTCTTTTCTATCTGACCCAACAGCGCCATCATAATAAAACTAATACAAGTGTGACCCTGGGTTGGTTTTTAGGGGAACAGAGGTAACATAAAGGACAGTGCTCTTCTTTTCCTGTCACTCCCCCTGTATCCAATCTGAATTACTGACCAATTAACACTGATCTGACACAGTCCAATTCTCCCTTCAGATACACCATTACATCTCACTGAAATCACAGTCATCTGTGCCTGCTTTTACCACGGTAGGTTTGAGCTGCTGAGTTAAAAATTAATGTGCAGTGCAACAAAGTAACAAAAACTCATTCTTATAGTAGGGAAGGGGACAGCAAAACTTTCAATACTTCTTTCAATCCAAAGAATTGCCAAACCCACCTGCATTTTTATGAAAAAGTTCTCTACAACATGTATCTGTGGGTAAATTTTCTAAGTGCCCAATTGACTTTCCATGTGATTTAGGGCAGTGGCTCTCAACCTTTCTAGACTACTGTACCCCGTTCAGGAGTACAGTCAACCTGTGGAACTCCTTGCCTGATGAGGTTGTGAAGGCTAGGACTATAACAGGGTTTAAAAGAGAACTGGATAAATTCATGGTGGTTAAGTCCATTAATGGCTATTAAACAGGATGGGTAAGGAATGGTGTCCCTAGCCTCTGTTTGTCAGAGGATGGAGATGGATGGCAGGAGAGAGATCACTTGATCATTACCTGTTAGGTTCACTTCCTCTGGGGCACCTGGCATTGGTCACTGTCGGTAGACAGAGTACTGGGCTAGATGGACCTTTGGTCTGACCCAGTATGGCCATTCTTATGTTCTTGAGTCTGATTTGTCTTGCGTACCCCCAAGTTTCACCTCACTTAAGAACTACTAGCTTACAAAATCAGGCATCAAAATACAAAAGTGTCACTATTACTGAAAATTTGCTTTCTCATTTTTACCAGATAATCATCAAATAAATCAACTGGAATATATATAGTGTACTCACATTTCAGTGTACAGTACACAGAGCAGTATAAACAAGTCATTTTCTGTATGAAATTTTAGCTTGTACTGATTTCGATAGTGCTTTTTATGTAGCCTGTTGTAAAACTAGGCAAATATCTAGATGAGTTGATGTACCCCTTGGGAGACTTCTGCGTACCCTCCAAGGATATATGTGCCCCTCGTTGAGAACCACTAATTTAGGGTCTTAAGTCACTTGGGTGCTTTAGAAAATTTTATGCTGTTGTGGGTTTTGGTTTTTTATTTACAATTTTCAACACAATCTGAGGGCCTATCTCCATGAAGAGTTATTCTAGGATAGCTATTCCTGAATAACTTCATGTATTGATGCTCTTATTACAGAATAAGTGTGTTTTATTCCAAACTAGATTAATATCTGAATTATATCCTGAATATCTCCCCCCCCCCCATGAATTTCAGTTTATTCATTTTCAACAAAAGCCAGTTACAGGTCCAATGGGCATCAGTTACTGCAAATAATAATATATGGAGGTATACCTATCTCACAGAACTGGAAGGGACCCCGAAAGGTCATTGAGTCCAGCCCCCTGCCTTCACTAGCAGGACCAAGTACACCTCTACCTCGATATAACGCTGTCCTCAGGAGCCCAAAAATCTTACCATGTTATAGGTGAAACCATGTTATATTGAACTTGCTTTGTTCCACTGGAGTGTGCAGCCCTGCACCCCCAGAGCACTACTTTACCATGTTATATCTATCCCTCCCCCTGAAAGCCATTTGCTTTCACACTGTTAAGTGAATCAAAGAAGCTTTTGAAGGTCTTAAATGTAAAGTGACTGAAGGTCTAGAGGTTCTCTGTTTCACTCTGGGTTTCAAGAGCTCAGCAGACTTACTGCACAACTGCCTAAGCAGAGCATGTCTTTTCATTGATCCCAAACAAGCATTTGCTGAGCTCTGACATAAGTGCAAATGACTCAAGAACTAAAAACGGGAAATCCTTTGTGACAACTCAGTAATCGCTAGGGAGGTGTCATGCTTTCACAGCTCTAGGGACAGAAACGGAACTATTTCCCATGCTGCTGTAACAGTATTAAGGCATGCAGAACTGAGAAACAAGAACGCTCCAAGATCTAGCCACCAACTGCTAACGGAGGCTCCAATCCTGTTATGATAGCATGCAGCTGGACTACGACGTATGTACAGAGCAACACTCAAGTCTGTCTGGATCACAAAGCAAGGCTGGGGAATACGTATGTTCTTCCTCAGCTGTGTGTGCTGTAATGTTGTAAGGTAAATGGAATAGCCACAGCCTAAAATCACAGTTTTTTAAAATGTTTATTCAAACGTCTAAACTGCTCAGCTCATAATATCTCTAAGGGCCTGATCCAAAGCCCATCCAAGTCAATGGGAGCCCTTCAGTGGGCTTTCAATCTGACCCTAATCCATGTCCAAAATAAACTAAAAACAAACTTCAGCAAAGTGTCAAAAGGATCCCACCACCCATCTCATTGCAATAACAACCCCAACTTAATACTAGCAGGATAGACACATTGCAGCATACCCTGACGTTTACTAAGGCTCTGATTCAGGAAATCATGCCTGTTCAGGACAGCACTTAAGCCACACTGAAATGCATGGGACTTAACCATATGCTTAAATTGACCAAGCAATTAAGTATTTTCCTGAATCTGGGCTCTGGCACACCAAGAGGGAAGCATGTTCCAAAGTGAAGGATGTTACCGGAAGACACCCTGCCAGCAAGTAGCCGTCCCTTTAATACCGCAGAGGCCCTGCAGCTCTGCCACAGTATGTATGCAGAGACTGTCAGAGGAAAACACCAGGTTAGCATTGTCAACAAGCACATACAATCAAATAATTATTGCATCGTACCTCTGCTGCGGGGTAGCAGATTTCATCTGAAGATCTCAAAGCACTTTACAAAAATTAATTAGTCCTAACACTCCCCTTCTGAAGTAAATAAGTAGTAAACCCACTTTACAAACAGGAAAACTCAGGCCCAGAGGTTTTATGTGATTTGTACAAAGCCACCCCGCTGGTCAGCGACACAGCAAAGGATAGAATGCAAAATTCCTGACCCCCCGATCCTACTTTCTGTATTAATGACAAATATATTTAGTTGAAATGAAAGCTTCTGTTAATTCAAGATGCCTGGATTAGTCATGACACCACCGTGCTCTGACTAAGTCAGTTTCCAGGGATCAGGTGAAGTTTTGGCAGGCTATTTTAAAGTTGCTGGGGTTTTTTTGCAAGTATGGGCAATTTTACAAATCTTTACCATACAAACACCAAAAATACAATATTAACCATTACAAAACTCAGCATTCATTGTTGGGAGAATCATTAAAAACAACACAATCTGGGACAAGCTGTTGCTGGGTATTTTGTCAAACTGAAAGCTAATTCTGTCTTTACTCAAATTAATTAATCAAAGCCAGTTCATTATACGTAGCAATATTTTAAAAAATCCTCAGTTGCAATTTGTGTGGGCAAATATTGACTAAATGGTAACAAAATATCTAAGTATCTTTCCATCCTCTATTTTGCTGTACATGTACTGGTGCATTCACTTCTCTAGAACAATAACCTCCTATTGCTTTTCGAACCATTCCGACAGTTACGGCTGATTTTTCCTAATCTAGCACAGTGATGTCCAACCTTTCTAGCCTGAGCTTGACACACATTACATAATGGGCCACAATCAACACTTGGGGAGAGATTCTCTGGGGCTTGCACAGTGCAAAGGGAGCACAACCTTTTTCATCCCCCCAGCCCCATGCAAATCCCTTGCTTGGGATTCACCCGGAGGGAGGGGAGTTTCCATTGGGCATAAGACCAGGGCCGGTGCAAGGATATTTTGCTCCCTAGGCCAAACTTCCACCTTGTGCCTCCCACCCACCCCCCCTTGCACATCGGTTCATTGAGGGGCAGATCCCAACGAGCCTTTATAGACCCCAGGGGCCAGCCTGACCAGGGGCTGCTCCCCAGACCAGGTTCCCCCCCCCGCCCCCTGAACTTCCCTGGAGGGTGCACAGCCCCCTCGCCCCACTCCGATGGCCCCCGCCCCGAGTCCACTCACTGGCTTTGCCAGGCTTGGGCCACTGCAGCAGGCACCGGAGAGCCAGACTGTCCCGCTTGCAGTGGTGGTGAGCCCCAGCCATGGAGGAGCCGGCGCGGCGCAGGGGGGCAGCAGCCCTGCAAAGGCAGCAGCGCCACTAGCGGGGAGCAGCCACACCCCCCGCCCTCCTGCCCAGCCTGCGGCCCAGCACCCCCCCCCCACGGAGGCTCCTGCAGGCTGCAGCAGGCGCCGGGCCCCATGCCCCCCCCCGGCTCCCTCCTTGCCTAGGGTTACCATATTTCAACAATCAAAAAAGAGGAGGGGGGAGAGCCCTGCCCTCATCCACTCCCTCCCACTTCCCACCCCCTGACTGCCCCCCTCAGACCCCCCAAACCCTCCTGCTCCTTGTCCCCTGACTGCCCCCTCCTGGGACCCCTGCCCCTAACTGCCCCCCAGAACCCCACCCCCTACCTAAGTCTCCCTGTTCCTTGTCCCCTGACTGCCCCCCTCCTGAGACCCCCCCACCCTAACTGCCCCCCTAGGATCCTACCCCCCAGGGCCGGCTCCAGGCATCAGATGAGAAAGCACATGCCTGGGGTGGCACATTGTAAGGGGCGGCATTCTGGCCAATCTTGGGGCGGCACATTCCGGCCGCCCTGCTGTGGGGTTTTTTTTTTTTTTTTGCTTTGGCAGCCCGGTCCGCAGCTCCAGAGCCCCCGGCCGGCTCCCCGCGCTCCACCAGTCCCAGCCCAGCCCTGCAGGGGCACGGACCCCGGCCCGGGGGGGCAGGAACTAGAGATCCCCACCACTCACCATACCGCCGGGCTCCCCGGGACGCGCCACTCCCTGCCGCCTGCACCGGCCCCCACCTCCCATGTGGGGTGGCAAAAAAGCTAGAGCCGGCCCTGCTACCCCCTACCTGTCCCCTGACTGCCCTAACTCCTATCCACACCCCTGTCCCCAGACAGACCCCCCAGGACTCCCATGCCCCATCCAACCACTCCCCGCCCCCTGACAGGACCCCCAGAACTCCCAGCCCATCTAACCCCCCCTGCTCCCTGTCCCCTGACTGCTCTGATCCCTCTCCACACCCCCGCCCCCTGACAGACCCCCCCAGAACTCCCAAACACCCCCCTGCTCCCTGTCCCCTGACTGCTCCGATCCCTCTCCACACCCCTGCCCCCTGACAGACCCCCCCAGAACTCCTGACCCATCCAACCCTCCCCCTGACTGCTCCCCGGGACTGCCCTTACCATGCCCATGCCGGTCAGATGCTGGCTCCACGTGGAGGCAAAACACGCTGCTGGGATGCCGCGCGCACAGCCCCTCCCCCGCAGAGTGCTGAGGCAGCGGGAGGGGGGAGCTCTGGGAGGGGCAGTGGCGGGTCACACGCCCAGGAGCCGCAGAGCCCGAGTGCGGCGAGGGAGGAGCTGGGGGGCGCATGGGGGCCGCCGCCCGCATGCATCTGCTGCAGCCTGCAGGAGCCTCCGGGGGGCGCCAGGCGCAGCCAGGGCAAGAGGGGTGCAGCTGCTCCCCGCTAGCAGCGCCGCCACCTTTGCAGGGCTACTGCCCCCCTGCGCCATGACGGCTCCTCCATGGCTGGGGCTCGCCACCCCTGCAAGCCAATGCTCTGGCTCTCCGGTGCCTCCACTTTTTGGCTCCCCCAACCACTGGGCGCCCTAGGCAACCGCCTAGTTTGCCTAGTGGTTGCACTGGCCCTGCATAAGACTAACATAAGGGGCTTCCACACCACCTCCTTCACAGCCCTGGCACAGGGAACTGGCTGGAGTATGTTGCACTCTGGCTATCCCCAGCTGACATATGGTCTCTGGGGGACCATAAGCAACTGGCACAAGTTAGAGCAGCCCCCAGGCTGCTGCTCTGGGGCCAGGGCAGAGATTCAGAGAGCCATAACTGGCTGTTGGTTCTCAGGGTGTGCTCCTTTCCCTCTCTCCTGTGCTTCCCTGGGTGTCTGCACAAGGGAGAAGAGCCATAGTTTGATAGGCTCTCCCCTAGGCTCCGGTTGAGTTGAAGTCCCTATCCTGCCCTTCCTGTGGCTCCCACAGCCCATCAGGCATGCGCCATAGCTGGTGATCATAGGGATGAGGCCAATTCATACACTTTAGTTGGAATAACTCAGGGTGCCGCTCAGAGGGGCACATGGTCAGTTATAATCAAAGACTGACCTTCTTAATACAGTTGCCCTCGAGGGCTACAATTTAGAGGGCCACAGGCTGTGTATCCCTGGTGTCATAGCTACTGAATGATGGGAGATTAATTCTTTATTTCCTCAGGTGAAACCTTTTCCACTAGACCATTAAATCAGGAACTATTCATCCTATAATGAACCATCCAACTTAATACTGCAGACTAAATAATACGCATGTGTACTTAATTATCCATATTTATTATGATAAAAAGGCTCCAGCAGGATTACCAAAGGGCCATTTAATAACCAACGCCCAACAATTCAGTTTTGTTTTCTTAATAAACTGTGTCTCCTGCCAATAGTTGAATTATGCTTCTTATAATGGTAGTTTAAAGGCCTCTGTGGAGCCAGAAGCATGGTAGTGCCAGCAAGGAAGGAAAAGTAAGGAAGAGAAAACAAGAAAAGGCAAGGTAAGCAAGAGGATGCAAGGACAGTGGGATGGGAGAGGACACACAACCAGCTGCACTGCTCATGGGAGCGAAATAGGGCATGACAATGAGGCTCTCGCTGGGAATGGCTACAGAAAGCCAGAGGAGAGGATGGATGAACTGCTTGTAAGAGGTGAACAGAGAGATGCTAGAAGGAGAATGAAGAGGACATGAGATAAGGGCTAGAGCTGAAAGATAGCAGCAGGCTGCATAAATCCTTTGAAAAATGGAGCTGTGGGAATTCTGTTTTCCCAATGGGCGTGCTGCTAAAGCATCCCTTCAGGTTTATAAATGAGCAAAGAATGGGGCTAGCTTTGTTTAAATGGAACAAGCTCTCTTGTCTTGATATTTAATGCCAACTGCACTTTGAAAAGCTCACTGGTTCAATATACTAAATCTATCATATAGCGCTACATCCTTTCCTTTCCTGATCTGTACATTATGCTATTATGCCACTGACACTCCTGCAGCATGACTCTGTTTGGACCACTCTGATACGAAATGAGGGGCTCAGAAATGATGATGGACAATAAAATATCCCTTTATTTTAAAATAATAAATGTAGGGTCCTTTTTCATTTGCCTTCTGATGCATGAAACTTCAGGTGCATGTTTTCAAATGTTTCTCCCGCACCAGGAAGGCAAGAAACTTACTTTATTTTAAAAAAGCAAATATTCTCACATAAGTAACATGACTCCAAGAGCTGGGTATTAAGAAAAGCATCAGCTATTGTGAGACTCATGATGACTGACAACACTGCTTCCCTGACTCAGACACTAAAGCCATTTTCATCCATCATGTTATTGATGTAATTGTTAAATAAAAGCATTTCACTGATCCCGCTGCTTCCACACACTGCTGATGCCAATCCTAACACTCAGAATCTCACAAAGGCTGTGTCTACACTCTGAGCTGGGGGTGTGATTCCCCTGCTCGTTTACACAGACTCCCACTAGCTGTCATCGAGTTTGCATGAGTAGACATAGCAGTGAAGCCGCACTAGCCTGGGTAGCGATAGCAGACTGAGTATGTACCTGCCACGCTTAGCCAGGCCTCTGCTGCCTATGCCTGTACTCACGCTAGCTTGATGAGAGCTAGAGCCAGGCTGTGTACGTGAGCAGGGGAATTGCACCGCTACCTCATAGTGTAGATGAAGCCAAAGAAAACATTAAACTGAAAATTTCTCAGTGACCAGCACACAATCAACTGCAATTCCACCCCTATTCATTTAGGGCCCGAGCCAAACTTCCAGGGAAGTCAATGGCAAGCATTCCTTTTACGTCAAATGTGAATTGCACCGGGCCATTATTTGCCTTTTTACCTTTGCAAATGTGGATCATTAAATATACATGCATAGTCTCTAGTCTGCAGTATCAAGCTGGATGGTTTATTATGGCATGAATAGTTCACAATTTAACGTAACGGACAGCGTAACAGTTGTGCTTAGTCTACATTCTTCCTGTCGCTTTGTCAGGAATTTTGCTGTGACTGTCACTGCCTGGGCGGTTGGCTTTAGCAACCAATGAGCCCCCAAGAACTTGAAGCACTCCAACAATAACTCTGACCACCTGGCTGCCTCAGTGTCCTCTATTGGCCTTTGAGCCTCTCCCCTCCAACCGATGCCTCATCCCCTAGCCAGGAGAGACAATAGGAGATGCACCCAGGAGCTCTGCATTCTGTGACCGCTCAGCAGATCCATCACCACTTGAGTTACAAGGAGCACCAGGAATGATTTTGCCCAGAAGGAAAAGCTTGATAATCGGATGTGTTGATAAACAACAGCACTAGGTGCTTGTAACAGAGCAAGCTACCCCAGAGGATGCAAAAGCCCAGGAAACAGATCTTGGGAAAGGTTAAGTCAAAAGCGTGCATTAATTGCATTAAATCCACATAGAATGATTTATAGGTGGAGTCACAAGGAAAACCAAAACTCACCTGCAGGCTGCACACAGCAGAGTTAGCCTCTTTCAGTTGCCCTTAGCTCACAGAAGAGACCCAGCCATACATACCTCAAGGCAACATTGTCTCTGGATCCAGGAGACGACAACATTTTTGCTGCGGCTGCTGGACTCCATTTTGTTCCTGGGATGGGGTTTGTGAGTGCTAGGGTTGCCAACCCTCTTGCTTTCGCCAGGAGTCTCCCACAATCGGAATCTATCTCCTGGACGCTACTGAAGCCAAACCGTGAGATTTTAGGCCGCTAAAAGTCTGGCGGCGCAATGGGGCTAAGGCAGGCTCCCTGCCTGCCCTGGCTCCACGCCGCCCCAGGAAGTGGCCAGCACGTCCCTGCAGCCCGAGGGGAGGGGAGGGGTCTCCGCAGCTCCCATTGGCTGGGAACTGGGGTGTGGGAGGAGGTGAAGGGGGAGGGGCTTACCTCAGGTGGCTCCCGAAAGGAAATGGCACATCCCTCTGGCAGCAACTCTGGGGCGGGGGGGGGGGGGGGCGGTGCAGAGGGTCTTGCCTTGCTGCCCCTGCCTGCAGGCATCGTCCCCACAGCTCCCATTGGCTGCAGTTCCCAGCCAATAGGAGCTGCAGAGCTGGCGCACATCCCTGCGGCCCCTGGGGGGGGGGACAGGAAGCTCTGCGCACTGCCCATGCCTGCAGTCCCCCACTTCCTGCACAGCTCCCATTGGCTGCAGTTCTCGGCCAATTAGCGTGACCAGATGTCCCGATTTTATAAGGACAGTCCCGATATTTGGGGCTTTGTCTTATATAGGCTCCTATTACCCTCCACTCCCTGTCCCGATTTTTCACACTTGCTGTCTGATCACCCTATGGCCAATGGGAGCTGTGGAGTCGGTGCAGAGACGTGCTGGACATTTCCAGGAGCAGCACGGAGCCAGGGCAGGTAGGGAGCCTGCCTTAGCCCCGCTGCGCCGCTGGACTTTTAGCACCTAAATTCTCCCAGTTTGGCTGCAGTAGCATCAGGGAGATAGAGCCTGATTCCGGGAGACTACTAGCGAAACTGGGAGGGTTGCCAACCCTATATGAAAACCTCTGCTAGGGAAAAGACCAGGTACACACAGTCATGTGGAAGGTGTGGCTCATAGCATGCCCCCAAACAGTGTGTTGCTTTTGGGAAACTGTCATAAATGTGGGGAAACTAATCATTTTGCAAAATGCTGCAGATCCCAAATTCAGAAAAGTCAAGTGCATTCAGGTAAAAACAATCTGGTTGAGGAGTTTTTCATAGACGTACTGGGATCTAGCAAGCCTGATGAGAGGGATTGGATACAGCCTATGACAGTGAGTAGAACAATTATTCTATTGCAACTTGACACAGGAACTCAGGTTAATATTCTGTCTGAACAAGATTATGAGAGACTAAAAATAAGACCCAAACTGGGACCAACAAAAATTAAAGTAACTGGTTATTCTGGAACAAATATACCAGTGAAGGAAAGGGGCATTGTTATGTACATGCTCCCGTTCAATGTAGTGCCAAAGGAGGTGATGCCAATGTTAGGCCTGGCTGCATGTGAGAAACTCAGTCTGGTAAAATGGGTGCTCTCGTTGCAAGATGACACTGAACCTGGCTATGAGACACTCTTTGGGGAATATCATGACCTGTTTTGAGGGTTGAGCTCCTTGCAGGGAGAACGTACAATCTAGATAAACAAGCAGGTCCCTCCAGTTTACCTGTCCATGTAGAGCGGTGCCATTTGCACTCTGTGATGAACTCAAGGCCATCCGGATGCTGGCAGAATCGGATGAGTTGGGTGATGAAGAGTCCATGTTGCAGACAGACAAGATAGAGCTGCAGAACACACTGCACACCCTGTCCAGCAAAGTGGAGGACCTGGGCACATGCAATGACCTGATTGGCAAGCACGGCACGGCACTGCAGCGTTCCCTCAGCAAGGTGGAGACCCTCAAGCTGCCCGCTGAGAGTAATGAGAAGATCAAGCTGGTGAACGAGCATGCCACACTCTTCTGCATCACCTCCAATGCCAGGATCAATGCCTGCCGAGACTTGCTAACCTGCCTGGGA
Organism: Trachemys scripta elegans; assembly: GCF_013100865.1. NCBI lineage: Eukaryota > Metazoa > Chordata > Testudines > Emydidae > Trachemys > Trachemys scripta. The sequence goes on from NC_048303.1 coordinate 125,258,920, forward strand.
AAAGGCACATTTGAAGAAAGTGAGTGGTAAAGACTCACTCAAGAATGATGTGCTGGTAACCTCTCCTCTCTAGGTAGTTGATACATTGGGTTTATGGAAATGTACTAGATGAGATAAGAATTTAATATATGTGTATAAAGAGTTAATTCATTTTTCTTTAAGAGGGAAGATGTAGAAATATGTTTATTAAAGATTGTGATTTGGAGATGCTCCCTCACAAGGGACAGTGTTGTGAATGTGGGAATTGGGAGATTTGCTCTGGAGATGGGGGATTAGGAACACCACATGGCTGTGTGTAGCAGCTCACTACAGAAGCTCTCCAGTTCATTTTATTAACAGTTTTATTCCTTTCTCGTTCATTTGGTTTGTTATTTAATGAGCCCCAAGATTGTCACAATTAGTGACCACACTTGGGATGTGGGAGACCTAGGTTCAAGTCCCTAGTCCAATTATTACTTAATTTTGTATCCAACATGAAATATACCGGAGAGATTGACGGAACCCTACCACGGTGGTTGGGCACTTCTTGGAGAGAAGAAAGAGGTGGGCTCAAATCCTTACTCCCCACCAACCAGAGGGGGGAATTGAACCTCGGTCTTCCACATCCTGGGTGAGGGCTCTAATCACTGGTAAAAAGATATAGTGATGGTGACTATTCTTCCTTGGTTTTTTGCAAGAAAGAACGTAGCGATCTAACTTTAAGAGAGGGTTCATGGTTGTGACTCACAAGTGGAGATAGACGCCTAGAGAGATATACCACATCCCTCTCCATGGCATTTCCTCTTGGCTAGCGTATGCAGCTCCATGCTCAGTTTGCCGGCTTGTGTGGATTCCATTTTTAGGCACCTAACTCTCTCCATGCATTGTATAGGGAGCCTGGGCATCTAAGGCAGGACTGTGGCTTTCTCTAGATGGCAAGGTGCCTAAAGTGAGGGGTTACAATACTGAGCCTAAGTCCCCTTTGTGGATCTAGCCCAGCAGTTCTCAAACTGTGGGTTGGGACCCCAAAGTGGATCGCAACCCTGTTTTAATGGGGTCGCCAAGGGCTGGCGTAAGCCTTGCTGGGGCCCAGGGCCTAAGCCCGAGCCCCGCTGCCCAGGGCCGAAGCCCAGGGGCTTCAGCACTGAGTGTGGGGGGGCTCAGATTACAGGTCCCCTACCTGGAGCTGAAGCCCTTGGGATTCAGCTTTGGAGCCCTCCCCCCCCCCCAAGAGCGGTGGGGCTCTGGCTCTGACTTTGGGTGTCAGGGCTCGGGCAGGTTCAGGCGGGCTCAGGCTTTGGTCCCCCCTCCTGGGGTCGTGTAGCTTGTTGTCAGGAGGGGGTCGTGATGCAATGAAGTTGGAGAACCCTCGATCTAGTCCCTGGTGCACGGGTCTGCCTGCTGCTAAGTCTCATGAATGTTCAGATACGACTCCTCAGCTGATGTCTGCTGTCTCTTTATGCTTTTAAAATGTCTGGAAGGCATTTAACGTTTCCCTATTGGAAAAGACTCATCCCAGATAGAACATTGTATGCCCTGACTTCTCTTTTAATAAAGTCAAGGCTTTCCACATTATTGGCCATGACAAGCAGCCAGACTGTCATTTTTGTGACTCTTAAAAGCACACCTAGGATCCTGAGCTGACCACACAAATCTTCTATAGAACCTATGTACCCTTGCAAGGGACTCTCCTCCCCAGGCATAGCACATCCCCATGTTTCCCTCTTTCCCACTACCTGTTCACAAAACGGATTCCTTCAGGGTGACAGGCTCGGAAAGCCCCACTCAGTAGCTACAATTATTCGTACAGACCCGCTGTTCTTCAGATCACTTTTCATCACTTCTGTGACAAATCTTCCCTGGAAACAAACGGACGAGTTCAAGACAAGCATATCTGCACACCAGCTACAAATGTCCAAAGTGCAGTTAGTGCACGAACAGCTTTCGGTATGAAATGATACACGTCCACAAAAAACCTGCTTAGTTTTAGGTCTTAGAATATAGCTGTAATCTTAGCCACATGGTTCCAGTCCCATTATTTCTCTTTACAAATGTGTTATCACCCTTCTATTTCAATGCTAACTCTAGCAACGGTAATACAAATAAATAATAATGGCTACCTAGAGTTATCACAACTGTACTAGAGTAACTAGACTCTGTTCCTTTAACCCTGCACTGCATGTAGTCCAACCCTTGCCATCAATCATTTCCATTTTCTCTTCCTTTTTTTTTTTTTTTTTTTGCACTATATGTGAGCTATAGACTGCATTTCCTGCACTTCAATATTTTCCATTTTCAATGGCTGAGAAAAGTCTGGTGAGCAAATAAAATTATTTTCTATCATGAGTTAGTAATAATAAACACAAAACAATATCTAGTCGCTCGATTAAGTACCAGTCAGGGGTCCGCTGGTTGTTTCTTTTATTAGTTTTATTGTGAATAATTGGCAACTTACCCAAATTCTGTGGTAAAAGGCAATTTTAACCATGTTGGGCTATATCCTCAATTACTGCAAACTAGTGTAAATCCATTTATGTTGATGGAGTAACACCAGTTTGCACCAGCTGGGGATCTGGGTCATTCCTTGGAAGCTGCACTTGCTACATGTTCAATACACTTCACTTTACAAATAGTTTCACTGACTTCAATGGGGCTACTTGTGGTGTAAAGCCGTATCCATTATGAGTAAGAAATCAGAAACCAGCTCTCCTGAAGCATCAGGCCTAAGCTACTACATAAAGGAAACCATGCCTCCAAAATTCTTTAAGAGTCCAGAATGAGCAGCCTGCCCACTGCCCCATAGACTCTGGGCAGACGGAGCCTTTAGATGCAGCCCCAGATGCTGCATGTAGTAGCAAAGACCCCTAGGGAAGAGGTGTGACACAGTCACAATTCATCCATGGGGGAGTAATTTGCTATGGTCCTTTGCCATGTGTAGCCTACTTCCTCCCCTGGCCTTAGTCCAACACTGCCAGCCAGCACATGGGTGGGGCGGGTAGTGTCAAGATTTCACACCCTATTTTCTCCCAGGGGATGGCACAATAGCATCTGGGCTCGGAGCAGAGATGTGAAGAGGCCATGGAGGGAGTGTGTCTTACTCCCGTCTGGACAAGTTGGGGCCGGGCTTGATGGGAGAACACTCTTGGCTTGCAAGCACACACTAATCTGAATAGGAATGATGAACCTGATAACCCAAAGAGGATATGTTACTTGAAAGATGGCACCTCCTTCATTGGTATTGGATGGTAGGGCAGAAGACACCACTAACTGTAGAACCCTTTAGTGCTCCATCACCAGCTCCTAGGCTTCTCTAATTGCTATAAGTGAGGAAGAGGTTTGTGCACACGAGAGAAAATAGAAGGCATGTTCTAAGGATAATCTTCACATCAGATTTGCCAGCAGATCGACGGACATGATCGTTCCCCTCTATTCGACATTGGTGAGGCCTCATCTGGAGTACTGTGTCCAGTTTTGGGCCCCACACTACAAGAAGGATGTGGAAAAATTGGAAAGAGTCCAGCGGAGGGCAACAAAAATGATTAGGGGGCTGGAGCACATGACTTATGAGGAGAGGCTGAGGGAACTGGGATTGTTTAGTCTCCAGAAGAGAAGAATGAGGGGCGATTTGGTAGCTGCTTTCAACTCCCTGAAAGGGGGTTCCAAAGATGATGGATCTAGACTGTTCTCAGTGGTACCTGATGACAGAACAAGGAGTAATGGTCTCAAGTTGCAGTGGGGGAGGTTTAGGTTGGATATTAGGAAAAACTTTTTCACTAGGAGGGTGGTGAAGCACTGAATGGGTTCCCTAGGGAGGTGATGGAATCTCCTTCTTTTTAAGGTCAGGCTTGACAAAGCCCTGGCTGGGATGATTTAGTTGGGAATTGGTCCTGCTTTGAGCAGGGGGCTGGACTAGATGACCTCCTGAGGTCCATTCCAACCCTGATATTCTACGATTCTATGATTTGATAGGAAGATGCTGACACGTCTGCCAGCCTTTCAGGCCATCTTAAAGAAAATTACATCTATTTTCACTCTAGGTCAGAGCAAAGGTGAAGATGCAGAGGAGGCTGTAGGAGACTTCTCTACCAACATTTTCTCTACCAACATTGTTGTTTTCTCTACCAACATTTTCAAGAATGAAAAAAAATCGTGCTCTGGAGAGCTGACTTCAGATGAGAAAAATAATTTGCAGGTGAGAAACTTTTTCGGCAGCTCTGATTTTAAGACTAATCCAAATTCTTTTGTTTTTTAGTATATGCTCTCCAAAAGTTGAGAATTAGATCAGAAGCTATATTATGAAAGCAGAACAGCCATCACTTAATTACTTCAGTTAAAGACCTCCAGCAGCAGCAGCACTAAGCATTGATGGCTTGTTTCACAATACTACAGGGGAGGAGGGGTATCAGATGGGGACTCTCAGAGGGGCTGCTATGTGACACCCCTTACTCAGGCTGGACTGTATGTTTACAATCCAGTTTTCTACGAGTCAATTTGCTGATTTTAATGTGACTACTCCTGAAGTACCACAGTCCTGCTTAGCAGTATTTTACCGGAATCCTTCCCTGTGCATCCTAGTGCTAATGTATAACTTGACAGGACACTGAAGGGGGGGCAGGGGGAAGCCAGATAAATATAATAGATTGTATCTCTTGTTTTATTTTGAGAATACCTTAACTCAGAAACCCCCGCCACTGCCAGATTTGATAAGATGAACAGCAGCACTAAAGTAAACAAGCTGGGAAGCATCGGGGTGAGATTGGTGTGATTTGTTGTTCTGAGTTTAGGCTAATGCATTGATTAGCTTTCCCCCTTAATTTCACCTTTTCTTTCTGAAGCCAGGAAAGGACAGCTGAGTGAGAAACCAAAGTGATCTCCACCTGGGAAGGAACATGCTCACTGAAATCTGATTTTAAAAGGTCATGTAATTTGCTTCATTCCATTAAAAACAATGCCCAAATGTTAACGTTGCCCTTTGACAACAGTCAGGGAAAATGATAATTTAGAGGAATGGATGGAAAAGCTTTGGCCACGTTTGTGAAAAAATAGTTCAAATTTTTTACCCATGAATCAAAAGATAACAAGCTTCCTCAAACACTAGTTGGGTGAAACATTTCTCTGGTTCTGTAAGAATGGCTTTTCTAATACAAACACGTTCTCTACCGTAGAGACTTCCCACTGGAAACAGCCTTTTAAAAGCTGCACCACTCAGAAAGACAGGCAGGCTAATATGAAATTGAATCGAGTCATATCAACTGGCCTCTGGATACAAGGACCAGGAGGACAGACAGTTACGGGCCAGAACCTCAGCTAGCATAACTCAATTTACACCAGCTGAGGATCTGGCCCCATATCAGGCATATTCAAAAGGAAAAAAGCATTTGTGAAGGAATGGAATTGGAAAGGGAAGTCATATTGTTTTTCAGGCTTCAAAATATATTACTACTAATAAATGACCATCTACAAATATTAGGATTCTTAAAAAGAACCCTAAAACTTGAGGAATATATTTTAGGAAGGAAAGAATTTGAGTTTAACATAAGAAAGCAGCATGGCATTCTGAAACTAAATCTTATATTCCTCTTCTGTTTTTACCCCAAAATGACTGATATAGACTCTCAACATTAACTCCATCTATCTTAAGGTGGTATTTATGTCTGGGAATAAAATATGAACTTCATAAGAGTTAGGTAACAGTGTCGTGCTGTCTCACATGAAGATTCTTGGTCAGAAAGCTCTGAGAGAAGTTGCTGCACAGTAACTGGCTGGTATGTTTCAGAGTAACAGCCGTGTTAGTCTGTATCCGCAAAAAGAAGAACAGGAGTACTTGTGGCACCTTAGAGACTAACAAATGTATTAGAGCATAAGCTTTCGTGGACTACAGGCCACTTCTTCGGATGCATATAGAATGGAACATATATTGAGGAGATATATATACACA
>NC_048303.1:125269707-125422097 GCF_013100865.1 Trachemys scripta elegans
AAAAGCAACAGAGGGTCCTGTGGCACCTTTGAGACTAACAGAAGTACTGGGAGCATAAGCTTTCGTGGGTAAGAACCTCACTTCTTCAGATGCAAGTCTTCTTGCATCTGAAGAAGTGAGGTTCTTACCCACGAAAGCTTATGCTCCCAGTACTTCTGTTAGTCTCAAAGGTGCCACAGGACCCTCTGTTGCTTTTCACATGAAGCTATTCTCTGATGCTCTCGATACAGTCTCAGATAATAGCTTTGAAGTGGGCTGTGTACATGTGTGGGGGAATCTTTGATGCAGGCTGTGCTGGAGAAAAAGCTTTAATTAGTTTTGCTCTCATATTTCTGTTGTTTTTTTATTAATTTTGTTTATATTGGGTATTACACTCTCGATCTCTTGCTCATTCTTTGGAAAACAATGTTTCAGATATTGAGTATTTTAGTTCTAATAGCCTATTACTACAAGACAGGCCATCGTAGCTGTGATGTGCTCCTTCACACCTGAATCTGCTGCTTGAAAAATTGAGAGGACAAACTTAGGATGGAGCTGGCAACACGTCAAGCAAATTCAACCATTGGAACAAGGAATCAATACCCAGTAGCATTCCTGCACTTTCTAACACCATGTGGGAGCCCTGTACCTCAAGAGGCAAGAGAAGCTCCAGACTTATCTGTAATGCTCTTGGAGCGGTCAGTGATGTGGACACAACCCGAGGTCTGTTAACAGAGTTATCCATTTTCCTACCTGTGCAGGTTAAAAGCACATCTCCACAGGAACAAGAGCTCCTGAATGGAAAAAGAGAGTGCTGCACGTGACGAATGCTAGTTGTGTCACTTAATGCACTCCTGGAAGGTGCTCTGATAGTCTGGCGATGAAAGAGGCATGAGAACCTGAATAGACCAGACTCATCTGGATGTTTAAAATGTATATAAAGATTGGACTTTACTGACTCTCTTTGAGTGGCAAGGGACAAGTGTGACAATGTGCTACTTTGGGAAATGTCTCACTAGAATTTCACTGCGATACTAAACATTTACTGAACTATTTTCCTTTGCGTAAGTACTGAAGACTCAGCCTGAATGACTGGCTGCCCTGAATCTGATAGTGTCCGTCACTTGTAAAACAAATGCAATCAATTCTTCACTACGCCAAACACTTGCACCTTTACACACCATCACTGTGGGCCTGCATGGCCCAGGATGGGCTATTGCTATAACAATGAAAGCTACATACACCATCCATGCACAACTCCACATATCCTCCCTGTGGGTCTATGCAATGCTAGATTGGTTATAATTGTTAGAGATTATTGAAAAGTAGGTATTTTCTTCCCATAACAAACGTGAACAAAAAATTTTCATTTAAAATGTTTGCACCGGAAAATTTCAGAACAAATCTTTCAATTCAAAATGAAATTTTCAACTCAACTTTCAAACACCAAGAATTTTTAAACTTTTGAAATCTTGAATGTTGTTTTCCCTTTTTAACCACTAGAATTCCTACCTTGTCTCTCTAATATCCTGAGTCCAACATGGCTATAACAATATTGCATATTAAAATGAATGTCTTTTCAAAACTTTTCTCCAGTTTTGGAAAAGATACAGTTGGCAAAAAGAAAACTTAATTAAGAAGCCACCATCAACAACAAAAAAGCCCAAAGCCCCAGACAAATAGAGACATCCTTAACTATATTGCAGTCAATGGTAAAGGAGACAGGAGGTGAGGGAAAATAGTTAGTTGGGGATTGGTCCTGCTTTGAGCAGGGGGTTGGACTAGATGACCTCCTGAGGTTCCTTCAAACCCTGAAATTCCATGATTCCATGATTCTATGAAAACGAATCCTAATATTTTTTTTGACATTTAAAAATATTGAAGTAAATGTCCACTGAAATCAAAACAAAAATTTTCATTTTATTTTGAATTTTCCCACTGAAAAACATCATCATAAACACCATTTGCCTCATGAAAAAGTAATCTTTTATTTGCTGCTGGCGTGAGCCATCTTTTCCTGGGGCAGTATAGCAAACATCTTGCCTAGTGCTATCAGCTGTTGTGATGGCCACCATCTTGGCTGGCACTAGGGATTGAACTGGGGACCTCCAGAGTTGGAAGCCTCTATAGTTTGGTAAAGAGCCAAGATCTAAAACTAAGAAGTGAAAGGGAACCACATTCTCAGTGGATTGGGCACTGGACCCCACACCCTGACTAGTGGGTTACACTGTCTTTGGGACATAAGGGAATTAAGTGTTGATTTTGAGATCCAAGTTACCTAAGCATCACTAGGCTTCCTCCTGCCCCATATACTGAACACGGGCAGCATTTAAACAAAGAACACACCGAGACAGTGTTACTGCTCCCCAACCCTGGTATTGTAATTCCTGTCATTCGACAGAAGTATAAACAACAGTGTTCCCAGAATCAACCAGAAAATACCAGGGTCCTGGATTTTGCAGTAGGTAGCATCTGCCATGTAATTCTAGTGCTATTGTGACCTACTGCTTTGCTCTTTGCCACTGCAGCTAATGCTGTTGGACAGAGCATGACTAGTGTTTATATCAGAGTAGACCATCTGGAAACACAATCAGAATCCACAGCCTCAGGGGATTACTGAACCCAGCAGAGCATGAAAGGAAGATTTGTGCCCACAGCTATTTGGTTCTGTCGTGACCTTAGCTCTGTGCAGCAATAATTCTGACCCTTTAATGTGACTAAATCAAGTACAGTTACTTTCACAGGCGCCAGTTCAGTCTGCTGTCTTAAAAGTAAGACACTGTACAGTAGCAGGTGTCCGCACAACTTAAAACCTTGAGTATGCTATAAAATCCTTACAGAGTTGTCAAAATATCTTGTAACCCATTAATTATAGACACAAATTCTTGTAAATGTATCTTACTTGCAAAGTAAAATATTGAGCCATCTAGTTCCGTTTGGGTTGCACTCGAAGAGCGGAAGCAAAGCTTTGGCTTCAGCTATTGGCTCTTCAATCAAAGTGCTGCTTTTTTATATTGAGTGTCAATTTCCTATTAAAAAACAGTCTGTGCCTGGAATACAATGCAAAGTTTACACACACAAGCCGTCTCACTGGGGTCAGAGGGACTAGTCTTAGTGCATAAAGTTAAGCGGGTGCTTACATCTTTGCAAGATGGGGGACTCGGATAAGAAAATATAACAGAGCATATTATGCATCAGTTTTTAAGCAGAATGCTCCATTGACCTCTGAGGGATGTTCTGCTTTTAATAAAAGGCACCATTTGACGCAGTTGCATTTCCTTACCCAAAGTATTGATCTTACAAATATTTAAGCATGTGCTTAACTTCATGCACAGTAACTAGTCCCATTGATCTCAATAAGACTAGTTGTGTGTGTGTGTAAAGCTAAGCATTATGTATAAGGCCTAAGTCTTTTCAGGAACGGAGACTTAGCAAATAGGAACGATTATATTCCTTTGATGTCAAGTACTTTTTTCCTTGAACTTAAATTACTTGGGGTAGTTCCATCTTCTGAACTGCAGTGTAAACCAAGGAAAACTCTAGTTCTTTACCAGGTAGCCCAAAGAAAATGACAGACTGTTTCATTGGGGGAGGGATAGCTCAGTGGTTTGAGCATTGGCCTGCTAAACCCAGGGTTGTGAGCTCAATCCTTGAGGGGGGCCACCTGGGGATCTGGGGCAAAATCAGTACTTGGTCCTACTAGTGAAGGCAGGGGGCTGGACTCCATGATCTTTCAAGGTCCCTTCCAGTTCTAGGAGATGGGATATCTCCATTTATTATTATTACCATATGGGAAGGTGGTGGCTACTGAAAGGTGTCACGTTATTTGTGCAGAGCCGTTCATATTAACCATTGCAAAATAACATGAGGGAAGGGAATCAAATAACTTGATTTTTTGTATTTGTAGCCAGTCATTTTAAGAGCAATGTCGATATTTCTGAGTGTTTAAACAAATGCTAACACACATACTCAAGCTGAGATTTGCAACGTTATCTAAGGGATTTTGTACACCCAATTTCCAAAAAACAAATGCAAATTGGGCATCCAAATTCCCTTGATAGCTTCAAAAATCTTAGCTATAGCATATCCATAAAACATATTAAATATATTAAAAACAACACAGAACCAATGGGGAGAGGAAAGGAGAAAGGAAGCTATTGTACTCAATACTTGTAGGGCATGCAGATGCCACACTGATGAGGTTGGCATAAAAAACCTAGTTAAAGATAAAACAATCTTATTCTTAATTTATTTGATGATGTTTTCTTCCTAATTGCCCTTACCATCAATACCACTTAGCCAGTGAGTTCTAAGGTCTTCTTTGTGACCAATGTGACTGAGGAGTTTCAGCAGGACCACCATACCAACTAAAGCTTTCTTGACTCATGCACCATAAAAGAAAACCATCCATTATTCTGACTGACAAAATATGCTTATAAGAACCAAAGGTCCATCTAACCCAGTATCCTGTCTTCTGACCAGGGCCAGCTCTGGGCACCAGATGAGAAAGCACGTGCCTGGGGTGGCACATTGTAAGGGGTGGCGTTCTGGCCAATTTTGGGGCGGCCAGCCCAGCCCTGTAGGGGCACGAACTAGCGAGCCCCGCCGCTCACCGTGCCGCCAGGCTCCCTGGGACGTGCCACTCCCCGCCACCTGCACCGGCCTCCGCCTCCCGCGCCACTCTGAGCCCAGCCCGGCCGAGCCATCTTTAAAGGAGTGGCTGAGCCAGCACCTCCTGCAGCCCCCGGGGCTCCACCTGCCCGGCTGGGAGAGACACCTCAAGGCCGGAGGGGGGAGCCCCTCTCGCCCGGCTGCGAGCGGGCTGCAGCGCCTGGCTGACCACGGGCAAAGGGAGCAGGTTTGTAGAAACCCCCCTGTGAGCCGCCTTGACCGCCCTCCACACGCTCCCTGCGGCTGCCGTTTTTGTTGTTGTTGCTTCGGCAGTCCGGCCGCCTTTTTTTTTTGCCTGGGGCGGCAAAAAAGCTAGAGCCAGTCCTGCTTCTGACAGTGCCCAATGCCAGATGCATCAGAGGGAATGAACAGAACAGGACAATTATCAAGTGATCCATCCCGTGTTGTCCAGTCCCTGCTACTGACAGAATTTTAGGGACACCCAGAGCACACACTTGTGTCCCTGACCATCTTGGCTAATAGCCATTGATGGACCGATCCTCCATGAACTTATCTAATTCTTTTTTGAACACTGTTATACTTTTTGGCCTTCACAGCATCCCCTGGCAATGAGTTTCACAGGTTGACTGTATGTTGTGTGAAGCAGTACTTCCTTATGTTTGTTTTAAACCTGCAGCCTATTAATTTCATTGGATTGCCCCTGGTTCTTGTGTTATGTGAAGGGGTAAATAACATTTCCCTATACACTTTCTCCACACCAGTCATGATTGTATAGACTTCTGTCATATCCCCCCTTAGTTATCTCTGTTCTAAACTGAACAGTCCCAGTCTTTTAAATCTCTCCTCACATGAAAGCTGTTCCATACCCCTAATCATTTTTGTTGCCCTTCTCTGTACTTTCCCTAATTCTAATATATCTTTACTGAGATGTGTAGAGCCTTGAATACTGCATGTGGTTCTGGTGGAGGGACGAGAACTGCATTCAGTATTTAAGGTGGGGGCATATCATGGATTTATATAGTGGCATCATGATATGTACAGTCTTATTCTCTAACCCTTTCCTAATGGTAACTAACATTGTTAGCTTTTTTGAATGCCACTGTACACTGAGCTGATGTTTTTCAGAGAACTATCCATGTTGACTTCAGGATCTCTTTCTTGAGTGGTAACAGCTAAGTTAGACCCCCATCATTTTATATGTATAGTTGGGATTATGTTTTCCAATGTGCATTACTTTGCATTAATCAACATTAAATTTCATCTGCCATTTTGCTGCCCAATCACCCAGTTTTGTGAGATCCCTTTGTAGCTCTTCGCAGTCTGCTTCGGACTTAACAATCTTGAGTAATTTTGTATTGTCTGCAAACTTTGCCACCTCGCTGTTCCCCCCTTTTTCCAGATCATTTACGAATCTGTTGAACAGCACCGATCCCTGTATATGTTCTTGGGGGGACAGCGCTATTGTAGAAACTGACCATTTATTCCTACCCTTTGTTTCCTATCTTTTTCCAGGAGAGAACATTCCCTCTTATCCCATAACTGCTTAGTTTCCTTAAGAGCCTTTCGTGAGGGACCTTATCAAAGGCTTTCTGAAAGTCCAAGTACACTATCAACTGGAACACGCTTGCCCACATACTTATTGACACTCTCAGAGAATTTGAATAGATTGCTGAGGCATGATTTCCCTTTGCAAAATCCGTGTTGACTTCTCCCCAACATGTCTGATAACACTGTTTTTTTAACAGAGTTTTAACCAATTTGCCTTGTACTGAAGTTAGGCTTGCCAGCCTGCAAGTGACATGATTGCATCTGGAGTCTTTTAAAAAAATTGGCATTGCATTAGCTATCCCCTCCAGTCATCTGATATAGATGCTGATTTAAATGATAGGTTACATACCACAGTTGGTAGTTCTGCAATTTCATATTTGAGTTCCTTCAGAACCCTTGGGTGATACCATCTGGTCCTGGTGACTTATTACTGTTTAGTTTATAATTTATAACTTCACAAGACCATCTACTGCCCCCCTTTTTTTAAAAAATAGATCTCAGAGTACTTTTGTTAAAGAATATATATTTTAGTTATATTAGGACAAAACCAAATCTGTACTGCCTTGGTGCATGGAATCAGATTTGTATTTTAAGGAGTGACCTACATTGTCACCTAATGCCCTAATCTGATTCTTCATTCTTTGTATCATTGTGTGTATTTCCATCCCTGAGCCTGCCCTGCAGCAAAGATGTAACATGGATTCGATAAGCTAACCTAGTCTGATACTGCACTCTATCAAATAAATGTTACAATTGTCCTTCCATTACTTATTTGTGTAGTACTAAGGCAAGCAATTGTAAATAAATCTCTTGTACAGTCAGAATGACTTTAATCTGGCTTAAAAAGAACTAACTGCAGATGGTTTGTCTGGAAAGTACAGACCAGAGCTATGTAATCATGATCTGGTAGCTTATGTATAGTATTATATCAAATAAATTAGAATTAAAGACAAACCAAAGAAGTTGGACAACATAGATAAATATTAATGGCTTGTGTAATCCACTCACATGGACATGCCAGATACACGGCTTAACTCATTCATACCTACGCTCCAGTGGGCATCTACTCTCCAGTGCAGTCTCCCCCTTCATATTAAATCATTCCCACTACATTACTATGAGGTAAAAACTTTAGCTGCGTGTATGCAACATAAAGATGAAAAGAGAATGAACTACTCCCCAGAACAATAGACTAGATTGTGCCCTTTCATGTGAAAATCGGCAGAAGGGAGGAAAACCTATATACTACAGTAGAACCTCAGAGTTTCGAACTGACCAGTCAACCACACACCTTATTTGGAACTGGAAATACGCAATCAGGCAGCAGCAGAGATATTAAAAAAAAAAAAAAAAAAAAGCAAATACAGTACAGTACTGTGTTCAATGTAAACTACTAAAAAAAATAAAGGAGATTTAAAAAAAAAAGATTTGACAAAGTAAGGAACGTGTTTCTGTGCTTGTGTCTTATAAATTAAAATGGCTAAAAGCAGCATTTTTCTTCTGCATAGTAAAGTTTCAAAGCTGTGTAAAGTCAATGCTCAGTTGTAAACTTCTGAAAGAACAACCATAATGTTTTGTTCAGAGTCAGGAATATTTCAGAGTTACGAACAACCTCCATTCCCGAGGTGTTCGTAATTCTGAGGTTCTACTGTCTCAGGGGGTTGGAATTGGCAACTCACTGCAAAACCTTCCATTCACATCTCTAAAATGTTAGCTACAGAAACACCCTTTCTGACTCAAGTACACTCTCAGCTCCCAACATGTATCACTATAAAAGAGGCTATTGAGGCCTGATGTCTTGCATTAAGATGGTCCTCTTTGAATGCATTGTAAAAATGATGCTCTAAAAAGGTTCATTGTGCCTGGTACTACTGATACCCGCCCAGATCATTCTGGAGGCCATCAGTGCAGAGGTGATGTCCTTTGCAGTGGTATCTCAGGAACAGGACAAATCTGAAACCTGTGACTGTGTAAGCAAACTGTTGGGGTATCTATAAGATAAGATCTTGCTGCTCCAACCATTGATACTTTTATCTGACTCTCCATGACCTGTATATCTTTGTGCTTGTATGGGGGTCTAATAACTCATGTTCCATGGCTAACATATTTTAAAAATAGAGGCCTAAAGTTAGGCTCAAGGCCATATTCAGGCATCTAAATAAGCGGCATGGTTTTCAAATGGCTCTAACTGGCACTGCACTACTTCTGCATGAATTACACAGCGTTTCATCAAGCTCTGAATCAGTTTGGATAGTCCTGGACGCCGCATGCTGTGCTGTGCTCTCCCTCTACTGTTTGCTGTTACTCAGTGACTGTGATGGATGGATCCAAGCATTTCAGCTCTCAACTGTTCTGATGTACCAAGCCTTTAACCTTTTTCAAAACAGACTGTCCACTGATTTGCCACTAGCTTGGGAACTGTTCAAGAACCATTTCATCTCTTGGCTAACCTGTCTACCACCTTTTCATGCTGGCTGTATCTGTTTAAGTTTTGACTGAATAGCTGATAAACTTGGCATCCCTAATCTCAGTTGCTCTTAGATGTTCTTCCTTTTCAATGGGCAAAGCATTTACTAATACAAGTTATAATTGGGGGCTGGCAGCCTAGTGGTCAGCCCATCCAAATTCTGGCCCTGTGTCTCTCTGTCAGGGCAGTAGAGGTGCCTGTTCCTGATCCTAAGCTATGAATCTTCTGCTCTCCACCCACACCTGGACTTCTCTTCTTAAGGGGGTGTAATAGAAGGACCCAGGCCCTCCCTCTCCACCAGGTCCCAGCCCAGGATCCTGTAGGAAGTGACACTGGCAGGGTTCTCTCTGCAGTGAGTCCAAGTCTGCTGACCTGGGCAACTTCCTACTATATGTCCCTTTAGTTTGGGGTGTGGCCCCTATAGTCCAAACAGTCACTCATTTAATGCAAAAACAGTCCAAAAGAGCAGGGCCCTGCAGGACCTGCTGGTTTTAAAAGCCAGGAGGTGAGGCATGAATCATAGAATATGATTCTATGAAATCATAGAAGATTAGGGTTGGAAGAGACCTCAGGAGGTCATCTAGTCCAACCCCCTGCTCAAAGCAACCCAACCCCAACCCCAACTAAATCATCCCAGCCATGGCTTTGTCAAGCTATGCCTTAGAAACCTCTAAGGATGGAGATCCCATCACATCCCTAGATAATGCATTCTAGTGCTTCACCACCCTCCTAGTGAAAAAGTTTTTCCTAATATCCAACCTAGACCTCCCCCACTGCAACTTGAGACCATTGCTCCTTGTTCTGTCATCTGGCACCACTGAGAACAGCCGATCTCCATCCTCTTTGGAACCCCCTTTCAGGTACTTGAAAGCAGCTATCAAATCCCGCCTCATTCTTCTCTTCTGCAGACTAAATAATCCCAGTTCCCTCAGCCTCTCCTCATAAATCATGTGCTTTAGCCCCCTACCAGGACTCCAGATGAGGCCTCACCAATGCCGAATAGAGGGGAATGATCACGTCTCAATCTGCTGGCAATGCTCCTACTTATACAGCCTAAAATGCTGTTAGCCTTCTTGGCAACAAGGGCACACTGTTGACTCATATCCAGCTTCTCATCCACTGTAACCCCTAGGTCATTTCCGCAGAACTGCTGCCTAGCCACTCGGTCCCTATTCTGTAGCAGTGCATAGGATTCTTCCGTCCTAAGTGCAGGACTCTGCCCTTGTCTTTGTTGAACCTCATCAGATTTCTTTTGGCCCAATCATCTAATTTGTCTAGGTCCCTCTGTATCCTATCCCTACCCTCCAGCATATCTAACACTCCTCACAGTTTAGTGTCATCTGCAAACTTGTTGAAGGTGCAGTCCATAAATAACACAAACAAATAAACAGAGATATCCTATCTCCTAGAACTGGAAGGGACCTTGAAGGTCATTGAGTTCAGCCCCCTGCCTTCACTAGCAGGACCAAGTACTGATTTTGCCACAGATCCTAAGTTGCCCCCTCAAGGATTGAGCTCACAACCCAGGGTTTGGGAGGCCAATGCTCAAACCAAACCTCAGGTCTGACACTTGGAGCACTCCACTTGATACTGGCTGCCAACTAGATATGGAGCTATTGATCACTACGTGTTGAGCCCGACGATCTAGCCAGCTTTCTATCCACCTTATAGTCCATTCATCCAGCCCATACTTCTTTAACTTGCTGGCAAAAATACTGTGGGAGACTGTATCAAAAGCTTTGCTAAAGTCAAGGAATAACACATCCACTGCTTTCCCTTCATCCACAGAGCGAGTTATCTCGTCATAGAAGGCAATTAGGTTAGTCAGGCATAACTTGCCCTTGGTGAATTCATGCTGACTGTTCCTGATCACCGTCCTCTCCTCCAAGTGCTTCAAAATTGATTCCTTGAGGACCTGCTCCATGATTTTTCCAGGGACTGAGGTGAGGCTGACTGGCCTGTAGTTCTCCAGATCCTCCTTCTTCCTTTTTTTAAAAATGGGCACTACATTAGCCTTTTCCCAGTCATCTGGGACCTCCCCCAGTCGCCATGAGTTTTCATAGATAATGGCCAATCCTCCATCTGGCTTACTGGAAAACGGTTCCTCTCTCCAGCATCCTGTCCAGCGCCCTTTGCCTGATGATGAGCTCCTTTTCACCTGCTCCTCCAGTCGGAACATGCTCGGCAGGCTCTGAAGGGTGTGGCTAACTTCAGGCCCATTGTGAGTTTGTATTCCCATCACACAAGGCTTTTAGCTGGTAACCTGGATCCCGGTAAGAAGATCAAGGATTTGTGGTATGTCTTAACAGCAA
Organism: Trachemys scripta elegans; assembly: GCF_013100865.1. NCBI lineage: Eukaryota > Metazoa > Chordata > Testudines > Emydidae > Trachemys > Trachemys scripta. Next base: position 125,280,646 of record NC_048303.1, read on the forward strand.
AGTGCAGACACATCCTTTTTGTATCTGACCACATCAACATTCCCTATCTGTCAGGCTTGTTGAAATGAAGGCCACCAGGCAACAATCTCTCATGTATTGTAACTAGGACATGACCACTCAGAGCTTGTAGGATGCATGTTAAAACTTTTCTCCTGTATCTTGAAACCTAGACATGACCGCCTCAGCTATCCTAAGGAGGCAACACTTCCTTTAGGATCTACAGATAGCTTAAACTTCTTTAGTTTTTTGATAGTGACCATACTGTTATTCCAGTCAATTGGTGTCTGAATTTGCACAATATCTAATTACTCCAGCCAGTCAAGTTCATTTTTCACTTGGTTTCTGAGGTCCAATGGGATGGAACGTGGTGTATTTTTACACCCTGTTTTATAGGCAAGTAATACAAGTGTTTGGGCATCCGCATTTACAGACTGCAATTCAACGCAAGTACAAATGGAACCTACTCTTCCATTATTTCAAATTCTTAGTGATACTTGTTCTTTATACAGACATACAAAGGGGCTTTACCCAAAGGTCTTATTTTGTGTCCACTATGTGAAATGAGCTTAGTTTTAAATTTTGGTATCTGGCATTCAGTAATATTTTCCATAAATTTTGTGTATTTGCATTACATGCAGCTTCAGAATCTGTTTTGAAATTCACTTTTTCTTCATTTCCAATGTCACAAACCAATCTGTTACAGATCTTTTTCTGTAGATTTATTAAAGAACCCAACCAAAACCCCTGTTTTATAAATTCTCCTCAGAGATTTATCCTCCATCTGTATGATCAAAATATTTGCCCTTATCATTTGTATGACACTACATCACTTGTGCTTTACATTTTGTTGCACTTGCCTGCACATCTATTACAAACAAATTTGGTCCCTGCCATTTGTTTACTGAATTTTGTCTTTATGGTTTGTGCATTTTAATTAGATCATCTTAGTTCTTTCTCTGCTTATTAACACTTTAATTTGAGAAGCTTTTCACTAGAAATATCCAATATTCTTTAAATGACAAATTCATTTCTCAGAATAACTTTGCATTGATCTGATCATCAGTTATGCTTCAAATAATTTGATTCTCTAGTCCAGCTAAAAGCTGTTGTCATTATTGTTAATATTTATTATTTGTATAATCATACTGTACAGAAGCCTCAGTCATAGGTAGGGACCTACCAAATTCATGACTGAAAAATGCATCATGGACCGTGAAATCTGGTCTCCACCGTGAAATCTGGTCTTTTGTGTACTTTTACCCTATACTATACAGATTTCACAGGGGCGACCAGCATTTCTTAAACTGGGGGTCCCGACCCAAAAGAGGATTGGGTGGGGAGAGTTGCAAGATTATTGTCGAGGGGTCATGGTATTGCCACCCTTACTTCTGCGCTGCCTTCAGAGCTGGGTGAGTGAAAAGCTGCGGCTGCTGGCCAGGTGCCCAGCTCTGAAGGCAGCACTGCCAGCAGGAGTGCAGAAGTAAGGGTGGCAATATGTGGCTGGAGAGTGGCAGCTGCTTGCTGATGGCCCAGCTCTGAAGGCAGCAGCACAGAAGTAAGAGTAACAATACTATACCATGCCATCCTTACTTCTGTGCTGCTGCTGGCAGTAGCACTGCCTTCGCAGCTGGGATCCTAGCCAGCAGCAGCTACTCTCTAGCCACCCAGCACAGAAGTAAGGATGGCAATTCCATGACACTCCTACAATAACCTTGTGACACCCCCCCCCCATACACACACACTACTCCCTTTTGGGTCAGGACCCCTACAGTTACAACACAGTGAAATTTCAGATTTAAATATCTGAAATCATGAAATTTATTACTTTAAAAATCCTATGACTGTGAAATTGACCAAAATGGACAGTGAATTTGGTAGGGCCCTAGTCATGGGTCAGGACTCGATCGGATTAGGTGCTGTACAAACACAGGACAATAAGATGGTCTCTAACCCAAGGAGTTTACAATAAAGTTTATTTCCAAGCCCTAGTCACTGGGATTAGGGTTATCAAAGGGACACTACAAGGGTCAATATCCACTGATACTAAAGGTTACTCTTATACTCTGGCTCTTCACTTGGAAGTTCCTAAGGAACTTAGCAACATACAGCGGGGGCTTAATCATCTTTGGTTAACCCAGAGCTTTAGTGAACCTGACCTCAGTTAAGCAGGGAGGACCTGTATTCCATCTCTAGTTGGTGGCAGAAGCAGTAATTTGACTTCCTGTCAATATTATTTTAGGGCATACAACACTAAAAAGATTTTTTAAATACATAAATGAGCATTTGTAAATCTGACCAAAATACAAATAAGCAAATTAATTGTCTATCATTCTTCATTAGATTCTAAGACAACATGACAGCTACATATTCAAAGTTCACTGTGTGCTGGTCAAGATTTTCAGAAACGACTAGTGATTTTAGGTGTCTCAATGTTTGAGTGCTCAACTTGAGACCCCTTAATGGTCCCTTTAAGGTCAGAAGGGACCATTATGATCATCTAGTCTGACCTCCTGTACAACGCAGGCCACAGAATCTCACCCACCCACTCCTGTATCAAACCCCTAACCTATGTCTGAGCTATTGAAGTCCTCAGATCGTGGTTTAAAGACTTCAAGATGCAGACAATCCTCCAGCAAGTGACCCGTGCCCCACGCTGCAGAGGAAGGCGAAAAACCCCCAGGGCCTCTGCCAATCTGCCCTGGAGGAAAATTCCTTCCCGACCTCAAATATGGCGATCAGCTAAACCCTGAGCATGTGGGCAAGACTCATCAGCCAGACACCCAGGAAAGAATTCTCTGTAGTAACTCAGATCCCACCACATCTAAGGCCTGGTCTGCACTATGAGTTTAGGTCGAATTTAGCAGCGTTAAATCGAATTAAGCCTGGATACGTCCACATGACGAAGCACTTTTTTTCGACTTAAAGGGCCCTTTAAACCGGTTTCTTTACCTCCGACGAGGGGATTAGTGCTGAAATCGGCCTTTGCGGGTCGGATTTGGGGTAGTGTGGACGGAATTCGACGTTATTGGCCTCCGGGAACTATCCCACAGTGCTTCATTGTGACCGCTCTGGACAGCCCTCTCAACTCAGATGCACTGACCAGGTAGACAGGAAAAGCCCCACGAACTTTTGAATTTCATTTCCTGTTTGCCCAGCGTGGAGAGCACAGGTAACCATGATGGAGTCCCAGGATCTCAAAAGAGCTCCAGCATGGACCGAACGGGAGGCACGGGATCTGCTCGCCATATGGGGAGATGAATCAGTGCTAGCTAAACTCCGTAGCAGTAAACGAAATAGCAAAATATTAGAAAAAGTCTCAAAGGCCATGAAGGACAGAGGCCATAACAGGGACGCACAGCAGTGCCGCGTGAAAATTAAGGAGCTAAGGCAAGCCTACCACAGAGCCAGAGAGGCAAACGGAAGGTCCGGGGCAGAGCCGCAAACATGCCACTTCTACGCGGAGCTGCATGCCATGCTGGGGGTGCAGGCACCACTACCCCAACCGTGTGCTTTGACTCCATCAATGGAGAATCACGCAACAGGGAAATGGGTTCGGGGTCTGAGGAAGATGATGATGAAGACAATGAAGATAGTTCACAGCAAGGAAGTGGAGAAACCGGTTTCCCCAACAGCCAGGATATGTTTATCACCCTGGACCTGGAACCAGTAACCCCCGAACTCACCCAAGGCGTGCTCCCAGACCCTGAGGGCACACAAGGGACCTCCGGTGAGTGTACCTTTGTAAATATTACACATGGTTTAAAAGCAAGTGTGTTTAATGATTAATGATTAATTTGCCCTGGCAATCGCGGCCAGTACAGCTACTGGAAAAGTCTGTTAACATGTACGCGGATGGAGCGGAAATCCTCCAGGGACATCTCCAGAAAGCTCTCCTTCATGTACTCCCAAAGCCTTTGCAAAAGGTTTCTGGGGAGGGCTGCCTTATCCCATCCACCATCGTAGGACACTTTACCACGCCAGGCCAGTAGCACGTAGTCTGGAATCATTGCATAACAAAGCATGGCAGCGTATGGTCCCGGTGTTTGCTGATATGCAGACAACATCCATTCCTTATTGCTCTTTGTTATCCTCAGGAGAGTGCTATCATTCACAGTCACCTGGTTAAAATGGGGTGATTTTATTAAGGGGACATGCAGAGGTGCCCGTTCCTGCTCGGCTGAAGAGAAATGTTCCCCGCTGTTAGCCACGCGGTGTGGGGGCGGGGTGAAGTGATCATCCCAGAGAATTGGGTGGAGGGGGTAGTTGGGTTTGTGCTGCATGTTAACCCGGAAACCGCAGCCCCTCCTTTTACATTGCAAACCCATTTTAAATGGCCAACCCAACGGGTGCTTGGTATGGGAAATGAGGGTGCTGCTGTTTGGAACCATTCCCACATGTTATGAAGGTTAAAAAAGCCAAAAGACTGTGGCTTACCATGGCTGCCTGCAAGCCAAATTCTGTTGCCTGGCACTGCGTGAGTGATCTCTCACACCAAACCGGCAGGCCCTCAGTATAAGAGGAAAAATGTGACCTTGTAACAAAAGCACATGTGCTGTGTAATGTGAACAGCAAAATTTAACATGAAAGATGTACCCATTGTTCTCTAAAATGTGTCTTTTTTAACCACCTCTCCCTTCTCCTTCACCAGCTGCAAATGTTTCTCCTTCACAGAGGCTAGTAAAGATTAGAAGGAGAAAACGGCGGTCTCGGTATGATATGTTCTCAGAGCTCCAGATGTCCTCCCATGCTGACAGAGCACAGCAGAATGCGTGGAGGCAGTCAATGTCAGAGTGCAAAAAAGCACAATATGAACGAGAGGAGAGGTGGCTGGCTGAATCGCGGGCTGAAGAGAGCAAGTGGTGGGCTGAAGAGGATAGGTGGCGTCAGCTTGCTGACAGAAGGCAAGAGTCGATGCTCCGGCTGCTGGAGCATCAAACTGATATGCTCCAGCGTATGGTTGAGCTGCAGGAAAGGCAGCAGGAGCAGAGACCACCGCTACAACCCCTGTGTAACCAACAGCCCTCCTCCCCAAGTTCCATAGCCTCCTCGCCCAGATGCCCAAGAACACGGTGGGGGGGCCTCCAGCCACCCAGCCACTCCACCCAGATGATTGCCCAAGCATCAGAAGGCTGGCCTTCAATAAGTGTTAAAGTTTTAAAGTTTTAAACTGCAGTGTATCCTTTTCCATCCCTCCTCCCCCACCCCTCCCGGGCTACCTTGGCAGTTATCCCCCTAGTCGTGTGATGAATTAATAAAGAATGCATGAATGTGAAGTAACAATGACTTCATTGCCTCTGCAAGCGGTGCTCGAAGGGGAAAGGGGAGGGTGGTTAGTTTACAGGGAAGTAGAGTGAACCGGGCGGGGGGAGGGGTTCATCAAGGAGAAACAAACAAAAGTTTCACACCGTAGCCTGGCCAATCACAAAACTGGTTTTCAAAGCTTCTCTGATGCACACCACGCCCTGCTGTACTCTTCTAACCGCCCTGGTGTCTGGCTGCGCGTAATCAGCGGCCAGGCGATTTGCCTCAACCTCCCACCCTGCCATAAATGTCTCCCCCTTACTCTCACAGATATTGTGGAGCGCACAGCAAGCAGCAATAACAATTGGAATATTGGTTTCACTGAGGTCTATCCGAGTCAGTAAACTGCGCCAGTGCGCTTTTAAACGTCCAAATGCACATTCTACCACCATTCGGCACTTGCTTAGCCTATAGTTGAACAGGTCCTGACTACTGTCCAGGCTGCCTGTGTACGGCTTCATGAGCCATGGCATTAAGGGGTAGGCTGGGTCCCCAAGGATAACTATAGGTATTTCAACATCCCCAACGGTTATTTTCTGGTCCAGGAAGAAAGTCCCTTTCTCCAGCTTTTGAAACAGACCAGAGTTCCTGAAGACGCGAGCATCATGGACCTTTCCCGTCCATCCCACGTTGATGTTAGTGAAACGTCCCTTGTGATCCACCAGGGCTTGCAGCAGCATTGAAAAGTACCCCTTGCGGTTTATGTACTCGGTGGCTTGGTGCTCCGGTGACAAGATAGGGATATGGGTTCCGTCTATCGCCCCACCACAGTTTGGGAATCCCATTGCAGCAAACCCATCCACTATGACCTGCACGTTTCCCAGAGTCACTACCCTTGATATCAGCAGGTCTTTGATTGCGTTGGCTACTTGGATCACAGCAGCCCCCACAGTAGATTTGCCCACTCCAAATTGATTCCCGACTGACCGGTAGCTGTCTGGCATTGCAAGCTTCCACAGGGCTAACGCCACTCGCTTCTCAACTGTGAGGGCTGCTCTCATCCATGTGGCGCTTCAGGGCAAGGGAAAGCAAGTCACAAAGTTCCATGAAAGTGCCCTTACGCATGCGAAAGTTTCGCAGCCACTGGGAATCATCCCACACCTGCAACACGATGCAGTCCCACCAGTCTGTGCTTGTTTCCCGGGCCCAAAATTGGCGTTCCACGCCATGAACCTCCCCCAGTAACACCATGATTTGCACATTGCTGGGGCCTGTACTTTGTGAGAGGTCTATGTCCATGTCAATTTCCTCATCACTCTCGTCACCACGATGCAATCGCTGCAATCGCCTCCTCGCCTGGTTTTGCTTGGGCATGTTCTGGCTCTGCATATACTCCAGGACAATGCACGTGGTGCTCATAATTGCCACGGTGATCTGAGCGGGCTCCATGATCCCAGTGCTATGGCGTCTGGGCTGAAAAAAGGTGCAAAACTTTGTCTGACAGAGAGAGGGGCGAGTGACGACATGGCTTACAGGGAATTAAAATCAACAAAGGTGGCTGTGCATCAGGGAGAAACACAAACAACTGTCACACAGAATGGCCCCCCCAAAGATTGAACTCAAAACCCTGGGTTTAGCAGGCTGTTGATTTCACAGAGGGAGGGGGAAGCAAATGAATACAGAACAAATCTGGTCCATCTATCTTTTACATCTTAGGCTGGCAGCAGACGGTACAGCATGACTGATAGCCATCGGCATCTTCTGGGTGCTTGGCAGAAGATGAAGAACAGGAGTACTTGTGGCACCTTAGAGACTAACAAATTTATTAGAGCATAAGCTTTCGTGGACTGGAGCCCACTTCTTCGGATGCATATAGAATGGAACATATATTGAGGAGATATACAGAGAGCATAAACAGGTGGGAGTTGTCTTACCAACTCTGAGAGGCGAATTAATTAAGAGAAAAAAACCTTTTGAAGTGATAATCAAGATAGCCCAGTACAGACAGTTTGATAAGAAGTGTGAGCATAACTTACAAGGGGAGATAGAATCAATGTTTGTAATGGCTCAGCCATTCCCAGTCCGAGATGCTGTATTACGATTGCTAGCCATCATCGTCAAGACGGTTCAATAGGACTGACGACAGGACTGAGTCTCCAGGAGACAAAACATGTCTGCCCAGGTGCCTCTGACCGAACTCACCGAGGAATACGACGACAATGGATACCAGTCATAATACACCATCCACTGCCAAAAGGCAAGGAGCTGCTGCTGTGTAGCAATGCAGCCCCACGTCTGCCAGCAGCCAGATAGCCGATGAAGGCTACCAGTCATACTGCACCGGCTACTGCCAAAAGGCAATTAGCTGCTGCTGTGTAGCAATGCTGTACCACGTCTGCCGGCACCCATATGACATATGTTGACGGTGAGCTGAGCTGAGCTGAACGGGCTCCATGCTTGCCATGGTATGTTGTCTGCATAGGTAACCCAGGTAAAAAGGTGTGAATCGATTGTCTGCTGTTGCTCTGACGGAGGGGGAGCGGCCTGACGACATCTACCCAGAACCCCTCGCGACACTGTTTTTGCATCATCAGGCATTGAGATCTCAACCCAGAATTCCAATCGGCGGCGAAGACTGCGGGAACTGTGGGATAGCTACTCACAGTGCAACGCTCCGGAAGTCGACGCTAGCCTCGGTACTGTGGACGCAGTCCGCTGACTTAATGCACTTAGAGCATTTTATGTGGGGACACACACAATCGACTGTATAAAACCAATTTCTATAAAACCAGCTTCTATAAATTCAACTTAATTTCGTAGTGCAGACATACCCTAACATCCCATCACAGGCCATTGGGCATATTTACCGCTAATAGTCAAACATCAATTAATTGCCAAAATACCATCATACCATCCCCTCCATAAATTTATCAAGCTTAGTCTTGAAGGCAGATATGCTTCCCTTGGAAGGCTATTCCAGAACTTCACTCCTCTGATGGTTAGATTTGCAGAGTGTGGCTGCACAGAACTTTCTGCAAATGAGGTCCCTTTACGATGGTTCTACTTAGCTAGCCAAAATCATGAGTTAATTTTGAAAATTCAAGTGTGAATTGTATGGTAAGGGCTGATTTTTCTCAGGAGTAGTTAGATGGTTAAGACACTTCCCATGTGGGAAGAAAATAGGCATCTCGCTAAATCATGAAGCATTAAATGAGAGTCATGTGAAAAAATGTTATTTTGATGCCATTTATTGCAAAGTCCTTATGAACACAAAATTGAGTCAACTCAAAATTTTATTTATTTTCTTTAACTTTAATAGGGATAAAAACAATAACCAAGTGATATTTGTGCAGTAAGAATTCTACCTTGGGAAGTGATCTATGTAGAAAGATTTTTTCCCCATCAAAAAAGTTCCCTGTGGCATGTTACAAGTGAAAGAATTTCTGGTGAGCTTAGCTGAAAAATGAATAAATAAGCACACAATACTTTAGCATGTAGGTTCAAGGATAGTGCAGCACTCACAGAAAAGTGATTTTCCTTCTTTATTTTTCTTTGTCTTTCTTTAAAAAATATCTCAATTCTCTTGCCTCAAGGAAGTAACACACATTTTTGGGTTAGAAATATGCTGAGAAACTCCAAATTGGGAATGTTTTATCGGGTAAAAATATCGTGTTCCCAGTTCTAACAAGTCACGTATCTGTTCAACTTTCAAAATAAAGGGAAGAGTCACATAAAGGAGGGGGTCAAAAGTGGCAAAAGATGTTTAGCTGGATAATGAAATCATCCACTGATTCAGAAAAAAACCCACTTTTTAAAGTCTTAAGCCAATCACTAACCCGTCTAGGGTGAGTTATTTTTATTTTTTGCTTTAAAAGGTTCTTGATTTTAATTTCTACTCCCCAAAACTCTGTCAGATTAATATTTTGCACATAACTGGTTTTCAATTGCAATCAGACCAAATCATGAGCTGGTAATCTCATGCCAAGATTTGAACAAAATACAGCTTTCAGACTACAAGCCATATGATTACAATTGTGTTATTTAACCGGAGGCTTCTTCCGGGTGATAATTAAAGCAGAAGACAATCATATAAAGAAGAAAAGTCAATGGGCATGATTCTGATCTGATTTTCATGCATGCAAATACATTGATTTCAGCAGAGTTACTCCTGATTTACACAGGGGTAACTGAAAGCAGAATAATTCTCTATCTGTTCTATGAAACCAGATTAATTAAAATATCACACTGTCAGATGAGTAAGCTTTCTTCCGTTGGCAAATAAGTAACTGTTATATCTAGTATCTGGCGTTTATTCTACTATGTGAGACAGGTAGTCTATTGAATTGTAATTGGTGAATTAACTTCCTTGTATTATAGTTAAACAATAAACAATGTTAGAGGGTAGAATATTAGATTATAAATGGTTTCAGTTTGCCAATAATTTATATAGCATAATAGCAACTCTCCTTCATAATCCAATTGCTCTCCATTGATTTCAAGTCTTATAATTATGGTGCACGAATTCTTCTTATAATTAAACAAGTAAATTTCCACCACTTGGTACCATTGGCCATTTACTAGCTGGCACAAAACATTAGCCCCATCCCATGTACGGTTTATTCCTTTCAGTTTGAGGATTTACTTTTGGCAGCCTTTTAAGGAGAATCCCTTTAAAGATAATGGTAGCAATAGATACACTGCAGCTTTTTAATTATCCGTAAGGGCTTCTTCGGTTATGTGTGTTTACAGTCTTTTCTCTAAATAAGCTGGCTTTTAGCATGTATATATGTGTATTTGCATGCAAGGGGAAAATCTGTATCCCTCCCAATTGTTAATGCAGACTCATACTACATATCAAATGAGGCTAGACAACTTAGGATTCTAGTTAGGGCTATCTAGCTTAGGGACTTCTATGGCCCCCTGAGCACCTCACAATCTTTAATGCCTATACCCTCACAGCTCCTCTGTTGTGGGGGGAAGCACCATTATATTTATAGACAGGGAAACTGGAGCACAGATAGATTACATGACTTGCCCAAGATCACATAGGAAGTCTGTGGCAGGGCATTCTCACTTACCTTCTAAATTCAAATGAGAACGAGATTTGATTTATATTGAATGGCTTCTAGGTTGTGGAAAGAAGCTGGAACTGTTGCCTGTGCATAGTGCACAGGAAATAGGCATAACGGCAGAAAAGACCGCCCAGAAAACAAAGTTGGTGCAAGATGATTAGTAAAGAGCAATAATGGAGCTGGTTCCAGAATGAAAGAACTTTTGATACAGTGGCACAGAACCTCCACATCGTTTGGATGTGTAACTCTTCAACTTTCATCTGATTCATTCAGTGAAGGGGTTATAGCGCCTGTTAAACGCTGATCAAACTGTCTTCACCAAGTAATTTTGTGTGTCCACTGTACATGTTTTGCCCTGGTGAAGGGTAAAGAAGGAACCGGTTTATACCCTTGTAGCATAGTTACAAGCCAGGACTGCTTGGCCGGGTTTGGAAACTCCATTTCTGGCTCATATCGCTTGTCAACGTAAAATACTTGTGCCTCTTGGTCTGATGCCAACTTTGAGGCTTCAGTAAGTCAAAATAGATCTGATGTTCACCATTAATCTCCATAAAAGTATGAACTCATCAGTTATAAACAGGGTTCATTGTCACTTATCAGGTGGTCTGACAGATCATAATGGCTGATAGTCTCTAGATAGCACATTCAGTAGTGGGCATCAAGCAGAGATCTCCGGCTGCTTCCAGTAAGTAATGTGGTCTTGCCTGCCTGTTTGCTTGAAAGTCTTGCTACAGTGTGCATTTTTGTAGATGTATTCAGTATTCGTAATCCCCTTGCAACAATGGTAAAAGAAATGGTGATTTCCACATCTCTCTAGTTGTGAGCAGCGGCTTGGAGACCAGGCACTGTATAAACCACTCACTAGCATGCTGCAAAGGGTGTTGTATAACACAGCTGTTAGCAAGCTCCTCTTAAGAATGCCACAAACTGTGAAACCACTTTCCTCTTCTCTTCTTGGTTTTCTTCTACGAACACAGAATCTCTTGGCAGTTACCCACAGTCTCAGAGTGCAATGTGACTAAATTCTTGCCCAGTATCTGTACTGAATTTTGGTCCAGATCTGTCTATTTGTATCAGAATGTGCAACAGAGTGATAATTTTACTCCCCAGTCAACCCAGGAATCGGGGTGTGAGCTGGTGCTCTGGTGTGACATTTGCAACTATAGAGCACTCATATTGTTCAGTGCAGGAACTCCACTGTCCCACAGGTCTCGTTACAGATACCAGCATGGGGAATTCTATTTAAATAAACCAATGTTCAAAGCACTCCAATGTCTCTACTGCTCCCTCTCAGGTCTGTTCAGCCGCCTCCCAATGGAGTTTTCTTGCGCACTGCTATGGACAGTTCTACTTTTCTCTTTCAGCCTTTATCCCTTTTTTTCCTTTCTTTTTTGTTTACAACTGACACACTCCTTCTCTGTATGTTAAGAACTTCCTTCTCTCTCTCTCATTCCAGCATCTGGCTGGCTTTTGGGAATACACACAGTTCAGCCAAATAGACTGGTTTCAGCTTACCAGATCCTTCAGTAGCTAGGAAATTGAATCTTTACCCTGCAGTTGTTCTCTCTCTTTCTCTATAAGCTTCCCAGTTGTCTTGTGACAGTTTTCCTTATGCTGCGTCAAAGTTGATTTGTCATCCTCAGCACCGCAGTTACATTAGGAATCTAAATAGACTCCCAAATAAATTAAACAAACCCCAGCTGCAAATCAGCACCTACTCTAGGCTGTCCACAGGAAGTAAGTTAATGATTACAGAGAGGCTGTGTTGCCCAATGGATAGGCCACAGGCGTCAGATTCTGGAGATGTGTGTTCTGTTACTGGCTCTGCCTCTGGCTTTTGGCAAATCACTTCGACTTTCTATGCCTTTGTTTCCCCTCCTACCTTTTGTCTGTCTTGTCTCTTTAAATTGTACGTTCTTCAAGGTCCGGACTGTCTCTCAAGTGTTTGTACACGAGACCTGATCTCAGCTGGGGCCTCTCCATGCTTCTGTGCTATAAATAATTATAATTATCTTCATTTAAAGAAAACAATTTTAATTATAAATGTGTGTAAAGTGAGTAACAAGGTGATCATATTTTTATACCTCTTACCCTTCTTCACCCTCGTTAAGAGCTGCATGTAAAGAGCTGCACCTAGGGAACCATTTACCGTTCACAACAACATTTATTGGTCCTTCCAAGCCTATGAACAGTGCTGCACATATTTTTTTTGCCTTTTATTAAGACAACATTACAATAAAACATTACAATACTGCATTGTTCATTACTTATTACTTATTCAGAATCAGGTTCATATTCAAAGAACCTGGCTAAAGATTCTGGCATGCTGTCTGGAGAGCCCTCCTCCTTTAAATATGCACTAAAGGGTGACCAAGTTTCTAAATACCTAGCCTCGTTTGACTAAATACCTAGCCTCTTGTGTGGGTTTTTTGCTATGAACGTTTTTCCATTACAAGGACAGCCCATATTTTATTATAGCACATTTACTTTGACCAGACAGCCTGATATTATTGGGACCATCTGGATATTAGAAGCTTTGTCTTATATATGCAACTATACCCACCTAAGTTCCCTGTAAGCTGTGTGCCCCTCCCCCAGCCCTCACCTAGCCCATCCCCCAACCTGCCGCGGGGGGGGAGGCATTCCCCTGGCCCCAGCTTAGCTTGCGGCCTGGACCTACCACAGCTGGAGCAGCCTGGGCCCAGCCAGGACTGGGGTGGCCCGGCCCAACCCTTGGAGCGGGCCGGACCCAGCTGTGGCCAAGGCGGCCCTCCGCCGGACCGGACCTGCTGGGGCAAGGGGAGGGGTACCTATCTTGCAGCCCCAGAGCTTCCCCGGCGGGAGAGGCACCTTTCCCCGCCACCCAGGTGCTGCTGCGAGGAGAAAGCACTGGGGAGAGTCCTCTCTCCCCACTGTAGCCCCGGAGCCCCCTCCTGCACCCCAAACCCCTCATGCCCACCTCAGAGCCCGCACCCCCAGCCGGAGCCCTCACACTCCTGCACCCAACCTTCTGCCCCAGCCCTGTGCCCCTCATCCCTGGCCCCACCCCAGAGCCCGCACCCCCCAGCCAGAGCCCTCACACTCCTGCACCCCAACTCTCTGCCCCAGCCTTAAGCTCGTCATCTCCAGCCCCACCCCAGAGCCCTCACCCTCCAGCCAGAGCCCTCACACCCCTGCACCCCAACCCCAGGCCTGAGCCCCCTCCCACACGCCAAACCCCTCAGCCCCAGCCCCAACCCCACCCCATTAATTTTGTTATGTGACACATCACCTCCACATTGGTGCACATAACAAAATTCATTCTGTACATGGGTGGGCAAAATTAGAGGGAATACTGATACCTGCCCCCCTGAAAAAAAAAGTGTCCAAATTTTTCACATTTGCTATCTGGTCATCCTAACTACAATTCCACAGGGGGAAGAGTCACATTTTTTCCAATAATGTGCAATACAAAGTCTGGCTATGGAAATTAATAGGGAATTATTTTTTCAATCATTTAAAATGTATATCCTGTACGAGAGCATTGAGTAAGCAGGTCCAGAGATTTCTAGGAAACTGGCATTTTGTCATAAGACTAATCTCTTTAATAATTTCCTCCCCAAACCATCTAATTCCTGGACATAACCACCACATCTGCAAGTATGTTCCCCTTTCCCTGCAATCCCTCCCAGGGCCGCCCAGAGGGGGGAGGCAAGTGGGGCAATTTGCCCCAGGCCCCGGGCCCCGCAGGGGCTCCGCAAGCCTTGGCCGAGAATCCCTTTCTGGCTAGAGGCGCCTTTTTAATTTTTACTCACCTGGCAGGGGGACCTTCAGTCGCTCTGGGTCTTCGGCAGCATTTCGGCAGCGGGGGGGGGGCCCTTCAGTACTGCCGAAGACGCGGAGCGACTGAAGGACCCGCCGCCGCCGCCTCGGAGCGCCTCCGGTAAGTACAAGCGCCACAGCGGGTGGCGCCTTTTTTTAGGTCTGCTCCCCTGCTTTGCCCCAGGCCCCCAGAATCCGCTGGGCGGCCCTGATCCCTCCAACAGAGTGTCTCCCTAGTAGCAAACATATGATGGAATCAAATGCTATCTATCTAGTAATTTATTTTAAAAGTCTTTATGAGCTACACAAATTGAAGATGTACATCCCCGTCTCCACTCATCAATTTCTTTGTCCAAATCCCTCGCTCATCTTTTCATCTGGTTTATTTTCTTATCAACACCTTTTTCAGTCAAAATTGTATATATCCAGCTTGCTTCTCAGTCAACTGTTCAAATGTGGTTAAAGATCTAGACAGAGTCACCTTGTATCCAGATTTCACAATACAATGTTTGACCTGTACATATTGAAAATACTGGATCTTTATATCATTTACATTACTTATTACATATCTCTTGGTATGATTACAAATCAGGACCCAGAAACAGCTGTTGGAATTGAATAATCTCTGCTCCTACCCACAACTGCCCTCTCCCTTACTACTTTCATTAATAATCAGGAATTTACCCCTAGGAAAAATCAAAATGCTGCATATTCTCAAGCACCGTCTTCTGGCAATTTTTCTAGGAACTATGTACAGACCTCTCTCTCATACAGCAGTGGCTCTCAACCAGGGGTCCGGGGACTCCTGGGGGGCCATGAACAGGTTACAGGGGGTCTGCCAAACAGGCCCGTGTTAGACTTGCTGGGGACCAGGGCAGAAAGCCGAAGCCCCTCCATGCAGGGCTGAAGCCCTAGGCCCTGAACCCTGCCACCAGGGGCCAGAGGTCATCAATGTGTCCGTACACAGACACAAGTGTCCATGGTAAAAATTCTGCGATCTGTGGTAATTTTTCAAAAAATTGCATGACTGAATGACATAACACCCCACCCCCCACGTCCATCACTAAGTACAGTAATTTGGTCAAGTGTCTGTTGTGCAACATGGTGGTGCCGACCCCTGCCTGGGGCTGAAGTCAAAGCCTGAGCAACTTCACTTTGCGGGGCCCCTTGTGATGTGGGGCACTAGGTAACAGCCTTGCTTGCTACTCCCGAATGCTGGCTTTGATTTTATATGCAGAAAAAAACTGTTGTGGCACAGGTGAGCCATGGAATTTTTATAACATGTTGGGGAGGCCTCAGAAAGAAAAAGGTTGAGAACCCCTGTTGTAGAGCACTCTTTACTTTCCCTCATTACATCACACCTAATATTAGGTTATAAGATCTTCATGCCAGGGTTGTTGTCTTTCTGTTTGATCTGTAAAGTGCCTGGAAAATGTCAGAGTGCTGTAAAATCATAAATAATAATTATTCTAAGAACTCGGTCATTAATTTGTCCTCCCAGGCCCTGAGAGCACACAGATGTCAAGAGACACTCTCAGTTTGAAATTCAGTCCAGTTTTAAAGTAAGCCATTAAGGTGGCCTACTCATGGAGAGTGTAATTCACCCTGATGCAAGACCTATGCATCACTTAAGGCCTGTTTTGAGGGCTTAAGTGAGACTGAATTCTTGCATAGGTCTTTTGCTGACCCTCTGATCAGGGGCAAATTTCACCCATGATGCAAAGCTATGGTAATGGAGCTGCTCAGCAGAATGTTAACTACTTTTCATTCCCCCCACTCTCCCCTTAGACAAGTCATAAGCTATTGGAGTGGGATGGGGGCCGTGGAGCGGGGTGGTGGGGAGAGCAGATGCCAGTCTCTTCTTCTTATCAATAGGGAAAGAGCTCTTTAACGAGATCTGTTGCAGGATGGGAGAAGACTCTCTGAGGATACTGCAGCCACAGCCTGAGAGCTGGGGCACAAGTCCAGACGGGGAGCAAAGGGAGGCTGGATACACGTCTGAGCAGTGCCTTTGGGGGAGCATCAACAACTGAGGATCCACAGAACGCTGCAGTCACAGAGCTGAAGAAGAAGCCTGTTAGGACCACAAGGCAGCAACCTTCCAGCTGATCTGTCTAAGCATGCCACCACTTTGCATTTGTCCCCACAGCACCTGCACAAGGTCAGAATTATTATCCCAAAGGGAAGTGGGCACTGTGCTCGTAAAGGGTGGGGGTAAACAGTATATAGGGGGCTGTAGGATGGGCCTATCGCCTATTTGTCAACCACAAAGGGGGCAGCCCACAATCAGGAGACATGAGGCACCGTCTATGTCTGAATGATAGCAGGACAAAGGTGAGGGTCCCCAAACTAACCACCTCCAATGGGACTGAGCCCTGATCATTGGGATCTACAGGCTGATACCTAATTTCCCTCTGATAAAAAGGGGATTAAAAAGGACCCCCAAGTACTAGGCCTGAGGAAGTGCATAAGGTACAGATATCCAAACACTTGTCTGGTGAGCTGTTCTAGGGGCCAAGTTAGGAATCACTGTCTATTTTGTATTGTAACTGACTAAGCCACTGTGTCTGGGCTGTATGCACCCTGTCCTTTTTGCCAGGCCTAGTAAAGAATCCTTTCACTTGAACCATGTGTCTGAGTTCTTTGTGGGACCCCACCAGGTGCTAAAGTCCACACAGCCTGGCAGCCACGTACTGCCCCTCCTCCAACTCCACCATCTCCTTCCCTGGGATGCTTCCCCACAGCCCCAGCACCTCCTCTGCCCTTGTATCAGGGCCTCAGTCTGGCAGCCGTCAGCCTGGAGCTTCGCCTACTCTGCTGTCCCTGCCCAGCACTGCTCTGTCCATGGTGCTCCAGCCTTCTAAGCAGCCAGTCTTCCTCCCGCAAACTCCAGGGAGTGACTGCCCCCTCCTCTGCTCAGCAGCCCCTTCTTATATGGGCCAGTCTGTCCCTGATTGGCTGTTTCAATAAAGTTTCTCCCGATTGGCTAGCACTATAAGCCTTTTCCTCATTGGCTGCCTCCCACGCAACCTCCCCAGGGTGGCTTTAACCCCTTACCTACCAGTTTGGGGCAGCCGCCCCGTCACAATACCTACAGGGCTTGCCCCTGAGCTCATGATATATCTGGCACACTACCGAGAGATCTGCAAAGATCTGGTGTCCCACAGGACTCCAGCAGCTCCTCAGCTGGACCCTACCTGCACTATGAAGAATACCAACACGTCGATGTGCAGAACACTTTGAAAAATCACAGAACCGCAGACGTGGAGCCACACGGCTCTCTGCAGTCCAGATGCTCAGTGAATAAGTTGTTATTGCCCAATCCAAACACCAACAAAGTCAATCGAAAGACTCCTAATGCCTTCAATGAGCTTTGGACCAAGTCTTGCGTCTTTTCATCACTTCCTTAGTCTCAGAAATAAGCAAAGAACTTCTGGTAGACTGGCTTGCCCACCTAACCTCCCTGAGGTTTTACAAGTCCTCTATAAAGGCATAAATGTTGAGTGTTTGTAACTGCCAAAGTGATTAAAGGAGGAGTTATAATATTTCAGTAATACACACACATCTCATTTTCATAGAATCATGGAATCTCAGGGTCGGAAGGGACCTCAGGAGGTCATCTAGTGCAAACCCCTGCTCAAAGCAGGACCAATCTCCAACTAAATCATCCCAGCCAGCTTGTAAGCGGCTTTTTTGTGTTTAAGATCAGCAAGAATTTCACTGTTAAGCAAGTTGGTTGCCTGCCATATTTACTATTGTTTCTACACACCGGGATGGTTTGTTCCTACAATCATCAAGCCTGACCTTAAAAACCTCTAAGGAAGGAGATTCCACCACCTCCCTAGGGAACCCATTCCAGTGCTTCACCACCCTCCTAGTGTAAAAGTTTTTCCTAATATCCAACCTAAACCTCCCCCACTGCAACTTGAGACTGTGAAAGTGAAATGAATTATATTAAAGAAATAGAATGAATTAAAGAATGCTGTATGTACCTTTAAGTAGAAATGAGAAATGCTGCAAGCCAGGGGGGCAGGAAAGCAGACATTAACTGCTTAACTTGCCACTTAAGGGCAATTGGTGAAGCATTAGTCTTAGATCGATAAGAGTTAGCAAGGAAGCAGGTTATGCATATTGTGCTCCATGCATATTTTACAATTTTGCTCTCTCTGTCCCTTTGTTTAGTTCGCACCCTTTTATCTGTATAAATAAGACTGTTTGAATCTTGCATGGAGGCTCACATTATCTGAATGTATTAGCAGAGCGCTGTGCTAATAAAACAGAGTGGTCTGACAAACTATGAGTCCTGAGTCTAACTTTGACAAGACCATTACTCCTTGTTCTGTCATCTGGTACCACTGAGAACAGTCTAGATCCATCCTCTTTGGAACCCCCTTTCAGGTAGTTAAAAGCAGCTATCAAATCCCCCCTCGTTCTTCTCTTCTGAAGACTAAATAATCCCAGTTCCCTCAGCCTCTCCTCATAAGTCACGTGCTCCAGCCCCCTAATAATTTTTGTTGCCCTCCCCTGGACTCTCTCCAATTTATCCACATCTTTCTTGTAGTAGTGTGGGGCCCAAAACTAGACACAGTACCCCAGATAAGGCCTCACCAATGTCGAATTGAGGGGAATAATCACTTCCCTCAATCTGCTGGCGATGCCCCTACTTATACAGCCCAAAATGCCATTAGCCTTCTTGGCAACGAGGGCACACTGTTGACTCGTATCCAGCTTCTCATCCACTGTAACCCATAGGTCCTTTTCTGCAGAACTGCTGCCTAGCCACTCAGTCCCTAGTCTGTAGCAGTGCATGGGATTCTTCTGTCCTAAGTGCAGGACTCTGCACTTGTCCTTGTTAAAACTCATCAGATTTCTTTTGGCCCAATCCTCTAATTTGTCTAGGTCCCTCTGTATCCTATCCCTACTCTCCAGCATATCTACCACTCCTCCCAGTTTAGTGTCACCTGTTAACTTGCTGAGGGTGCAATCCATGCCATCCTCCAGATCATTAATGAAGATATTGAACAAAACCGGCCCCAGGACTGATCCTTGGGGCACTCCGCTTGATACCGGCTGCCAACTAGACATGGGGCCATTGATCACTACCCGTTGAGCCCAACGATCTAGCCAGCTTTCTATCCACCTTATAAACCATTCATCCAGCCCATACTTCTTTAGCTTGCTGGCAAGAATACTGTGGGAGACTGTATCAAAAGCTTTGCTAAGTCAAGGAATAACACATCCACTGCTTTCCCCTCATCCACAGACCCAGTTATCTCCTCATAGAAGGCAATTAGGTTAGTCAGGCATGACTTGCCCTTGGTGAATCCATGCTGACTGTTCCTGATCACTTTCCTCTCCTCTAAATGCTTCAGAATTGATTCCTTGAGTACCTGCTCTATGATTTTTCCAGGGACTGAGGTGAGGCTGACTGGCCTGTAGTCCCCCAGATCCTCGTTCTTCTCTTTTTTAAAGACGGGCACTACATTAGACTTTTTCCAGTCATCTGAGACCTCCCCCGATCACCATGAGTTTTCAAAGATAATGGCCAATGGCTCTGCGATCACATCCGCCAACTTCTTTAGCATCCTCGGATACAGCGCATCCAGCCCCGTGGACTTGTGCTCGTCCAGCTTTTCTAAATAGTCCTGAACCACTTCTTTCTCCACAGAGGGCTGGTCACCTCCTCCCCATGCTGTGCTGCCCAGTGCAGTAGTCTGGAAGCTGACCATGTTCATGAAGACAGAGGCAAAACAATCATTGAGTACATTAGCTTTTTCCACATCTTCTGTCACTAGGTTGCCTCCCTCATTCAGTAAGGGGCCCACACTTTCCTTGACCTTCTTCTTGTTGCTAACATACCTGAGGAAACCCTTCTTGTTACTCTTAACATCCCTGGCTAGCTGCAACTCCAAGTGTGATTTGGCCTTCCTGATTTCACTCCTGCATGCCTGAGCAATATTTTTATACTCCTCCCTGGTCATTTGTCCAACCTTGTAAGCGGCTTTTTTGTGTTTAAGATCAGCAAGGATTTCACTATTAAGCAAGTTGGTTGCCTGCCATATTTACTATTGTTTCTACACATCGGGATGGTTTGTTCCTGCAACCGCAATACGGATTCTTTAAAATACAGCCAGCTCTCCTGGACTCCTTTCCCCTCATGTTATTCTCCCAGGGGATCCTGCCCATCAGTTCCCTGAGGGAGTCAAAGTCTGCTTTTCTGAAGTCAAAATCATTTTGCCCCAAATAGCGTAATTTAGTCAAAACAACAAAAAAATAAATATGTTTTTGTTTTTGAAACGTCTAGGACAGAAAATTAACTGAAGGACCTACAGAAATCTTGATCTCATCCAAAATCATCAACAAACGCTCTTTCAGTGCCAGCCATGGAAACAAACACCTCTAACAAACACTGAAATACCCTGCTCGCAAGCTACTGAGCTGCAGACATCTGAGCACCAGTGTGAAGTAAGCCATAGCTTCGGAGTGGAGATGGGAATGGTAGAAATGAATCATGTAAAGTAAGTAGTTTATTTTATTCTCCTCAGGTGACCCTTAACAACCTCAAGCTAATGAAAGATGCCAGTGACAATTATTGGGAAATGGCTTCTTTGGAGTGCTGGCATCAGTCACCCTCAGCTGTGGGAGCTCAGACTGATCTGAAGTTTATAAAACACAGGGGTGGTAAATAGTATTTCATCCTGCCTCTGGTGTAACATACAAAAAACCCACATACAGAAAATGATAGTTAAAAAATAATACAATAAATGCCAGAAGTGGCATTCCATGATGAAGTAGGTTTGGAGAAGCTTATGATGAAGATTCATTTCTGATGATTAAACAAACTCCAAGCCTCATACCCAGCGGGTCTCTACCTATAACATGCTAAGCCTTGATGGAGACCCTCAAGAACTGAGAGGTAGATTCATCGATAGGTTTCAGGTGCTTTGTGCTGCAACAGCACCACAAAACAGCCATAAATTGGTTTAACTGGCTGGTTAAGCCCAGAATTGCCAGACCAGATCAGACCAGGAATCCATCTACTCTAGTAGCCTGTATCAGAGGGGTAGCCGTGTTAGTCTGGATCTGTAAAAAGCAACAGAGAGTCCTGTGGCACCTTTAAGACTAACAGATGTATTGGAGCATAAGCTTTTCTCTGTTGCTTTCTAGTAGCCTGCCGTCTCTGACAGAAGCTAGTGCAAGTCTAAGGAACCCTGTAGTTCTAGTCTCCATACATTCTCATCACTATAGTATCTGAGCACCTTCCAGCTGTGCATTAAACAATACGACTAACATCTGTCATGTATTGTTTGTTCTTTCATCCTCTTCCCAGAGGGAGAAGTGTGTGCAGTGGCATTCTTGTGCTGGTAGGGTTTTTTGGCAGTTGTAGGATAACCTCCTACTGAGAAATTTCCACTAACATAATGATGTTGACAGAATTGGGAACAGTTCTTATTAGAGGTGGGGAAGAGGGGGGAGAACGTATATGCTTCCTGGACTAAATCCTGTTTAATTTAGTTGCAATAAATTCCCATTTCTACAGAAATTAGAGGGGATCCCAAATTGTTCTAAGTCCTTAGAAGAGAACACATTTAGCTTAAATAATTTTGTTTATTTCCTTTTTGCTTCTTTCATATTACCTACAAAAGAACATATCTGGCTAGAGCTTCCTTTGGGGTAAATCAGCAGCATTGCATTTAAATCAATGGAAGACACACAGAAACAAGAGCCGGTCCAAACTGTAGTGGCCTGTCTCCTCAGAGGCGGATTAGGGATTTGTGGGGCCCTGGGCCACAGCGAGTGGGGGACCCCTCCACACCCCTTCTGCCTGAGTCCACTCCCAACTCCCTCCCTCCCCCCGGCACTCCTCCCAGGGAAATGGGGCCAGGGCGTGGGGGCTTGCCTTGCCCCCCGCCCGGTGCTCCTTCCAGGGAGTGGGGTTGGGGCATGGGGGTGCCCATTTTTCTGGGGTCCCCCAATTGGCCGGGGCCTTTGGGCACAGGCCCTGTTGGCCCAATGGCTAATCCGCCACTGTGTCTCCTCAAAGGAAAACAGGTAAACACAAATACATCACACTGGTCCTCAGCAAACTATACCCTGTATCTGATCCAATTCCAAGCTTTCAATGGGCCAGAGCCCAAGTGCACAAAAGACCACCTCTTCCTCTCTAATTGGCAGATAAGATGCACTAGTCACTACCGAGAACAAAACCCCAATGGATCAATGAATGAATCAATTCAAAGCAAGATAAATAATTATTAGCAAAATATAGAGCGATAGAGAAGAGCTACAAAGTTCCCACTTGGATTTCCTTAACACATTCTTATATTTTATGTAAACACAGAAAGAAGCTTTGAAATCTCCAGACATCAAAGTACAGTCTCTCCCACTTCCCACCTCTCTAGCAGCTTCTCAACACAGCACTGTTTTCAGCAGTGATCTGGCCACTCTATCTCCAGGCTAATTCAGCAGAGGTGAAAGCTAGAAAATTAGTTGCAACAATGTGTCATCAGTAGTTCAAACCGATTCTTGCATTATCTATTATTTATACATTCTATTCCCTCAAGATTGTTAGTCAATATCTTTTAGCTATATTCAAACACGACTCAGTCACAAAATGCAAGCATCTCCTGCTCTTTCTCCCCCTTCTCTACAGTACTAAGCTGCTGTCCTTCCTTGCTTTTCATGAGTTTTACAATCCTGAAGTACAGCAGATCTAATATATTGCCCCAGCCTTTCTAATTGCTTGCTAATGTCTTTTTCTTGTGGTGTATTTACAATTTGCATACCTACAATTATGGTGGACAAATTATATCTGCACACCACCAATTATCTGAACTGCTAGAGTTGTACCAGGGTGACGCTATTCATATGCATGAAGGTTATAGCTGAAATGTGTGTGTTTGGAATGTAGACAGGAAACCAAAACGTTCTGGCCATTTATACATCTAGATCTTTAACACTTTAGAGGTGCAAGCATCACAGATGATCTGGTAAAGACAGGTTATGAAATGGTTATGATGACAGGCAAAGTACACCAGAACGTGCATAACGTGAGCTCAGGGCTGTAAGATGAGCTGGAAGAGTCAAGAGGAAATGGAGTGAGCAGTATCAGCAAAAAGGTGGGAGAGAAATTGGCTGGGGCAGCATTAGTGACCTGACAGCAGAGAGAATGGCTTGCAAGTGAAGAGACAGAGTTTAGAAAGGTGATTAGTAGACGTAGTAAGGTCCTATGGCTAGGGCATTGCACTGTGACTAAAGAGCACAGGGGGTCTATTCCCAGCCCTGCCACTGACCTGCTGTGTGACCTCAGGCAAGTCAGTTCTGCTCTCTGGGCTTGTTTCCTTTCCCTTTGTTTAGACCCTAAGGGACAGATCCACAAAGGTATTTAGGTACCAATGAAATCAATGGATGCTTGGCGCTTAAATACTGTTGTGGATCAATGAATGAATCAATTCAAATCAATGGAATTTAGGAGCCTAAATACATTTGAGGATCTGGGTCTATGCTCTTTGGCACAGGGACTGTTTCCTACCATGTGTTTGCCCAGCGTCTGGCATAGTGGGGCCATGATGTCAGTCATGATCTCTAGGCACCATCTTCATGCAAATCATAATAGAAAGCAGAAAGATCTATGTCAATTTAGGACTTGGCCCAGAGCTTCCTTTGTTCCCTCTGAGAGCCTGAGTGAGCATTCAGTCTCCAGCTGCTTCCCTTTATGCTCTCAAGCCTATGTGAGGGCTAAGTAGGGAGTTACTCTCTGCTTGCTAGTAATCAGGCAGCTCCTCGGCACCCTGTAAGTGCTATGAAGAGGGAAGTGGCGTTTAGACCGAACTGGGCTACAGCCAGAGCAACATTCTGTTTGAGTCTCTTTATGTAAGAAAATCTCCTTTGTATGTGTTATAACCTGTGTAATCAAATTCTCCTGCATGGTGAAGGGCTTTCCGCCACCTGCTCCACTCCATTATCTTACAATGAATAATTTTTGCCTAGTATTTCAACTCTGCTTCCACATTACCTCCGCTTTACTACGGAATCCACCTGTCCATGAGTGTAGGGCATTCCGGGGCACATGGACCGTAAAATGATGGAAAACTCTAGATAAGAGGCAGAATTAAGGCTGGAGGAACATCTTGGTGGACAGCTCACATGCTCCAAGAAAATACTGGCGGCTGTGCAGAGAGGAAGGTAGTGAGGCTTTCCTGCGTAGCTCTTTACAGTTGAAGGATGGGGGAAAGAAGCCAACCAACTAGCTGCCTTCTACAGAGTTTTGGAAAGGAGGGGAGAGGATGCTGTATATTGGTTTGACACCCTTGCAGGGGATCAAACTAGGGAAGACAGGATCCAGCGTTTGTTGGAGTCGGTGCATTCTTGGAGACGGTAGATCAGAGCGAGTTCCACTGTTTTCTTGCTGAATTTCTCCAAACTTGGAGGCAACTGCTGGTTTGAGTTTTGCTTGAATTGGGGGATATATCAACACAAAATGTAACGCAAAACTAATGAGGTGAAAAGTGAGCTAAACTTGTGTGCTGAAATCCAGGGGAACCAGAATAGGCAGGCTTTGCACAGCTTTAGATGGAAAGAACAAACTGTTTGTATTTCTACTGTTGTCCCAAGTGGTGAAATCATGATTATTTTGTATGAGAAACTGCTATTTCCCATAAAACCCTACCCTGTCTGTAAATTATTGATACTCCTTTGTATAACCTTTGGTCACAGAATAATCTAATCCATTCTAATCTTACTCTGTCTTTGCTGTGGCGACACTGAAATCATTCATTTCCCAAAAAAACACCACCAAATTAATGTACCGCGTCAGCTAGTTCTTAAAGTATTTCCACTTTATCATTCAAACTGAGAGTAAAAAAGACTCATCTTCTGTGAATGGAGATCTTCAATAAAACTTCTCTATCCACCCCAGCCTTTTTTACAAATACAGGAGTCAAATTAAATCAAATGTTAGAGCAAATTAATGATAGTGATTATGTAAGCATTGCTGCCGCATTTGCATGGAAAGGGGGTAGATGGAATAAGCCATTACAACATTCTCATTGTTTTCTACAGCTGGGATAGGGTTAACCCTTTTCTCATTTCGTGAATGAGACCCTATTTAAAAGCAGAGCTATATTTAGGGCAACATTCGGCTCCTTTGCACAAAGCCCTTTGAGAAAGAGGAAGAAGAATCTTTTCCCCGGAGGTGATAAAGCACTAACACAGCCGCTATTATGGCCCAGGGAATGTAGGAGTGGCTGCTGCACCCAGACTTTCAGGCCTTTCGGAGCCTTCAATTTTTGGGCCCCTTAAACTACGGCGGGTGGAAAATTTTCTGATGAAATATCTTTTTGACGGATTATAGTGTTTTTGACAAAGTGAACTTTTTTATGAATAAAGACCATTTTTGTAAAAAAAAAAAAAAAGATTTTCATAGAAAAAACAGAAGTTTTTGTGTCCTTGGTTTTACAATGAAAACCTGAAACATTCTGGAGAATGTTTTGGCAGAAATGAAAAAAATGTCATTGAAATACTTTGTGGGAAAATATAATTGAATTCAATGGGACAAGTCATATGCTTAAAATTAAGCTTGTGCATAAGTCTTTGAGAGATTGGGACCTAAGTGACTTGCCCAAAGTCACACAAGAAGCGGTTAGCAAATCCATGAATTAAAATTAAAGTCTCTTGAGTCCTAGAAGTTAGTGCATTAACCACAGGACCATCCTTCCTGTATGGTGGCTTAGTTTTTGTGCTATTTGCGTAATTAACGGACATAATACTTTCTCAGTGTCCAAACAACTTTAGTTACTCAGCACTATACAGTATAAGAAATGTACTGACAAATACTCAGGAGTGATATTCAGTTTCAAAATTCTCAGTGATATCACCAGTTTGTTTTCTTTCATGTCCCATATTCTGAGTCATATTTTTCTAATTTGACTGAATGACAATCTAAATATATTATAGTCTCCTTTTAGTGTACATTTCTTCTGATGTTTTCCACGTATTCACACTAGAAAATAAAGTTTAAAATGAAAATATATGTACAGTGGTGATTTGAGATTCTAATTAGCTACTAATACACTATTCGTTATTCTGACCAATTACATAATTACTGCACGTTATATAGACACAACCTCAAAAGAAACCATCTTTTTATAAGGTCTTATTTCATTGCTAAATCGATTAATTTGATCAAGGAGTACTGCTTTAGGGCTGTAACATATTTAATAGGGTAATTAATGTGTTTTGTTTGTATTTGCTCTGTGGTCTATAAACCTATCAGGAACAGATTTCATATGTACACTGTTTCACTTATTTCTTCATAAACTATACAGAGAAAGGAAAGAAGGAGTAAGAAAAGACATAAATGGAAAATGTAATAGTGATAGAATCATGTGATAGACTGTTTCTTTTTAATGTTTGTACAACGCCCAGCACAAGGGGATCCCAATCCCGGTCAGGGCCTTTGAGCACTACATAAATATAAAAACACATATCGTATAAGCCAGATCTATTTACACATTCTTAATGTGCTCATTATTATGTATAAACAACACCTGATGTGTTTTCACCACAGTGCTTTATCTGGTCTGCATTCCCGTGGGGTTGGGGTTAACTTTATGGTTAGATTCTCAGACAGCACAAAGCACAAAGGGAATTTAGGCCCTGATTTGGCAGCCTGTCCTTATTTATCCAAGTGACCCAGTACTTAAAGTTAACTTAAAGCATGTGCTTAACTCCCATTGATCGCAATAGCATGTGCTAAAATTAAGCATGTGCTGAAATGTTTTACTGAATTCAGGCTTCAACACAGCTGAGGATTTCCCTGTTGAAGTGGAATCTTCAGCAGGCATATGGCTGACTACAACAGTGCTAAGCCACCCAACTCCCACTCTGCCTGCCCCCAGGAAAGTTGGAGTTCCAGGGCATAGGCATGGCGGAGGGGCTAGAGGGAGCAGGAGTGGAATGCAATGCCCCTTGGCAATCCTGGATAGCAAAGCCGCTCTTTGGGAGTCACTATCTGCTGGCACAAGTTAGAACAGCCCTGAAATTATGCTGGATGCCTGTTCAGGCCCCAGCAGCCCTGAGGAAGTGAAATGGTGGTGCAAAGACGTCTGTGCCCCCTCTCCCTCCTTTGTCCAGATGCATCAAGCTCTGCTGTGGCACCCCAAGAGACGTAGCCCTCTGTTTTGTACTTGCTCTCAATGATAATTACATCTGCCAACGTGCCATGACTTGGCAGGAAACAAAGGATTTTAATGTGACCTCATAAAGGAACTAAAAATGAAAAGCATCTGGAGCTGTATGGAGTGTAATGAGAGCTGATCAGTGCCAATCTGTTTGAAAGGATCTATTTAAGTAAAATGCATATTGTTGTGTATGGTCATTTGTTGACCCTTTCCCATCCCCTAGTATGCTATTTGAATTATACATGGACGTGGATTAGGGTGTGTGATTTTTCTTGTGTCTGAGGCATCTGAGCACGATTCATAGAATCATAGAATATCAGGGTTGGAAGAGACCTCAGGAGGTCATCTAGTCCAACCCCCTGCTCAAAGCAGGACCAATTCCCAACTAAATCATCCCAGCCAAGGCTTTGTTAAGCCTGACCTTAAAAACCTCTAAGGAAGGAGATTCCACCATCTCCCTAGGGAACCCATTCCAGTGCTTCACCACCCTCCTAGTGAAATAGTGTTTCCTAATATCCAACCTAGAAACACACACCCCCACTACAACTTGAGACAATTGCTTCTTGTTCTGTCATCTGCCACCAATGAGAACAGCCTAGGATTCATTGACCCTGTAGCCTAGATATAAACAAAAGCATTGTTACTACTTTCAGTGGCACAGTGATATTAGCTAAAAAGTGTTAGGTTGTGTCCTGTATGCCACAAAATAGGAGCACTGTTATCTACACATTGGTCCCAAACCCACTCAGCATGAAAAAGAATATCCCATATGGTACCATCTGTTTGTTGTGTGTTTGTACAGTGCCTAGCGCATTGGGGTCCTGCTCCACCATTGGGGCTTTTAAGAGCTGTGCTAATATGAATAATATGATAACTTCAGCTGGGATTTTGAAAGGAGCCTAAGGCTGCCATTTGAACCAAGCATACAACTTCTTTACATTCCATCCTATGGGATTAATTCACACAGGATTAGCACCAAACTGGGGGACAAAAGTAGGTACTCACTCAAGCCTCACCCACAAATCAAGGTTCACCCATTTGAGTCACCAAAACAACACTCCACTCCCAGCAGATCTTCATAATATTATCACCTGCTTCATTTCTTGTGCGCTCTGATCATCAGGGAGCAATACTGACTTTTAAAGCGTTACCGTCACATTTCAGGGATGCGAATGAAAGGGTATTACAGCTCCAAGTGTTACTAACAATATGGTGTTCCGCTAGCTGGTTTTCAAAAGGAGTTTATATTATTGCCTTTTAAAGATTATGGCTCTTCTAAAGATCATTATTTACATCTTAAATTTATAGCTTTTAAGGCCAAAAGGGACCATTATGATCATCTAATCAGACCTCCTGATTCACAGGCCGAAGAATTCCACCCAGTAAAGGAAGAAGCTACTTCTGCAGACAGTTGATGCTGAGATTATTTTTTTTTAAAAGGCTTCTTCTCATACATAGTTCTAAAATTCAGAAATGACCCATGAAACCCATCAGGGTTAATACCTCCGTAGTAATCCTTACAGTAAATTGGGAAATCTAGTTAAAGACAATCATCCTTCTCTTTAATAAACCAGGATAATAGTCCTGAATCCCTAGATTTGCTGTTTCATAAAGATTCTGGGGATTTGGCTATGTCAGATATCAAGAGCAAGCTTGTTGCCTAAGTAATTTGGAATCAAGTTTGTACCATAATCTACTAGAGAGCAGGAGATTACAGAAAAGAAAGCTCTCCTGAATTTCTGTACCATCTCATCTCTTCATGCAAAGATGGAGCATCAGTTAGTTCCTTCATTTCTGTTAAAAACTATGGCCCCACACCAAGTGACTGAGACCCAGATTTTTAAAGGTATTTAGGCATTGCTGTGCTCAGCGTTACAATGCCTAACCGATTTAGGAGCCTTTATTTTATTTTCAAAAGTGATTTAGCACCATAGGGAGCCAAAATCCAATCGACTCCTAAGTGCTTAAATCACTTTTGCAAATGAGATTTAGACTCCTAAATCAGTTAGGTGTCGTAATGCTGAGCACAGCAATGCCTAAATACCTTTGAAAAGCTGGGCCTGAGTAAATAAATCACTGATTTAGCACAGTGGTCTCCAAACTTTTTTGATCGCACACCCCTATCAGTAAAAAATTTGAGCACGCACCCCCTGCCGCGCCAGCTCTACCATTTTTGCCGAAGCGGAAAAAAAGCCCCTCAGACTCCTGCCGCGCACCCGCAAGGATCCTCTTGCGCACCCCCACTTTGGAAACCACTGATTTAGAGCATGTGATTGTGCATCAATCTATGAAAGAGACAAATACTTTAACTTTGCTTTTAATGATACTCTAACTAGGAGGGTATTGAATACCTAAAGTTAGCTGAATACTGAATGGTGAGAGATGAGATGTGATTTAAACCTAATTGCAAGTTGTATAGTGGGTAGAGGAATAAATTATACAGACTGGTATGTTGTAGTTGATCATTGGAGGTTAGACTGTGGAACCCTGAGTTGCCCAGCTACTCCCACAGAGTTCAATCAATCTACTTATGGAAGTACTCACCAACATAGGTGTTGCAAAAGCTAGTTCCCTTAGGTCTCAATTCAGCAAAGCACTTAAGCATATGCTTAACTTTAAGCACATATTTAAACACCATTCCTATTCAAGAGAGGCAAGTAAGCACTTACATAAGTCTTTCAGTAGGCGCGTAAGTACCTTCCTGATGTGAGGCCTAAGAGCTTTGCTGAACAGGAATGGGCTACTGAATTGGGACCAAAATGAATTAGGGTATTAATAATAAAATAATAACTAGATCTTATACAGAGCATTTAATCCTTAGATCTCAAAACACTTTACAAATGGAGAAACTTAGACACAGGGAAATGAAGTGACTTTCCAAAGGCCAGTGTTGGAGCCAGGAATAGAAAACCAGGTCTCCTGAGTCCCAATCCAGTCCAGTGCCATATCCAACTATGACACACTACCTGAAATCATTCTGTCATCAAATAGAGAAAAGGCCTCCTTACCTCACCACATGGCTGGCTCACAGAAGAAATTAATATAATTTTTGAAAAATGTTATCCATAATATACATGTCAAGGCACTTGCATGGCTGAACTAGACAAAATGGGCTCTGATGACATCTGGCTGAAAGGACAAACTTCAAATCTGTTTTTGTTTGTTTTTCCTGCACTCCATAGCCTATAGCAGATGAGTGTACCAAAAATCAATATTCCACTCAAAAGGAAAATTGAAATTAATTGGGTGAATCAGCCATTGAGTGACTTATTATAGCATCTGTATTATATTTGACATCTTTAAATACATGATTCATCATCTTCACTTAAAAAAAATCATTACAAAGTCCTTCTACTGATTAAGTAGGGATATATTAAGTTATAAACCAGTTTTTACATCATTTGCTGGATAGAAAGAATGCTAAAGTTCTGACAAATATCAGTCATACATTAGCAGTGGTTGTTTAATATCATAGCCAATACAACAAACAGTCTTCTATATCTTAAACTGTAAAAGGTTTCTACTAAACCCATCTCAGGCTCATAACTTTGAATACTCGGATATAAGGAAGTCTCTATAATGAATAATATTCACTGAACTGCACTAAGATGTCTTATTTTTCTCATGGAAGTACAGGATCTCTTTTATACCATAGTTTTATATCACTTCCTTACAGCCATATAAACATTGTGCTGACAGAATTACCTATAATATTATAAAAAGAACAGGAGTACTTGTGGCACCTTAGAGACTAACAAATTTATTTCAGCATAAGCGTTCGTGGGCTACAGCCCACTTCTTCAGATGAGCTGCAGCCCATGAAAGCTTATGCTGAAATAAATTTGTTAGTCTCTAAGGTGCCACAAGTACTCCTGTTCTTTTTGCAGATACAGACTAACACGGCTGTTACTTTGAAACCTATAATATTATAGAACTGTATGACATTTGCAAATAAAAAGCAGGGAATATAGACAGGCACAGTGGAGAAATCAAATCTATTGAGCATGAAAGATCTCTGCTCTCCAAGACTATAGTAAGAATTTTATCCTTATATGAAACAACATAACTCTGTATTAATCCTTTCATCCGGTTGTTTCTGCTAGGCCTGTAGGGGAAAATTGTGCATAACATGAACCCTATGGGCCTAAATGTGACTGCAAATTTATCATTTAAATTTGGCAAGATGTTCAAGCTATGGTAAATCAGCATAGTAGTTAATCATCTAGTCCCTGATTCAGCTAAATATTTTAGCCTTAAGTGTATTCTTAAGTCCCAGTGATTTCAATACACACATGTCTATATATTATAATTGCATTTGGAGGAAATAAAGAAAAAAGATGTTAAGGAAAAGCTTAGCAGATGCACCCAAAAAGCAGCAAGTTCA
Source organism: Trachemys scripta elegans (assembly GCF_013100865.1). Lineage (NCBI taxonomy): Eukaryota > Metazoa > Chordata > Testudines > Emydidae > Trachemys > Trachemys scripta. The sequence goes on from NC_048303.1 coordinate 125,312,325, forward strand.
TAGATTTTGGAATTCAAAGCAAATGCATGAATGAGTTTTTTTAAAACTATACAGTGATAACAACGAATGAACCCCTCCCGCCCAAAGCGTTTCTTTTTGTAATGGCTACTTGTAGCGATTATCATCACTTCTATTGCTAATGGTGGCAATATTTTTAAGTGTTCTACATCAAGCCATCTTTGCACTAATAACATCAGTATTGTCAATATCTCACCATAATACACAGCCTCATATATAATAAAAACAGTCCATGTTGGCTAAAATTTCAAATCTGGATGCCGAAAGTTAGGCATCTAAACCCAGATTTTGTTGGTGAACTGGCCTGATTTTCAGAAGTACTACTGAACAGCCACAACTTTTAAATTGAGGAGATGTGCAGTCAGTGAATATGTCCCTGGACTAGGAGTCTGGAGATCTATATTATTTTTCCAGCTTTGCTGTGTGACACTGGGTGAGTCACTTTGCTGGTCTCTGCCTCGGTTTTTCTGCATGGGAAGAATCCCAAGCACCACTACAGGCTGGGGACCAACTGGCTAAGCAGCAGTTCTGCAGAAAAGGACCTGGGGATAACAGCGGATGAGAAGCTGGATATGAGTCAGCAGTGTGCCCTTGTTGCCAAAAAGACTAACAGCATATTGGGCTGCATTAGTAGGAGCATTGCCAACAGATTGAGGGAAGTGATTATTCCCCTCTATTGGGCACTGGTGAGGCCACATCTGGAGTATTGCGTCCAGTTTTGGGCCCCCCACTACAGAAAGGATGAAGACAAATTGGAGAGAGTCCAGCGGAGGGCAACGAAAATGATCAGGGGGCTGGGGCACATGACTTATGAGGAGAGGCTGAGGGAACTGGGCTTGTTTAGTCTGCAGAAGAGAAGAGTGAGGGGGGATTTGATAGCAGCCTTCAACTACCTGAAGGGGAGTTCCAAAGAGGATGGAGCTTGGCTGTTCTCCATGGTGGTAGATGACAGAACAAGAAGCAATGGTCTCAAGTTGCAGCGGGAGAGGTCTAGGTTGGATATTAGGAAACACTATTTCACTAGGAGGGTGGTGAAGCACTGGAATGGTTACCTACGGAGGTGGTGGAATCTCCATCCTTAGAGGTTTTTAAGGCCTGGCTTGACAAAGCCCTGGCTGGGATGATTTAGTTGGTACTGGCCCTGCTTTGAGCAGGGGGTTGGACTAGATGACCTCCTAAGGTCTCTTCCAACCCTAATCTTCTATGATTCCTATCTGTAAAATAGAGATAGTAACATTTACCTTCCCTTGTAAAGTGCTTGGATATTGATGGATAAAAAGTATTGCATGAAAACTAAGTATTATTATTATTATTCTCTCTACAGTAGGATGTTTAACATCATTAGATATTGGAAAACACACCAAGTACTTTCTTTGGACAGTATCAAAAGAACACTAATTGGCAGACCAGCATTCAGAAGCAGATCCAAGACTGGAGAGCACATAGTGCAATCAATTTTTAAGCAGAACATCTGCTTGATTTCAGCTGGGAGCTCTGCTTAAAAAAAATCAATTTCAGAACATAGCTCCATGATGGCGAGAAGTTTCATAGGAAAGAGGGTTAGCTACACACCAATGGCGTCAGCTCCAGATGAAAGCAGTAATTTACCTTTCATATAAGGTCATGGAAAAGTTGTACAATGATTGGGGAGGGTTGCAGTATGTATTAAAGAAAGAAGAGGGGAAGATCTTAAAAAAAAAAAAGAAACAGAACAAATGTATTTCCTAACCTCCTCCTGGATTATAATAATGATTCATTTGGAACCATTTTCAAACTGTGTATAATTAACACAGTAGCATATATCAGAATGTGTAGTGCAGTCTCTGATGCACATATTGTTCCAGTGAGGGACTGGTAGTTCCTGCTAGAGTTAAGAGGTTTCACTTATTATTATTTGTGTTCCAATAGTGCCCAAAGGGCCTCAACCAAGATCAGTACCTCAATATGTTAGGTCTCCACAAACATATAGTAAGGGATAGTCTCTGCTTTGAAGAGTTTAGAATCTAAATAGACAAGACAGACAAAAGATGGGAGGAAAAACATAGGCACAGAGGAAATGCCTAAAGTCATTCAGTAGGTTAGTAGCAAAGCTAGGAATCAAACCCAGGTTCTGAGCTAGCACCCTAGCCACTCAGCCATACTACCTTATGATGCAGCTCTGTTTTTTCATGATTATATTTTTAAGAAAGATCCTCTTTTGGGCTTGAATCTTTCATGTTTGTTCCTTGCTGAAAGACAAAGTCTGGGAATGATCTCTTCTGCCATTCTTGAGTATTTAAGAGTGAAAATATACACTTCCCCTGTTAAGATGTTAAGGAAATATTAAGATCCCCTTTTGGTCACACCAAACTCAAAAATGGCTAAAATCACAACGTGGAGTTGTCAGCATGTCTGCGTGTCACCAAGAATGAGGTCCTGGTGTTATTTGCAAAGAAAATCTAAATAAATAATGGAATTATAAGGATTTGAAAATTGGGCTTGGCACTTGTAGGCAGTGTACTGATTTATGACAGTGGTCCATGTTAAAAAGCCAGCATGTGTCAACAGTTACCACATGGTGTTTTCTGAGATAACTTAGGTTTAAGCAAGGCTTAGCGCATATCTACACTATAAGCTTAAGTCGACCTATGTTAGGTCAACTTACAACCACTGGAGTGGTTCATGTCCATGTTGCCCTTCATGTGTTGGTGTTGTGCATCCTCTCCAGGAGTGCTTCCACCGACTTAAAAGTGGCAGTGTAGGGGGCTGAGAGCCCACGTGCAGCTCCCTGCCAGGAACCTGGCTGCCCCCCGGAGCTCCCTGCCTGGCACAACCGTGCTCCCAGTGGGGAGCAGGGAACTGAGAGCCGGGGGGCGGGGCAGTATCCCATCAGGGAGATCCGCGCCCAGAGTCCGGTCAGCTGCTGTGCTCCTGGCAGGGAGTTGAGAAGTCCGGTGCAGCTGCCCCGTTCTCCAGCTCGGAGTGGGGAGTTGGGACCTCAGGGGTCAGCCAGGCTCCAACTGGAGAATGGAGAGCTTGGATGGCAGCCTGGCTTGGAACGGAGACCAGGCAGCAGCCCAGGTGAAATTTCTTGTCAATTTCATGGCTCCAGCGGAGCGTTGCTCTAACTACACCGACATAAGCCCTATGCCTCCCGTGGAGGTGGAGTTATGATGTTGGTGTAGTAGGATACTTACATCAGCGGGAGCAAGGCTGTAGTGTGTACACTGACATAATTAGGTCGACATAAGCTGCCTTACGTTGACATAATGTTGCAGTGCAGACAAAGCCTTAGATAGGAGACAAAAGTGGTAACTTTGTGGTACCTGCCACCTAATACTGAATTATTAAAGGTGACCTCTGCAAGTTTGGAAGCAGAGCGAAACATGGTATTAGCGATGTCCCTTGGTTACATAGGAGTTGGTTGACAGTGAGATACTATTGCACAAAGACAAGGATTGGAAAGATATCATGCTATTAAATACAGTGCAAGTTCTTCTCAGGGAGAATATCAATGCTAAATATTTAGATATCTTTGCACTCTGATTTTACAGAATAGAATACACACAAAATTCACAATGGAGAAGGGAATGCTGTGGCGTCATATAACATCCTCGCAGCTCCTGGGAAAGCACAAAATTGAAAGACTTCTAAGCAATGGCAGATACTTGAGGCAAGTTATTTTAAAGATATACCTCTCAAATTCTGGCTCTTGCGGTGTTAGGAAAATACCAGATATAATTAAATGAAACAGAAACAAATACATTTATTTAGAGCAGTCATGAAGTATTCCTTCACTATCACACTTAAACATGTGCTTTATAGTCCATCCCTGCTAAAGAAAGCATTTAAGCATGTGCTTAACTTTAAATCTGTGCTTAGGTCCCTCAATGACCCTTAATCATGTGCTTAAAATTAAGCATGTGCCTGAGCAGAGCATGATTTTCTCCATCACTGGCCCTTTTTAAAACAGATGTTTTTCTAAAAGATTTGCTGAAACAGGAATTATTTTAAGGAAGTCCTATGGCCTGTGTTATGCGGGAGGTCAGCCTAGATGATCACAGTGGTCCCTGCTGGCCTTAGAAGCTATGAACACCGGCTGAGGACAGACCTGTGTAGTCTAGGGAGCAGTTCTGTACACCTGACAAGGGCCCAGAAGTTCACCCTCACAGATCCAACTGCAGGGTCCGAGCTATGGCTGCAAAAAAAAATAGCACCGTATAGACATGTAGTTCACAAGGATACAATCATTAGAAGTGCAAAGCCCCTTCTGTCTGTATTAGGGTCACAACCAAAACTGTTTGAAGAAACATGATGCAAACCAGATGAGCAGATTTTTAAAAAAAAAAACATTGCTATATCAATTACTATGACAATGTATTGTAAAACCTCTTTTGGGTGGAAATCGGTAAAGCCTGAAAACAAAGGGCCTTGCATAGACTGCCTCATTCTGCTGTATTCTCTTATCTTGTCCCAGCAGATAGCCGCGTGCTCTTTGGGTGGATGTGGATGTCAGTATTGGCTCCTGCAGAACACTTACTTTCCCTTCAGGTGTTTTTAGCAGTCTTTCTTCTTGGGCAGGCAAAGGAGGAGAGTCAAGATTAACCCCCTCCCCAGCCTTAAAAAGGATTTACCTAAGGCAGGAATCCTTTGTTTGATCCCCACCCCCCTACAGTGGAAAAGTACCAGCAGTGTCCAAGGTGGTATTCTGTACCAGTTGACATCATCAGATGACCCTGTAGTGTCAAAGCAACATCTCAGGAAGCTCCTCGGGAAGGTGGGAGATTAGTATCTTCAGAGTTCTATTGTCCTTCTTAAATTGTTCATCCAGGCTGATTGCCCACTGTCTGGTGGGCGTTCCCCCAAGTACACACACAGTCGTAATTGTTACAAAGTCAATATTCCTAACCTCAGATACAGAAATGATACACGTATACAAAATGGATAATCGCATTCAGCAAATCATAACCTTTCCAATGATATCACACGTCCCATATTGCATAAAATGTATCTTAGTTATGCCATATTCATATCATAACAATATTTCTATGAAGAATATGGAGTGTAACGTCACAATAAGTACCTATATAGGGAAAAATGATTTGATCCTAGAGAACTTGCTAAATGTAGAAATAAGTTGTAGCATTTTAAGCGAGCTCCCATCCTTGGAACAGGTTGCCAAGGGATGTGACGGAATCTCCATCACTTGGAGTCTTTAAATTGAAATTGGATGTCTCTCTACAAGATGCACTCTAAATCAACCCCAATAGTGGTCATTTATGAAGTAGGGAAGAATAATTCTCTCAAACACAGGAATCACTGCGTGAAATCCTATGTCCTGGGCTATGTAGGAGGTCAAACTAAGGGTAACATTTTCAAAGGGGCGTAAGTGATTTAGGAGCCTAACTCCCACTTTCCAAAAGTGACTTAGGCACATAGAAGGGACTTAGGTGTTTTGGAAAGTTTTACCCCAGATGATCATAAAGGTCCCTCAGGTCATAAATATTTAAGCCTCTATTTATCATCACTGTTCACCTCCCCCCTGAGAATAAAAAATGTTGTAAAAGCATGTTTCATTGCTGACACCAAAGAGCAGCTTGTAGCATTGCACCAAATGAATGCATATGAATCCATAGTTCTCTGGCACCTATGTCCTTACACCAGGGTCTATTAAAATTGTGACCTAAGCACTATGCCACCCTAACAGATGCACTTGAGTAGGGACACTCAATAGACCATGAAAGGACATCAACTGTGTAGGATGCTGGAATTTCCCTCCACTAGAGAGTGGCTGTCTATATCTATATCAATATCACATTTATATGAAGGGATTTTTCCCCTCTAAACAAGCTCAACTTAGAAACAGCCTTTGTTTGTCAGAAAGGGCCTTTTTAATCCAACTATGGAGCTGAATTGATTGAGGCACAAGCAGGTCACTTGTCTTGCCTAAAGCCACGTACATGAACAATCCGAGATGGCTTTTTCAATAATATAATAATAAATAATAATATTAGGCTTCTCTAGTCACTTAAGCTAATTGGGTTTTTGTTCTTTGAAGTATTCCTTTCCTACACTCTGCTAAAAGCAAAGAACACCTCTGAAATGGAGGTTAATCAAGAGCCCTACATTTCTGTGAGTCTATGTGATGTACCAACATGCAAACCATGTTAACTTGGAGTGAAATTCACCCCTGTGCAGAGAACTAGCTCAAGTCCCACTTAACGCCATCTTTTGAGGGCTAACACATCATGGCTTTGTGCAAAATGAGTCATTTCACTGATACAAGCTCATGCCCCTAAAAAGGAAAATGAATAACCGACGCAGTGTTATCGTTAACCTCGGGGCTACACAAACATTAAAGAGGAGGCTCCAAAGAACGTGGAACGAGGGTGGGTAGAATATCCTTGTCAATACAATAGCCAGTGGCTGGGGTGAAATGAACAGCCAGGTTTATTTAAGCTATTTAGCCAAGAGGGTGCCTACAACTAATCTGTGCTAGAGTTAGATCCTAGTGGATGGGGGGAAAGAAAATATAGTAGGGAAGTAAATACTTGGCCTGCTTCTTTTCTTCATGGTTTCTCTTATGCTATAGGGTCATCTGGAAGTATTAAAGAGATTATAAAATAATGTAGGCCTGATTTCCCCCAGGTAATGCCAGTTTTACACCAGTGATGATACTTAGGCCCCTCTGTGCCGGTTACTTCTCAAATTGGGACTTTGAGCCTCAGTCACTTAGATGCTTTTGAAAAATTTATCCATTTTGTTCATCTGCAGCAAACAGTCCCTGTGCTAGGTTTCCCCATTACTTCTTGCTTTTTATTTCCAAGTCTCCCCTCCCCAGTGTGGCAATATGGGCATTTGACCTCATCTTTCATCTAACTAGCTAGCATAGCCCTGGCTTTAAGGCACCATAACATTGGCTGTTAAGTGTAAAGGCTTCTTTGGTGGGGTTTCTGCTATGAACAGGGATAGAAATCTGACATCTGGTAATTTTTGTTCATACTGCAAAGGATGAGTCCATATGAGCAATAAAAGAAAAATGGATGGAGAAACAAAGCACGGAGGGCGTTGCTTTGAAGTCATCAGCTAATGGTGGGAGTGGAGCTGTGTGAATCAAAGACTTTTCAATGTGCTGGCAATTCTGGGAAAAAATTGTTTGGGATGAACTTAAAAGAAATTTTTCAAGATTTTCAGCAAGCTCAGAAGTAAAAGAAAAGTCATTTCAGGTTAAACAAAATGTTTCATTCAAACAAGATCAAAACATTTTGTTCCAATGTTAACCATTTTAAATGGTTTTGCTTGATTTTCAAAATAAAAGAAATTTCTAAATTAAAAGCTATTTTTACCCAAAAATATCTAAAGAGAAAACATTTAGATGTTTTTAATTTTTTTTTAAATGTGAAACAATTGAGCGAAACTAACATGAATTGGGAAATGTTTCAGGGTCTCTGAATCTGCATTTTTCACTGAAAAATGGCTGGAAAATTTTGCCCGCCTCTAGTTTGGAGTAAGTGGGGTATTTAATAAAGTCGGGAAGCAGCGGTTAGGCTTTCGCAGCAGTTATTCAGACTGGTCAATCCTGTACAAATATTCAGATTACATTTGATCTGTGGCTAAAGATTTGGGACAGTTTAATATTTTCATAACCGTAAATGATCTCCCTAGCAAGACCCCTGCAGCTTTCTTAACCATTTAGTAGATATAGAATAAATGAATTCTGCTCTGCTGGGCCTGCATATAATTTCATTGGCAGCTTCTGGATTCCTTCCCCTTGATATTTATTCACTGAGGGGCATGGGTGTTGGAGTCCTTTCTTCTCCTTCTGATCCCCTTTATCCCAACATTGATGGCTAACATTAAAAAGAACAAAAGATTGAACTTTTCAGTCCCCTTCCTTGTTATTTTTAAAATACTTCCCTATGGTCAAACGACAATCACTGTTATTAGAGTTAGTAATAAATAATATCAACGGAACTGGGTGCATTTGTGGGATATATGCCTCCGTTTTTGGATGCCCAGTTTATGACACAGGGGCCCTCGTTCCCAGAGGTGCTGAGCATCTCCAGCTTCCATGGACTGAAACTGGAGATGTGGCACCTCAGCATCTCTAGAGATCAGTCTCAAGGCTGAGGTTGCCAAAATTACTAGACACACTTGAAATGTTTGCCTTTAAAACAAGGTTGTTTTGTTTTTAAATATATCTCCAAACATTATTTTAACAAAATACCTTTTTCAATCATTACTGTAAAACCAGACATTTGATTTGCTTTTAGAGACATGCAATTTTCCTCTTCTTTTTAAATGTATGATTGCTAATACATTATCACATTTGCATTCTCTGTGCTGCATTACACTAATCCTTTGGATTTTTCATACGTATGGAGTCTACCTTTACACAGAGGCTCCTTTTTATTCCCTCGCTCTCCTTTAATAATTAAGCACTTTGGTGCAGACCTCTTTCCTTCTGTGAAAGACTAAAATATCAAGTTGTAAATTTTCCTTACTCGGGAAACAGTCACCATCTCTCGTGATTTTATTGTGAGTCTTGTGATAGTTGTTTTTCTTAAAGCCCCAGCTCCTGAAGTCAAGTGATTACATGAGACTCTCAGCTTTCATTATGAAAAGCATATGTTTCTAGCCATTGTGGTTGTGGCAAAATGCTTGATCGCATGACTCAAGTGTAACCTACAAACTTTGGAACACAAATAAAAATCCCCACGTGTATTTTTTGAAAGTCTCATGATTTTAAAGCCAATCTTTTTTTTTCAGGGGGTGGGTCTGATACATGATTTTTGAATGCTTGGGGTTGGCAATACTGGGGACATGAGTAAGAGTCGTGGGACTGGGCCTATATAACCCAGTTCAGCACAACGCTTATGCATAAATTTAATTTCCACAGCTCATTAATGCATGGGGTTTAAGCAGATGTATAAAGTTAAGCACACTGAAGTGTTTTTTCTAAATTGGGCCATAGACTAATCTCCACTTCTTTCCAGTCTAATGCTCTTCCTCCAGCTTTGCTCAGGTAGCAGGAATACATTTTTCCCTTTCTAAACTGAATTGTAATTCCTTTGGTCACCATCCCCACCCTCACTCTTGCTCTTGCATTTGTATCTCTCTGAGCACCTAATCCATTTATACCCGTTTCTGAAGTAGTGGGATGCACTTGCCTTTTCCCATCTCTGACCCACCTCTGTTAAAAAGGAACATTTCTAGTATTCGGATCTTTTCCTTGTCACAGATACAAGGACTGCTAGGTCACTATGTAGGAATGGAAAATAGATTGAAAATGCTGCAAGCATCTCTAGTCCAGCAGAGCTCTATTGCTGAAATGCATTGATCCAGTGACATGTGTCAGTACCAACATACAAGGTCATTGTGCCTTGGCACTCTATGGAGCTGTTCCTGGTCTCAAAACACGGCCCAATTAAACAGGCTGAGTGATGGGGAGATTCCCCTCATTCCCCAGCTGCAGAGTAGTATCAGACCCACTTTTTAGTCTCTAATGCATCCACAGGAGAGAAGAGCTGTTTGATCTGTATAGTCACAGCCCCACTAGCTTCACTCCCTCTCCTCCCCTGACTCCAAAACACATTTTAGAGACAAGACACCCCCTCCTCCCTCAGAGCAGAGCTCTGTAATGCAAAGAGAGTAGAAGTCCCTGTGCCCATGGGGAGGGGGCAGGATTTGCCCCTACTTATCTATCACTCCCACTCCCTTTTCCTTACTGAGAAATTTGCTTCAACTATTGTGGATGTTGCTCTAGGGAAAGGCTGCTAAGAATAGAAAATAACACAAGTACAGCTCCTAGGCAGCATTTTCCAGCAGAAAATATCAGCAAGATGGGGCAAATTCATCCCTGGTGTAACTCCTTTGTCTTCCATGGATTTAATATCAGGAATACATTGAGCACAATATAGCTAATAATGCAAAGAATTAAGTGTCTGTGAATAAAGGACACTTGCTACAGTTTAAAAAATTCCTCCAATTTTCAAGAAGACTAAAAATAAAATATTGACTGTTATATCCATTCCTGTTAAAAAATGAACCGCTTAGATTACAAAGACGATAGGCTTTATATTCTTCTTTGTGCAGTCATGTACACTGGGGCAAATTGGATGCAAGATGCGACCATTCTGACTGGGCAGTGTTTTTGCAACAACTTTGCACTGTATAAATAACTGCACGTGCTGGAGGGCAGTGGAGAGTCTGACTCTAGAACTCTATAATGAGTTGAGTTAGTTAATATCTGGATGGTAAGAGACTTTAAAAACCAGGGTTTCCACAGTACTCAAACCCCAGCAGTTCCCACTGTTGAAAACCTGGTCACTTCACTGAGGTTTCTCAAGGAGGACCAAACTCTTTAAAAAAATCTGACCAAAAGCTTTATATCATCACACCAGATATAACGAGATATTTTCTTTACTTTTTTATTATAATAATGTAGGTTTTTAATTTACACAAGGCCCTCGTGTCTTCCCTCCCACCACTTTAATGTTCCCTGCTAAGGTGCTGTATTGCTGAAGTCCAGGACTCAGGGTAGTCTTCTTCTTTGTGACTCGGCCCTCCGGCCAGGTCACTTAGTTCTGCCCTTCTGGGAGGCTGTCAATGTCTCTCTGGACAAACTGTCCCTCTACCATTCCAGGTAGTCCTCCTTCTATGTCCAAAGCTGTGCCACTTCCCCAGTGATTGGTAGGGAAACCCAGTTCTGGCCTCGGATTCTAGTCTGGGTTCCAACCCAGGGACCCTATGCTCTGCAACTATGGCCTACTTACTCCCCGACCTGGTTGTTACTTCCCAAGGCTCTGTCCTACTTCCTCCTTTTGTCCTCTAGCACCATTGGGTTTAGCGTTTGTCCGAGCTTCCTCCAGTCCCCATGGCTACTTCCCACTTTGGCTTCTGGCCAGACCCTGTAATCTCTAACAAACCTCCCTCCTGTCAGGAAGTGACTGCAGACTATTTCCCCTTGCAACCCACTTCTGTTCTTTGCTTCTTAGCTTCCCAGAAGCCCCACCTGTTCCTGCCCAAGTGAGCTTCATCCTTAATTAAGCATTACTGATCCCTGGCTCCCCTCCAGGTGCAGCCTATACTGTTAATTGGCCCATCTAGCCTATCTTAACCCCATCACAGGCCCCAGAAACAAGCTCCTCACGTGCTTTTTGTCCTGTGACACATCCCTTTTCCCAGGGCCTAGTTTACTGACATAAAACTCAAAACAAAACACAGTCCTGGGGCTTCTCTTCTCCCATTTCCCCCTGGAGTCTACTCTCTGAAGGTCTTCCCTGCCTTGGTAGGCCATGTGCAGCCTACCTGTTTGGAGTCTTTCTGCTCCCATGGAGTATGCTCTTCCTGACCTTCATCCTAAACCTTCTTCAGCTCTCCAGCTCTAGCTTCCAGGCCCAGGCCCAAACCCTCCCCTGGTCAAGGATCTCCTATAGAAACTTCCTGCTCTCTGCAACTTCTGCCACAGTTTCCTCCTCCTCCTATTCCCTGATCCCAGCTGATGTTTTAGGGACCAGCTACCCTCAATCAGGCCCATCAAGAGGCTGTTGCTGAGGCACAAGCAGGTTTTAAAAGGCCCAGTTCACCCTTTTAACAAGAACACTTGCCTCACTACTTTGAACTCGGGTCTATCCAGTTCTCATAGGCTTTGATTCAGGAAAGCACTTAAACCTGTGCTTAAATGTCATTGAAGTCAATAGAACTTAAAGTTAAGTTAATCTTAAAGACAGGTTTCGGAGTAGCAGCCGTGTTAGTCTGTATCCGCAAAAAGAAGAACAGGAGTACTTGTGGCACCTTAGAGACTAACACATTTATTAGAGCATAAGCTTTCGTGGACTACAGCCCACTTCTTCGGATGCATATAGAATGGAACATATATTGAGGAGATATATATACACACATACAGAGAGCATAAACAGGTGGGAGTTGTCTTACCAACTCTAAGAGGCCAATTAATTAAGAGAAAAAAAACTTTTGAAGTGATAATCAAGATAGCCCAGTACAGACAGTTTGATACAGACAGATATCTCCCCTTGTAAGTATGCTCACACTTCTTATCAAACTGTCTGTACTGGACTTAAGAGAAGAGCAGTTAAAACCTTTTGCAGGAAAATATTTTACCTCCCTAGTTCTCTATTTAACTCCCCAAGGCACTGAAATAGCTGGAATTAGTACTCGGCTGTATTTCCTCAGAATAACAATAATGCTGTAGGAAAATACAGACCCATCATAGATGAGACATAAGAATGGGGTCAGAACATTATCCTACATGATATTATCTGCATAGTGAAACATAGAAGATTAGGGTTGGAAGAGATCTCAGGAGGTCATCTAGTCCAACCCCCTGCTCAAAGCAGGACTAACCCTAACTAAATCATCCCAGCCAGGGCTTTGTCAAGCCAGGCCTTAAAAACCTCTAAGGATGGAGATTCCACAGCCTCCCTATGTAACCCATTCCAGTGCTTGATCACCCTCCGAATGAAATAGTGTTTCCTAATATCCAACCTAGACCTCCCCCACTGCAACTTGAGACCATTACTCCTTGTTCTGTCATCTGCCACCACTGAGAACAGCCAAGCTCCATTCTATTTAGAACCCCCCTTCAGGTAGTTGAAGGCTGCTATCAAATCCCCCCTCATCTTCTCTTCTGCAGACTAAACAAGCCCAGTTCCCTCAGCCTCTCCTCATAAGTCATGTGCCCCAGCCCCCTGATCATTTTCGTTGCCCTCTGCTGGACTCTCTCCAATTTGTTCTCATCATTTCTGTAGTGGGGGGCCCAAAACTGGATGCGGTACTCCAGATGTGGCCTCACCAGTGCCGAATAGAGGGGAATAATCACTTCCCTCAATCTGCTGGCAATGCTCCTACTAATGCAGCCCAATATGCTGTTAGTCTTTTTGGCAACAAGGGCACACTGCTGACTCATATCCAACTTCTCATCCACTACAGAACTCCACTGGCCATCACCTGCAGTCCTCAGCTTAAACCTCTCCAACGCATCATCAGTGATCTACAATCCATCCTGGACAATGATCCCTCTCTTTCACAGACCTTGGGAGGCAGGCCAGTCCTCGCCCACAGACAACCTGCCAACCTTAAGCATATTCTCACCAGCAAACACACACTGCACCATAACAACTCTAACTCAGGAACCAATCCATGCAACAAACCTCAATGCCAACTCTGCCCACATATCTACACCAACACCATCATCGCAGGACCTAACCAGATCAGCTACAACATCATCAGTTCATTCACCTGCACGTCCACCAATGTTCTATATGCCATCATATGCCAGCAATGCCCCTCTGCTATGTACTTTGGCCAAACTGGACAGTCACTATGTAAAAGGATAAATGGACACAAGTCAGATATCAGGAATGGCAATATACAAAAACCTGTAGGAGAACACTTCAACCTCCCTGGCCACACAATAGCAGATGTAAAGGTAGCCATCTTACAGCAAAAAAACACTTCAGGACCAGACTCCAAAGAGAAACTGCTGAGCTTCAGTTCATTTGCAAATTTGACACCATCAGATCAGGATTAAACAAAGACTGTGAATGGCTAGCCAACTACAGAAGCAGTTTCTCCTCCCTTGGTGTTCACACTTCAACTGCTAGCAGAGGACCTCACCCTCCCTGATTGAACTAACCTCGTTATCTCCAGACTGATTCTTGCCAGCATATTTATACCTGCCCCTGGAAATTTCCATTACATGCATCCGACGAAGTGGGCATTCACCCACGAAATCTTATGCTCCAATACATCTGTTACTCTTAAAGGTGCCACAGGCCTCGCTGTTGCTTTTCTCATCCACTGTAATTCCCAGGTCCTTTTCTGCAGAACTGCTGCTTAACCAATCGGTCCCCAGCCTGTAGCAGTGCATGGGAGTCTTCCGTTCTAAGTGCAGGACTCTGCATTTGTCCTTGTTGAACCTCATCAGATTTCTTTGGGCCCAATCCTCCAATTTGTCTAGGTTACTCTGGACCCTATCCCTACCCTCCAGCGTATCTACCTCTCCCCGCATCTTAGTGTCATCCGTGGATTTGCTCAGGGTGCAAATCATCCCATCATCCAGATTATTAAAGAAGATGTTGAACAAAACCAGCCCCAGGACCGACTCCTGGGGCACTCTGCTTGATACCAACTGCCAACTAGACACTGAGCCATTGATCACAACCCGTTGAGCCCGACGATCTAGCCAGCTTTCTATCCACCTTATAGTCCATTCATCCAGCCCATACTTTTTTATCTTGCTGGCAAGAATACTGTGGGAGACTGTATCAAAAGCTTTGCTAAAGTCAAGATATATCACACCCACCGCTTTCCCCATATCCTCAGAGCCAGTTATCTCATCATAGAAGGCAATCAGGTTGGTCAGGCATGACTTGCCCTTGGTGAATCCATGTTGACTGTCCCTGATAACCTTCCTCTCCTCCAAGTGCTTCAAAATGGATTCCTTGAGGACCTGCTCCATGATTTTTCCAGGGACTGGGGTGAGGCTGTAGTTCCTCAGATTCTCCTTCTTCCCTTTGTTAAAGATGGGCACTAGATTTGCCTTTTTCCAGTCATCCGGGACCTCCTCCAATCACCACGAGTTTTCAAAGATAATGGCCAATGGCTCTGCAATCACATCAATCAACTCCCTTAGCACCTTCGGATGCATTGCATCGAGCCTCATGGACTTGTGCATGTCCAGCTTTTCTAAATAGTCCTTAACTTGTTCTTTCATCACGGAGGCTGTTCAACTCCTCCCCATACCGTGCTGTCCAGTGCAGCAGTCTGGGAGCTGACCTTGTCTGCGAAGACCGAGGCAAAAAAAAGCATTGAGTACTTCAACTTTTTCCACATCATCTCTCACTAGGTTGCCTCCCTCATTCAGTAAGGGTCCCACACTTTCCCTGACCTTCTTGTTGCTAACATACCCGAAGAAACCCTTCTTGTTACTCTTAACATCCCTTGCTAGCTGCAACTCCAAGTGTGATTTGGCCTTCCTGATTACACCCCTGCATGCTCGAGCAATATTTTTATACTCTTCCCTGGTCATCTGTCCAATCTTCCACTTCTTGTAAGCTTCCTTTTTGTATTTAAGCTCACTGAAGATTTCTCTGTTAAGCCAAGCTGGTCTCCTGCCATATTTGCTATTCTTTCTACACATCAGGATGGTTTGTTCTTGCGCCCTCAATAAGGCTTCTTTAAAACACAGCCAGATCTCCTGGACTCCTTTTCCACTCATATTAGCCTCCCAGGGGATCCTGCCCATCAGATCCCTGAAGGAGTCAAAGTCTGCTTTTCTGAAGTGCACGGTCCATATTCTGCTGCTCTCCTTTCGTCCTTTTGTCAGGATCCTGAACTCGATCATCTCATGGTCACTACTGCCCAAGTTGCCACTCATTTCTACTTCCCTTACTGATGCTTCCCTCTTTGTGAGCAGCAGGTCAAGAGGAGCATGCCCCCTAGTTGGTTCCTCCAGACTTGCACCAGGAAGTTGTCCCCAACACTCTCCAAAAACTTCCTGTATTGTCTGTGCACTGCTGTATTGTTCTCCCAGCCGATGTCAGGGTGATTAAACCCCATGAGAACCAGGGCCTGTGATCTGGAAACTTCTGTTAGTTATCCGAAGAAAGCCTCATCTACCTCACCTCCTGGTCTGGTGGTCTATAGCAGACGCCCACCACGACATCACCCTTGTTGCTCTCAACTCTAAACTTAACCCAAAGACTCTCAACAGGCTTTTCTCCAGTTTCATACTGGAGCTCTGATCAATCATACTGCTCCCTTACATACAGTGCAATTCCTTCACCTTTTCTCCCCTGCCTGTCCTTCCTGAACAGTTTATATCCATCCATGACAGTGCCCCAGTCATGTGAGTTACCCCACAAAGTCTCTGTTATTCCAATCACATCATAGTTCCTTGACTGTGCCAGGACTTCCAATTCTTCCTGCTTGTTTCCCAGGTTTCTTGCGTTCATGTACAGGCACCTAAGGTAACTAGCTGATTGCCCTGCTTTCTCAGTATGAATCAGGAAACCTCCCCTGTTGCGCCCTCCTCCTTGTGTTTCCTCCTGGTATTCCACTTTCCCAGGTACCTCAAGGCTTAGGTCTCCATACCAGCAAACCTAGTTTAAAGCCCTCCTCGCTAGGTTAGCAAGCCTGCAAAGATGCTCTTCCCTCTCTTAGTTAGGTGGATCCCATCTCTCCCTAGCAATTCTTCTTCCTGGAACAACATCCCATGGTCGAAGAATCCAAAGCCCTCTCTCCGACACCATCTACGTAACCATGCATTTACTTCCACAATTCGATGGTCCCTACCTGGGCCTTTTCCTTCAACAGGGAGGATGGACGAGAACGTGACTTCCGCTTCAAACTCCTTTATCCTTCTTCCCAGAGCCACATAGTTTGCAGTGACCTATTCAAGATAATTCTTGGTAGTATCATTGGTGCCTACATGGAGAAGTAGAAAGGGGTAGTGGTCCGAGGGCTTGATCAGTCTTGGCAGACACTCAGCCACATCCTGAATTGTAGCTCCAGGCAAGCAGCACACTTCTTGACTCTCTCGATTTGGTCGGAAGATGGATGACTCCGTCCCCCTTAGGAGGGAGTCCCCAACCACCACCACCTGTCTCCTCCTCTTGGCAGTGGTGGTTGTGGAACCCCATCCCTAGGACAATGCATCCCATGCCTTTCAGTCGATGGGGTCTCCTTCTGATCCCTTCCCTAAGATGACCCTTCCAAACCATTTTCTGCTATAGTACCTGTGCAGAGGGCCTGAAAACAGTTTCTTACCGCTATCTGCATTGGGGGTACATGGATTCTCCTCTTTCTTCAGCTGGAGGTCACATGGTGCCAATTTTCTTCCCCATTCTGCACTGCCCTCTCTGATTCTTCAGCATGCTGTGTCTGACGTACCAAATGCTAACTTCTATCCAGAAAGTCTTCATTTTCTCTGATGCAGCGCAGGGTTGATACTTGGGTCTCTAGTCCTTTAACCTTCTCGTCCAATATGGAGACCAGCTTGCACTTCGTACAGACAAAGTCGCTTCTATCCTCTGGGAGAAAGACAAACATGGCACATCCTGTGCAGGTCACAACAGCTAATCGTTCACTATCCATATTGTCTTCCTTCTAAGAGCCTCTTCAGATGTTGTATTTACTGCTCACAGAAGCCTGAAAGGCAAAAACTCTGTGGGAACTCCCACAAGGTGAACTCCCAGGCAAACTCCCTCTGTTTGCTTCTCTGTTCGCAGCTCAGTGGGCAGAAGATTCTGTAAGGTGTCCCTTATGAAGTTTCCTCTGTGTTCCTCCATAGTGGATCAGGCCCCCCTAGAAGAAAGCAAAGATCTGGCCCACAAACTCCATGGATATCCCAAGATCCACAGGAATACAGGGCCATTTGCACAGGGTGCCAGTACCTCAACAGCCACCCTTCCAGTGGTGCCAATTAAGGAGAGCGGGACAGGGGAGCAGCAAGGTTTTTGCATTTGCTCAGAGTTCCACAGGCCATGGAGCTGGGGTGGGAGGCAGGGCCTGACTACTTTTAAGCAGTGGTCCTGAACTAAATCAGCAGGGCTGTGGCTGGAGCAGTCCAGAGTGTCACTCTGGCTCCACAGTCACAGTGCTGCTGAAGTTTGGCCCGGCTGCCACTTCATAAAAACAGAGGTGTGGCCAGGTCAAACAGTGCTGAGACCTGGTGCATGGGATACTCCTGGGGGAATTCTGCACCAAAAAAATTAAAAATTCTGCGTACACTATTTTTAAATTCTGCAAAATTCTGCATATTTTATTTATCAAAATAATACAATATAATCACACTGGTTTCAATTGTTTTGGTAATTTAGTTAAACTACAATACAATGGATGGAGAATGGGAGGGTGTCTGGGCTGCACAGACACACAGCCCTGCTGCCAGGGGGAACGCTGCCTCCTCACTTCTAGGCGTCCGCACCAGAGGGATTCTGAGGAATCTGGGGGTGGTCAAATGACCCCACCAGAACCTTTCATTTGTGCCCCCCACACACACACACACACACACTAGCCCCAGCTACATGTCACCTCTGGAGCACAGGACTGAGATGTAGGTTTAAAAAGAGCATAAAACCCAATAAATGTGAAGGCAGTAAAAATATCAAATGAACTTCTCCACTGGAAAAGTAAAGCACCCTTCCCAATTTACCCTATGGGGTTTAATCTCACCTCAGTCACCAGGACCTGTGAGATCAGAGACTACCTAAGGCATAGTTAGAACATGCCGTGAAAAAGCAAAGAGGGAAACAGTAAAACATTTAAACACAAAAATGCTCCTAAAAAAAAAAAAAAAAATTTCAGCTGCAACAGCCTTAAAAATGTATGATTAGCTAAATATTTGATGAGGTGTTACTGAGACGGGCCATCCAGTCCTTAGGAATTATAGTGCTCATGTGTACTGAGCACCGTAGCACAGTAAACACCCATTTCTTGTGTTTTCAATAGGAATTTTACTCTGGTACACTTTTGGAAAGCAGATGAAAAGTTCAAACAAGATGAGCAAACAAGAACAATTCTGTTCTATCCAGACCTCTCTCTTTCATTTCAAATGAGCTGTCTTCAGTCACTTAAAATCAGTACTGCCTACTGAATGGAATACCTGTAATGCTGAGGTCTAAGTGCTCTATGAAAACACTAAGGGAAAGCACCCCGGTTTAAGTGCTAAGATGTTTGTAACACTACTAAAAAAAAAACACTACTGTCCATTTCATGGCTATATCATCATATTATTATGGTCTAAAAATGCCTCTCTCATTGACCAAGATCTGCATTAAAATGGCTTGTACAAACCTCTCAGTAATATTTCACCACAATGAGCACACAATTCATATTTATACAACTGTAGCTAAAAGTGCATCATGACTCTCAAAAAGCTTTAAATACATAGAAAAATTAGCTCACTACAACCTGTAGAAATGACCTGAAAGTCAACAAAATCCAAATCAGAGAAAAGGAAAGGAATAAGAATAAAATCAAGGGGAGAACCACACTCTTCCCAATAGACTTTTTGAAATCAGCATTGTTTCATATTTGAGTTTGTCACACAGCATGCTGTGTAGGCACCAGGCATCAGGCGAGGACCATGGCTGAAACTAATTCATTTCTGCATGAAGACAAATAGATGGCAAATCCTTACTATGCATTCCTAGGATCTAGTACACGCATTTATTCTAAAGTCTTCCCATGTCAGATACGTGTCTAGTAAGATGGGATGGTCGCTAGCCAGAGACAGTGTGGTCCAGTGCATAGAGTACTAGATGGGGAGCTAAGGTCTATTTCCAGCTCTGCCACGGACCTGCTCTGTGATCTGAGGCAAGTCATTTCCCCTCCCAGTCTTGTCTATTTGGACTCCAACTATTAGGTGCAGGGACAGTTGCTCGCTATATGCTTACAGAGCGCCTAGCACAGTGGGCCCTGTAGCTGTTACCATAACGCAAAACAGTAATTAGTGGTAGTAAGAGAGAGAAAAAGTTCACACAGCAGAAGACGATTCCCAATAAAAGATCATATGCACAATGCAAACACAAATATATAAACTTGAAAGTAAATTAAAGCTGACCAAATACTAGAGGGATTCTTTAAAAATTAGCATACACAGCATTCATGGTATGTGAATCTCAGTAAATGTAAAGTAAATATTTACTTCTAAAATCATCCAGCCTCCTGTGAATCATTGTGTTTGCCAAATGAATCTAATGCTGTATAACATTACAGATTAAATAAATAGCAGAAGGTGAATCTCATTTGCAGTTTATTATTATTGATGGCAAAGGGAAGGAATTACCTTCACATGTACTGTAAAGAAGCTGTGTGGTCTAGGAGATAGGGCACTAGAGAACTGGTTCTGCTTCTACCAACCCATCATGTTCCCCTCTCCTGCTTTGTCTCCTTGGTCTATTTAGATTGTAAGCTCTTCAGGGCAGGGATTGTCTCTTACTATCTGTAAGTACAATTCATAGATTCCAAGGCCAGAAGGGACCATTGTGATTATCTAGTCTGACCTCCTTTTTAACACACAAGAACAGTCATACTGGGTCAGACCAATGGTCCATCTAGCCCAGTATTCTGTCTTCCAACAGTGGCCAGTGCCAGATGCTTCAGAGGGAATGAATAGAACAGGGTAGCTTCAAGTGATCCATCTTCTGTTGTTCAGTCCCAGCTTCTGACAGTAAAACTTCCATACAGGCCACAGAACTTCCCCAAAATAATTCCTAGAACACAGCTTTTAGAAAAAAACATCCAATCTTGATTTAAAAATTCTCAGTGATGGAGAATCCACTGTGACCCTCTGTAAGTTGCTCCAGTGGTTACTGTCAGTGTTAAAAATATATGCCTTATTTCCAGTCTGAAACCTGATGGGGCCCTGATCTTGGTTGGGATTTATAAACTGCTATTGTAATAGATCTTCACCTAGTCCTGCAATTATATCCATGCAGAGAGACCCCTGCATTTACTGGGGGCCCTTTTGAAGTCAATGGGCTCTGTCTGCATGGATTAGGTTGCATGATCAGGGCCAGAGAAGTTCTCTAATTTTCTCTGATGCTTCCAGATGAACCTTCTCTAAACACAAGCTCACACAGCTAAAATGACATCTGGCCTAGAGTGATGAGCCAGCCAGCCAGCCAGCCAACTTCTTTCTTTGACCAATGCAAAGCTCACTGCTGGGCCACTGAAAACCATTCTAAATTACATGACATATCATAATTTGCTGCTGGGAGACAAACACCAGGCATAATGGTACATGAATCTTTAACAGCTTTGTAAGCTGCGATGCAAATGGCTATTTTTGCCGTGCAGAGAATGATATTTCTATAGCTCTACATCCCACTATAATATCTCCATTGATACCCACATCCATGACTTTGGCATCCACTGCCTCCCTTGGCATCAGGAGTGTGAATCCTAAATTCATCAGCTGCCCTGCAACATACTGGGTGGGATTTTCAACAGCACTCGTTGACCTAATTCTGCTCCCACGGAAGTCAGTGGGAACAAACATAAGAATGGCCGTACTGGGTCAGACCAAAGGTCCATCCAGCCCAGTATCCTTCTGCCGACAGTGGCCAATGCCAGGTGCCCCAGACGGAGAGAACCTTACAGGTAATGATCAAGTGACCCCTCTTGTGCCATCCAACTCCACTTTCTGACAAACAGAGGCTAGGGACACCATTCCTTATCCATCCTGGCTAATAGCCATTAATGGACTTAACCTCCGTGAATTTATCTAGTTCTCTTTTAAACCCTGTTATAGTCCTAGCTTTCACAACCTTCTCAGGTAAGGAGTTCCACAAGTTGACTGTGCGCTGTGTGAAGAATTTCCTTTTATTTGTTTTAAACCTGCTGCCCATTAACTTCATTTGGTGGCCCCTAGTTCTTATGTTATGGGAACAAGTAAATAACTTTCTCCACACCACTAATGATTTTATATACACCTCTATCATATCTCCCCTTAGTCTCCTCTTCTTTTCCAAGCTGAAAGGTCCTAGCCTCTTTAATCTCTCCTCATATGGGACCCGTTCCAAATCCATAATCCTTTTAGTTGCCCTTCTCTGAACCTTTTCTAATGCCAGTATATCTTTGAGATGAGGAGACCACATCTGTACACAGTATTCAAGATGTGGGTGTACCATGGATTTATATAAGGGCAATAAGATATTCTCCGTCTTATTCTCTATCCCTTTTTGAATGATTCCTAACATCCTATTTGCTTTTTTGACTGCCGCTGCACACTGCGTGGACATCTTCAGAGAACTATCCATGATGACTCCAAGATCTCTTTCCTGATTAGTTGTAGTTAAATTAGCCCCCATCATATTGTATGTATAGTTGGGGTTATTTTTTTCCAATGTGCATTACTTTACATTTATCCACATTAAATTTCATTTGCCATTTTGTTGCCCAATCACTTAGTTTTGTGAGATCTTTTTGAAGTTCTTCACAGTCTGCTTTGGTCTTAACTATCTTGAGCAGTTTAGTATCATCTGCAAACTTGGCCACCTCACTGTTTACCCCTTTCTCCAGGTCATTTATGAATAAGTTGAATAGGATTGGTCCTAGGACTGACCCTTGGGGAACACCACTAGTTACCCCTCTCCATTCTGAAAATTTACCATTTATTCCTACCCTTTGTTCCCTGTCTTTTAATCAGTTCTCAGTTCATGAAAGGACCTTCCCTCTTATCCCAGGACAACTTAATTTATGTAAGAGCCTTTGGGGAGTTTTACCACTGACTTCAGTGGGAACGGAACTAGGCCTGTTGTTAGTGCTTTGGAAAATCTTGCCTACTAGCCATGGACTGGGTATTCAGAAACACTCCTTTGAAGTCAATGTTCAATGCCTCTGAAAATCAGGTCAATCTGTTTGTGTTCTGTAACCCATAGTCTCTGGGCAACTTCTTAGCATATCCGCAAGGTGGTATATGACTAGGATTCATCACTGAATTTGGTCCGCTGGTTGCATCATTGACTTCCCCAGCCTGGGCTGAGCACTGATGGAGGGTGCAATAGGAATACTGATCCATCTCCTCGTCTCTGGGTATTATGGAGGGGATCACAAGTTATGGAAATGACTTTAGAGTAAAAATATGCAATTCAAGAAAACACTGACTTTCTTAGCACTACGTGTCATTACAAGCAAGAACGTGTTTTGGGCAAACTCTTGATTTTGTTTATTAAAATACTTTAGTGTGTGATCTGAAATGCTTCTCGTCTGTAAAGATGCTTCGATAATACAGAAAAAGAGATAGCCACCCAGTGATCGTTAGTCTCGGGCTTGACCTTGCATTCCTTATGCAGCCAGAATCCTCAGAGGGCAATGGAAGTTTGGAGAACTGAGAGAAGGCAGGACTGGGCTCCTCCATTTGGAGAGTAAAACATAACCCTGCTACTCTTTTGACTGACTTGTTACTAATAACTTTTCACCAAGAACAGTGTATGGCCGAGCTAGTGTAATGCATGTGTAAACAGCCGGGCACAGATGAAAGCCCCTTTGCATAGGATCTCCACCAGTGGGGAATTCCCAGGTGGCAGATTCAGTTCTGCGGGCTCCATGCCACTCTCTCTCATGCTGCTTGGTGTAGGGAACGTTGCCAGAAGAGCCCAGGTGAGATCAAAGCACCCCTGCACCCCAGTAATCCTCAGCAGCCAGAACAGCACAGGGGTGGTATAAATTAGGGGATTCTAAACTAGATGCAGGATTGGAGAGATGCACTTGTCTCCTTGACACCCAGAGCTTCTTGGGCATAGGTGAGAATCTGGGAGTGAATGTATTCAGTTTTATAGTCATTTCCTGGGAAAACAGAAACATCTGGCTCCAGAAAATACCCACGCCCAAAGCACCACTGGATTCTGATGTAAGCTCTAGACTGTAAGCTTTCCTATTTTAAATTGGACATTTCTTGCTTTTCTATCGTGACTTCAATAGGAGCATATTTAGTGACAGACAGAACAAATAGAACTGGACAGCTCTGTGACTCCTTACTGGCTTGTCTCCTTAAGGCTCTTATAGCCGTATCAAGAAACTTGGTTCACTTCCCTTTTAACATTTTTGCAATAAAGATTTTATTCCCAGAAGGAAATTACAGCCTAATGTTTCTAATATCCAAAATATTTTGAATGCATTTGATGTAAATAGTTCAAAGTGACCTCGAAATTCTAAAAAGAAAAAAATATCTGGAGAAAACTGATTTTTAAAAGGTATCAAACCTGGCGGGGTATTATTTCCTGAAAAACACTGGTTTTTTTCTGGAGTGCTAACAAATTTAGGTCCTGACCCTGCGTGTGATCAACTTTACACACTGTGAGAATCCTGGATACTGGCAGCACATAAAAGTTAAGCACACACATAAATCTCTACAGGATTGGGGCACAAGCTATATGACGGGTCAAAATTCTCGTTGGTATAAACAACATAGTGCCACTGGCTCCAAGGGAGCCACACTAATTTATACCTACTGAGAATCTCACATTTATTGGTAGACATACTCAAAGCAATTCAGGGTTGTGCCCCAGGGAATTCAGAAGAGACATTTATTTCATAATAAAAAGACCTTAAGCCACTTAAGTCATAGAACTAGAGCATGTGTTAACTAGGCTGTGACATTCGGCTATGTACCCTCTTATATCACAATCCTATTAATCCCATAATTAACACTCGTAGGGTAGCAGCAGAAAAAAGGCATGGCACAAGTTTATGAACGCAGATGGGAAATGGTGATGATCACTGATCAGTAGCAATCAGTAACAAAGGCTGATCATTACTTCCCTATATTCTAGCACTACAGACATTCAATTAAGAATACTTAGCTTGCATCCCTTATTCACCTTCTTCTGCAGCATAGGCCACTTGCTAGGATCATCTGGGTATAGCCAGGGCCGGCGCTTCCATTTAGGTGACCTAGGGGGGGAGGGATAGCTCAGTGGTTTGAGCATTGGCCTGCTAAACCCAGGGTTGTGAGTTCAATCCTTGAGGGTGCCATTTAGGGAACTGGGGTAAAAATCTGTCTGGGGATTGGTCCTGCTTTGAGCAGGGGGTTGGACTAGATGACCTCCTGAGGTCCCTTTCAACCCTGATATTCTATGATTCTAGGCAGTTGCCTAGGGCGCCAGGATTTTGGGGGGGGTGGCATTTGGCGGCAATTTGGCAGTGGGGGGGTCACTCCAGGTCTTCGGCAGCAATTCTGCGGCAGGTCCTTCACTCATTCCAGGACGTGCCGCCAAAGAGCCCCAAGACCGTGTGATTGCTTGCTTGCTTGTTTGAAAAGTGTGAATTGGGAGTGCTTTGTTCCAGGTGGGCCTTGAGTGGGCCTGACTGGTATATAAGGGCAGTCAGCAGCGAACCAGCTGAGCGGCGAACAGCAGAGGCTAACAGCGGGAGTTTGCCTGGGAGCTCGCTTGGGGAGAGCGCACTGAGGCTTTCATCTGCACTTTTCTCTGAGTAGTTCCTGCAACAGTTGAGGAAGCTCTTAAGAGGATGGTGATATGGAAGGTGAGCGATCAGCTGTTGTAACCTGCACAGGTTGTGCCATGTTTGTCTTTCTTCCACAGGACAGAAGCGACTTTGTCTGTACAAAGTGCAAGCTGGTCTCCATGTTGGAAGAGAAGGTTCGAGGGCTGGAGAAACGAGTGTCGACTCTGCGTTGCATAAGGGAAAATGAAGATTTCCTGGACAGACGTCAGGAGATGCTTCTACGGCCACAATGTTCTGAAGATTCAGAGCAGGCGCAGGGACAGAAGGATTGTGAGGAGGTTTGGCAGCATGTGACCTCCAGAAGGAGAAAGAGGAGCATCCATGCACCAGCAATGGAGATACAGGTGAGCAATCATTTCCATGTTCTCTCTACAGGTACTAATGCGGAGAGTGGACTAGATGACCCATCTGAGGGAAGGGAGCAGAAGGAGACTCCACTGATTGGAAGGCAAAAGATGCACTGTCCTAGGGATGGGGGTTCCACGACCACCACTCCCAAGAGGAGGAGAAGGGTGGTGGTGGTCGGGGACTCCCTCCTCAGGGGGACTGAGTCATCTATCTGCTGCCCCGACCGGGAAAACCGAGAGGTCTGCTGCTTGCCAGGAGCTAGGATACACAATGTGACGGAGAGACTGCCGAGACTCATCAAGCCCTCGGATCGCTACCCCTTCCTGCTTCTCCACGTGGGCACCAATGATACTGCCAAGAATGACCTTGAGCAGATCACTGCAGACTACGTGGTTCTGGGAAGAAGGATAAAGAAGTTTGAGGCGCAAGTGGTATTCTCGTCCATCCTCCCTGTGCAAGGAAAAGGCCAGGGTAGAGACCGTCGAATCGTGGAAGTCAACGAATGGCTACGCAGGTGGTGTCGGAGAGAAGGCTTTGGATTCTTCGACCATGGGATGGTGTTCCAAGAAGGAGGAGTGCTAGGCAGAGACGGGCTCCACCTAACCAAGAGAGGGAAGAGCATCTTCGCCAGCAGGCTGGCTAACCTAGTGAGGAGGGCTTTAAACTAGGTTCACCGGGGGAAGGAGACCAAAGCCCTGAGGTAAGTGGGGAAATGGGATCCTGGGAGGAAGCACAAGCAGGAGAGTGCAAGAGGGGAGGACTCCTGTCTCATGCTGAGAAAGAGGGACGATCGATGAGTTATCTTAAGTGTCTATACACAAATGCAAGAAGCCTGGGAAACAAGCAGGGACAACTGGAAGTCCTGGCACAGTCAGGGAACTATGATGTGATTGGAATAACAGAGACTTGGTGGGATAATTCACATGACTGGAGTACTGTCATGGATGGATATAAACTGTTCAGGAAGGACAGGCAGGGCAGAAAAGGTGGGGGAATTGCGTTGTATGTAAGAGAGGAGTATGACTGCTCAGAGCTCTGGTATGAAACTGCAGAAAAACCTGAGAGTCTCTGGATAAAGTTGAGAAGTGTGAGCAACAAGGGTGATGTCGTGGTCGGAGTCTGCTATAGACCACCAGACCAGGGGGATGAGGTGGACGAGGCTTTCTTCTGGCAACTAGCAGAAGTTGCTAGATCGCAGGCCCTGGTTCTCATGGGAGACTTTAATCACCCTGATATCTGCTGGGAGAGCAATACAGCGGTGCACAGGCAATCCAGGAAATTTTTGGATAGTGTAGGGGACAATTTCATGGTGCAAGTGCTGGAGGAACCAACTAGGGGCAAAGCTTTTCTTAACCTGCTACTCACAAACAGGGAAGAACTAGTAGGGAGGTGGTGGAGTCTCCTTCCTTGGAGGTTTTTAAGGCCCGGCTTGACAAAGCCCTGGCTGGGATGATTTAGCTGGGAATTGGTCCTGCTTTGAGCAGGGGGTTGGACTAGATGACCTCTTGAGGTCCCTTCCAACTCTGATATTCTATGATTCTAAGACCGGGAGCACGGAAGGACACCCTCCCTCCCCCCCCCCACCGCTGCAGAATTGCTGATGACGACAGGGAGTGCGGAAGGACCCCCGCCTAGGGCATCAAAAACACTAGCGCCGCTCCTGGCTATATCTCAGTGCTCTGCCATTGCAGGGGCTTTGATCATTAGTGTATCTCAGTCTCTCCTGTTTTCTTCTTGTGGCATACATTAGTTTAGTCTCCCATGGACTGTAATACTTTAGTTTAATCCTGGTTTGGGGGTTGGTGTGCAGGTGGCTGGGTCGTGTTGGTGGCCTGTGATATACAGGAGGTCAGACTAGATCTGGTGGGCCCTTCTGGCCTTAGACGCTAACTTTGATCGGATCCCCAAATTTTGAGCAAAGCAGCATTAATAGCTAATACGATTTAGCTTATTCTGTCATCATGATGTACTGCATCATCACAGTGGAAACAGGCGCTCTGGCAATGGCAATTGGTAGTGCACTGTGATAATAGTGGTGCTTCATCAGCTGGTAATCGTGCTATTAGTGTGCCATATGAACATAAGAACGGCTATACTGGGTCAGACCAATGGTCCATCGAGCCCAGTATCCTGTCTTCCAACAGTGGCCAATGCCAGGTGCCTCAGAGGGAATGAACAGAACAGGTAATTATCAAGTCCATCCCCTGTCGCCCATTCCCAGCTTCTGGCAAACAGAAGCTAGGGACACTTCAGTGCATGGTTTTGCATCTTTGCCCATCCTGGCTAATAGCCATTGATGGACCTATCCTTCTTGAACTTATCTAGTTCTTTTTCGAACCCTGTTATAGTCTTGGCCTTCACAACATCCTCTGGCAAAGAGTTCCACAGGTGAACTGTGGGTGACCCCTAGTTCTTGTGTTATGAGAAAGGGTAAATAACACTTCCTTATTTATTTTCTCCACACCAGTCATGATTTTATAGACCTCTATCATATCCCCCCTTAGTCGTTTCTTTTCCAAGCTGAAAAGTCCCAGTCATATTAATCGCTCCTCATATGGGAGCCATTCCATACCCCTAATCATTTTTGTTGCCCTTTTCTGTACCTTTTCCAATATATCTTTTGTGAGATGAGGTGACCACATCTGCACGCAGTATTCAAGATGTGGGCGTACCATCGATTTATATAGAGGCAATATGATATTATCTGTCTTATTATCTATCCCTTTCTTAATGATTCCCAACATTCTGTTTGCTTTTTTTTTTTTTTTATTGCCGCTGCACATTAAGTGGATGTTTTCAGAGAACTATCCACAATGACTCCAAGATCTCTTTCTTGAGTGAAAACAGATAACATTTTATATATATAGTTGGGATTATGTTTTCCAATATTCATTACTTTGCATTTATATGTAGGAGCAATACGACCAAATCGCTCACTGCTTTTCCCTTAAACAGCACATTATTACTATAAAATATACACATCTATACTGTTATGTTTCACGTCATACACACGGAGAAGTTAGATAAAAACCATCAAATATTCTTGCTAGAGGGTTGCAACATAACACTACTTTATTTCTTATAATCCAGAACAGCACCACACATTAACCAAAAACACACACACACACACACACACACACACACACACACACACACACAGAGAAAGCAGGCTACTCCATAAGGCAGCTAGGCACAACTCAACCCACTTTGTTCTAGACTGGTTGTCCAGACTCACTCTGATCGCACACTTCCCTACCTAGTCCCCAAGTCTGCAAGCAGGACCAGGACATTTCCCTGCTCTTAAAGTGATAACTTGCAATTCATACACAGTCCTCAATACACCACATATGCAACATACCTGGATATTATTATGGCTACTATTAAAATTAAGACCGCAGGCATTCTCTAGTTCTTTTTACAGAAGGCATTAAGGGAGAAAACAAGCTTTTGTGCAGCGACAGGACTTAAAAATAGCAAAACAGTTCAAAAATTAAGACATTTTACATCTAGTGATTAAGAAGTCTGAATAAAATTATCAGACTTTCAGCAACCTCCACTATTATTTTATATATTGTGACAAAGTTCCTCCTCTATCTTGGTGGGTCCTGCGCTTATTGGCGGATTTTCTTGCCTCAGAGATTCACCATGTGGGTTGGGGAACAGCCCAGAGACCTTCCCTGCTGGAAGAACCCACAGTCCAGGTCAATTGGGAGGTTTGGGGGGAACCCGGGCCCACTCTCTACTCCGGGTTCCAGCCCAGGGCCCTGTGGACTGCAGCGGTCTATAGTGCCTCCTGTAACAGCAACATGACAGCTACAACTCCCTGGGCTACTTCCCCAACGCCAATCCCGCTCGGCCCCATGGCCTGGGGCCTCGAAGGCCAAACGGCAGGGAAAACGGCGTTTTGGACTTGTTGAGGGGGGTCACTGGGCCTGTTGCCAGTGTACCCCCCACCCAGTTAATAAAATTACCTTTTCTAAACTGTTTATCGGACTTCCGACTGTGGTGGTCCCATATCACGTCGGACCAATGGGTCCTCAGTACCATCTCTCAAGGGTACAAGCTGCAGTTTGTTTCAGCCCCTCCCACCTGTCCCCCGTCTGGGATTGGCGTTGGGACCAACGTTTTTGATCCCTTTGCCGCTTAGGCGGGGGTTCATATCTGTCCCTAGCTTGCAAAGCAGAGGGTTGAGGCCTGGGTTTGTCCTTAGCAGGCGGGACGTAGAGCCCTAGCGTCTGCAGGGTGGTACGGGAGTCCTTCATCCCGTGCAGACGGGTGTCTGTCTGGTCCACGAAAAGGGCCTTGCCATCAAACGGCAGGTCCTGCATTATGGACTGGGATTCTGACGACAGCCCCGAAAGCGAGAGCCACGCCGCCCATCACATGGAGACAGTGGTAGCCATCGAACGAACGGATGTGTCTGCCGCATCCGAAGCCGCCTGGAAAGCCGCTTTGGCGGCGGTCGCACCCTCCTCAACCAACACCCTGAACTCCTTCACCTCCTTGTCAGGAATGAGGGGCTCAAATTTGGGGAGGGATCCCCACAGGTTAAACTCGTAGCGGCTCAGAAGCGCCTGATGGTTGGCCACTCTAAGCTGGAAACTCGTTGACGAATAAACCTTTTTACCAAAGGCATCAAGTCTACGAGCATCCTTGTCCTTTGGCGTGGGCGCAGGCTGGCCATTCCGCTCGTGGTGGTGGACCGTGTGAGGATCGCTTCTGGGCATGGAGTTGCACGACTTGAATCCTGGGCCACGGGGCATGCCCCGAGCCAGGCACTCGTGAAAGGAAGTTNCGGGGGGGGGGGTGTTACGGCGGGGCGGCGCTTTTTTTTGCTGCTTGGGGTGGCAAAAAAGTTAGAGCTGGCCCTGGCAGCTATGCTAAGCTGGAGCAAGTTCCAACTACCTTCACTGGCGGCAAGAAGGAATTGAGGGTGGGGGGAGCACACAGCCCCCTTTATGGCGCGATATACCGACGCCACTCCAGGGGTCGCAGCGGTGCTCCCCCATTACGGATACTGCTAAGGGAAAAAATTCCGGCACCGGTGCACGTGGCGAGCATGCACACCTACTGTGGAATACACATGAGCAATCACTCGAAGAAGAACCTGACTGATAGGAGGTTTCAAGCCCCCCTAATGTGGTTTGAATGGAAATGCTGACTGACACTGATCTCTACCAGCCCAGCTGGTGGGCACTGGCTTAAAACAGAAACATTTGTGCATTTCAGAATGATGTCTTGTAAAATCAGTACATCTGTGTGGAGTAACTGAATTTAGGAGATACATGGTGATCTGAGGCTGCACAACTGAGATCACAGTGGAGTCTAATATTTGTAACTGGTGCTAATTGGTACCTTTATCTGAAGAGGCCAGAAGCTTGCTGCAGTTATCTGAATTCATTGGTCCTTTGATTTAGCTAACAATATCTGCTGGGTGGTTTTCTGTCCCCCACCCACACCCACGCTTTTTTTTTTTAAATATGGTGCTCTTTGAAATATCCCATCTCTGGTTTAAACCAACCATGTAGTCAGTTTCATTAGTTCGAGGGAAAATTAGGCAACTTAATCTTAGACAGCTTTGAAAATCTCACCCCAGATTGCCTCTCACTCTCCTGGAAGGGATTGCTATTGCCATTTTAACACCTACAGCCACCTCAAACAAAAAAGGGGTGGGTTTAAATACGTTTTAATCCTCAGTCATTTAATGAATATCTTAAATATTTTTCATGTGTACGTTAGACATTTGCGATGACATGTTATGAAACCATCGCGGCAATCTCTCTCTGAATAAGTGCTCGAGTTCAGTCTCCTTGGAGACAACTGTGTATCCTGCAGAAAAATCAAGTCTTGAGATTCCCATATGGCTTCAAGATTTATTCCTTAGAAAAGCTCAGCCTCTGCTTTCTGTCACAACTAACTGGAGAACTTTTGTTTTATTCCTTTTATGCACCTGCAACAGAGCATAATATTTGCACTTGCCATATTTTGTCTGAGGGTACGTCTACATTGCAATCAGAGGGGTGACTGCACCTCAGACAGGCATACTCAGGCTAGTTTCCATCTAGCTAACACACTAAAAAGAGCACGGACGCCATCGTGGCCCAGCCCCAGTGTAGGCAATGCAGATACATACCCAGGGTTCCAGATGGGCTTCTACAGAAATACCCAAATGTTATTAAACAGTTTTTCTGGAAACGATTTCACTCATATCATAGAAGATTAGGGTTGGAAGAGATCTCAGGAGGTCATCTAGTCCAATCCCCTGCTCAAAGCAAGACCAACACCAACTAAATCATCCCAGCCAATGCTTTGTCAAGCTGGACCTTAAAAACCTCTAAGGATGGAGATTCCACTACGTCCCTAGGTAATCCATTCCACTGCTTCACCGCCCTCCTAGTGAAATAGTGTTTCCTAATATCCAATCTAGACATGCCCACACTGCAACTTGAGACCATTACTCCTTGTTCTGTCATCTGCCACCACTGAGAACAGCCTAGTTCCACCATCTCTGGAACCCCCCTTCAGGTAGTTGAAAGCAGCTATCAAATCCCCCCCTCATTCTTCTCTTCTGCAGACTAAACAATCCCAGTTCCCTCAGCCTCTCCTCATAAGTCATGTGCTCCAGCCCCCTAATCATTTTTGTTGCCCTCCGCTGGATTCTTTACAATTTTTCCACATCCTCCTTGTAGTGTGGGGCCCAAAACTGGACACAGTACTCCAGATGAGGCCTCATCAATGTCAAATAGAGGGGAATGATCACGTCCCTCAATCTGCTGGCAATGCCCCTACTTATACAGCCCAAAATGCCATTAGCCTTCTTGGCAACAAGGGCACATTGTTGTCTCATAGCCAGCTTCTCGTCCACTGTAACCCGTAGATACTTTTCTGCAGAACTGCTGCCTAGCCATTCGGTCCCTAGCCTGTAACAGTGAATGGGATTCTTCCGTTCTAAGTGCAGGACTCTGCACTTGTCCTTGTTGAACCCCATCAGGTTTCTTTTGGCCCAAGACTCTAATTTGTCTAGGTCCCTCTGTATCCTATCCCTACCCTCCAGCATATCTACCACTCCTCCCAGTTTAGTGTCATCTGCATACTTGCTGAGAATGCAATCCACGCCATCCTCCAGATCATTAATGAAGATATTGAACACAACCGGCCCCAGGACCAACCCCTTGGGGCACTCCGCTTGATACCGGCTGCCAACTAGACATGGAGCTATTGATCACTACCCGTTGAGCCCAACGATCTAGCCAGCTTTCTATCCACCTTATAGTCCATTCATCCAGCCCATACTTCTTTAGCTTGCTGGCACGAATACTGTGGGAGACCATATCAAAAGCTTTGCTAAGTCAAGGAATAACACATCCAGTGCTTTCCCCTTGACCACAGACCCAGTTATCTCCTCATAGAAGGCAATTAGGATAGTCAGGCATGACTTGCCTTTGGTGAATCCATGCTGACTGTTCCTGATCACTTTCCTCTCCTCTAAATGCTTCAGAATTGATTTCTTGAGGACCTGCTCCATGATTTTTTCAGGGACTGAGGTGAGGCTGACTGGCCTGTAGTTCCCCGGATCCTCCTTCTTCCCTTTTTTAAAGATGGGCACTACATTAGCCTTTTTCCAGTCATCTGGGACCTCCCCCGATCACCATGAGTTTTCAAAGATAATGGCCAATGGCTCTGCAATCACATCCGCCAGCTCCTTTAGCACCCTTGGATGCAGTGCATCCGGCCCCATGGACTTGTGCTCGTCCAATTTTTCTAAATAGTCCCGAACCACTTCTTTCTCCACAGAAGGCTGGTCACCTTCTCCCCATGCTGTGCTGCCCAGTGCAGCAGTCTGGGAGCTGACCTTGTTTGTGAAGACAGAGGCAAAAAAAGCATTGTGTACATTAGCTTTTTCCATATCCTCTGTCACTAGGTTACCTCCCTCATTCAGTAAGGGGCCCACACTTTCCTTGACTTTCTTCTTGTTGCTAACATACCTGAAGAAACCCTTCTTGTTACCTTTTACATCTCTTGTTAGCTGCAACTCCAAGTTTGATTTGGCCTTCCTGATTTCACTCCTGCATGCCTGAGCAATATTTTTATACTCCTCCCTGGTCATTTGTCCATAAGATTATGCTTATAAAATCTGTGGATGACACCAAGCTGGGAGGAGTTGCAAGTACTTTGGAGGACAGAATTAGGAATTATTTTGGAGAAGTTTTATGTCCTGTGCTCTAGAACACAGATCAGACTAGATGATCACAATGGTCCCTCAGGCCTTGTAATCTATGAATCTATGAACAGTCCTCAAATATATTAAGGGCTCTTGTGAAGAGCCGGTGATCAATTGTTCTCCGGGACCACTGAAGGTAGGACAAGTAGGATTTAATCAGCAGCAAGGGAGATTTAGATAAGATATTAGGAAAAACTTTCTTACTATAAAGATAGTTAAGTCCTGGAATAGGCTTCCAAGGGAGGTTATAGAATCCCCATCAAAGGACGTTTTTAAGAAAAGGTTGGTCAAACACCAGTCAGGGATAGTCTAAGGTTACTTGTTCCTGCTTCAGTGTAAGAGGCCAGCTTGATGACTTCTTGGGGTACATTTCTATGAGTCTATGATATGTCAGGGCTAGACTAGGCACAAGTGGAGAGAGATTCTAGTGATTGGGAGATCGCCCCCCAAAACAAAATGGGGCCAATACTGAATTTACTTCACTTTTACACTGGCTTAACTCCATTCACTGCAGTGCAGTTACTCACAATTTGCACCAGTGTAAAATCAGGTCCAATTACTTTTTTCATTCTCTGAGGTTAAGCATTTAATAGCTTTCCACAGTACTTGAAACATTGCTGCTACTTGCTGTCATGTTTTCTGCTTGCTTCTGTGATCTGAGGCAGATTATTTTATTGTCATTTACCTGCATCAAAGAACAGAAAATAACTTTGTTTTCTTTTTTGGAGACAGGCATATATTTAATTTTTCATGTGGAATTCTCTTCAGACACATACTGTTTTCTCCTGTGTTGAGCTGCCCATAACAGGGAGTAAACGGTATGAGCTGAATATCTATCTGGAGAAGTTTCTATCCTATTGCAATTAACTGTATCAGTTCCAGGGTCATGCCAGAAGCCAGCTTTTCTCCCTATGTGTAAGTGGGTGAGGATGCATTGTGTGTTTTAAATTGTTCTTTGTTAGCACACACAAAGATCTCTGATAAGGCCTCCATCCCCCAAAATAAAACTAATTTGATTAAAGATGCATTTGGTTTGGCATGAGACTTTTTTTAAAAAAATAAAACTACAGTTAAAAACCATCAGAGGATACCCATGCACATCAGAGCCAATGCTTATAAGATGGACCATATAGGGCCCCGGTATAGAAGTGCGCCTAGGCCTCAAACTGACTTTATCTGACTTTGTTTCTAGGTTTGGTCCT
Organism: Trachemys scripta elegans; assembly: GCF_013100865.1. NCBI lineage: Eukaryota > Metazoa > Chordata > Testudines > Emydidae > Trachemys > Trachemys scripta. The sequence continues at coordinate 125,347,089 of NC_048303.1, forward strand.
CTATTCTATGCACAGAGAGGGATGGATAAATAATTGCAAATGATATGTCAATATTTTAAGTCAAACAGAGATTTGGGACATACCTAAGAAGACTCAAGCTTGAGATAAACCTTTTATATTTACTCTTTAAAACTGCAGCATTTGTGATGGTGGATTTCTCCCCTCCCCCCTCCCATTAAATACAGACACTGAACACTTTGACTGCTTTGGGCAGCTGTGACAGCATAGCATATTCAAGGATTAGAACAGGAAGTATGACTACTATTCCATGTTTATGTACATACTGTGACAAAATTCCTCCTCTATCTTGGTGGGTCCTGCACATACTGGTGGATTTTCTTGCCTCACAGATTCACCATGTGAGTTGGGGAACAGCCCAGAAACTTTCCCCTCTGGAAGAACCCACAGTCCCGGTCAATTGGGAGGTTTGGGGGGAACCCAGGCCCACCCTCTACTCCGGGTTCCAGCCCAGGACCCTGTGGACTGCAGCTGTCTATAGTGCCTCCTGTAACAGCAACATGACAGCTATAACTCCCTGGGCTACTTCCCCATGGCCTCCTCCAAACACCTTCCTTATTCTCACCACAGGACCTTCCTCCTGGTGTCTGATAACAATTCGGCTCCTCAGTCCTCCAGCAGCACACCCTCTTGCTCCCAGCACCTCACACTCACATCACAAACTGAACTAAGCTCCTTTTTAAAACCCAGGTGCCCTGATTAGCCTGCCTTAATTGATTCTAGCAGCTTCTTCTTAATTGGCTCCAGGTGTCCTAATTAGCCTGCCTGCCTTAACTGGTTCTAGCAGGTTCCGGATTACTCTAGTGCAGCCCCTGCTCTGGTCACTCAGGGAACAGAAAACTACTCTCCAGTGACCAGTATATTTGTCCTCTACCAGACTCTTGTACCCCACTGGTCTGGGTCTGTCACAATACACACACTTTCCTCATCCCCTGGCATGCATTGGAGGGGAAAAGGTTTCGAAGTTCATTCTGAAAAATGCAATTTTTACAGAATTAGTGATAGATAGCTGTGAATGAAAATTACCAGTAATAAATGTGGATGCTTCTAAACACTGTACTAGATGAATCCAATGCACTGCTTTTAATATTCCAAGAGAGCTTTTTCTTTAACACACCAGAGCTAGTTCTGCATTTCCTGGGCCAAACTCAACATTCCATTTTCTCTTAATGAAACAGGGAGAGTTATGGATTTGTAGGGGGTTTTATATGTTAGTGAAATATGCTATTACTGATATTTCAGCCCAGATTAAATTTTGTTTTTCTGGAAAAAATCAAAATGTGTGATTGACTGATCCAACGTATGAAGCCATCTCAAACATTTTGATATATTTTAAAATATCTAATATAAATTTGCCTTGCATAAAGGTAAGCAGCAGGTGTTTTAACTCACAACAAGAGCTGCATGGGAACGGAATTTTCCATTTTGCAGGAATTTCTGCAGTTTTGAAATATTTTTTGTTCCAGAACAGAACAAAAATCAAAAATTTTTCAAAAAATGATATTCTGAAAAATAGATTCATTTTGCGTCAATCAAAATAATTTGTTTAGATAAAATTGAAAAATTCTGTTCCAATTTTTACCTTTTTTTTGCTTTATGAAAGTGTTTTATATATAAAACAATTTATTTTCTTTCAAAAAATCATAGCAAAGCCAAAAATGTCAAAATAGGATGATTTAGCACTACTGAAATGCTTCATTTTGAGGTGGCGGGGTTAAACAACATTTTGTCAAAATTGAGACATTTCAATTTTGACAACAATGGCATTCTTCATCAAAAAACATTTTAATGAAAAATTTCCAACCAGCTCTACTCACAATACCTATTGGGTAGACTGTGGCTCCGCCTACACAACCCACACAGGGACAACAAACAGGAGATAAGATTCCTCCCCTCCCCCTCATACACACACACACACACACACATACACACAACCCAGCTGGATCTCCTACATTTCTACTGCAAGCTTGGTAGTAAGAGCAGGGGTTGCATGCTCAGTATTTCCCCTTCTCCTATGCAGTGGGGACCGGGAGAAATGGGCAGACCTGTGGCTCCACCTCCCCAATATGCAGGCCACACTCAGCTATGTTGATGATGAAAGCAGTAGCACATTACTACTCCCCAGAGTAAAGCGGGGGTAGGAAACGTACCTGTGTGAGCCACAATTCATTTCCTGGGCTCCTATTGGGGTAGCACAGTTCTGTATCATCTCTTATGGCATTGTCTAAACTGCGATCAGAGATGTGCCTGCAGCACGTATAGACATACCTGCGCTAGCTTTAATCTAGCTAGCTCAAAGAACAGCAGTAAAGCCAGGGCAGTCTGGACAGCAACACACGCTACCCACCTGATTACTTACCCAAGGTCCTGAAAGGGCTTGTACAGCCCATGCTGCCGTGGCTTCACTGCTATTGTTATTCGAGCAAGCTAGAAGAGACCTCTGACATCACTGTGGATACATCCTTAGACACTGATAGGACCAAAAGTTCAAGCTAACCCAGAGAGTCCTATGAACAGCCAAGATAGCTACCATTTTAACAACCTACAGGCCCAGTCATGCCATCTGATCTACATGTGAAACTCAAGAGCAGAAAAGCAGGGAGAGTATCTGTACAGCTCTCACAGCAGTTCAAATTCAAATCTCTATCAGTTAGGACCTGATCCTGCAAAAACTTACATGTATGCTTAACTCTGTACATTGTGTGTCATTTCATTGACTTCTATGGGACTACTCACAGGGCTGAAAATTAAGTATCTGCATCAGTCTTTGCAGGACTGGGGACTTAAGCTCAGATCCTCAAAGGTATTTGGCACCTAACGACACTTCTTTGTAAAGACCAACTGGGAATAAGAGCATAACTATAAGTGCAAGACAGAGAAACGGGGCTACATTCTGCTTTCCATCACACTTCCCCAGCTCCACTGACTTCACAGTGGCATGACAGGTGTTATAAAAAGTAGTTTGGTCTATGATGTCTTTCAGCAGAGGAGCATTGGGACTTGGTAGCTTTTTAAGTGGGCTAATTATGCATTTGGATGTACAAGTGCATCAATAAGTGAAGTCACTGGGAACTGCATACACGTCTGAGGGCAGAATTAAAAATAAAAATAAAAAAAAAAGATCCTCACGCATATTTTCTGTAATTTACTTGTAAATGGAACAAGAGCTATGAGTAAGTCAACAGCTTCAGTTTGCCAAGAACTGACAAATGGGACAACTTTGTTCCTTACCTGGAAATTCCTATTTACATACCTATTAAGGCAGAAAGTCAAGAAATCTGGAGATCCTGGGCTAAGTGATGCATTGAATTTCATATTTAATTGTTATGCTTAGCTCATTTGACTATTTGTCTTTATGCAAGTTGTTTTGGTTTCTACTCCTATTCCCAGCTCTCAGCACATCATGAGTTGCTTTGCTACAGTTGCAAACATGCCATAAAGTTCAGCAACAATAATAATTTCACTAGACATTTAGGTGCCTTTAAGTCCTGGTGAAACTGATGTATAAAAACATGCTGAAGTTAAACGCTTGGGTTTATGAATTTAAAAGTGTTTTTAGTCACTGACAAACGGATGGGGTCTCCAGCGAGCACTACAAAAGGGGAAGCAAGGAACTCATACAAGACAATGTGGTGGGGTTGAAGGAAAATGCATTTTAAAAAAAAGCCATGTTATCGCCACAGAATTCCCAGGCAGGAGAAGCCTGGAACATTCTAGTTCTTTCGGGAAGAGATTCTCTCTCTCTCTCTCTCTCTCTGGGCAACAAGACTCTATGCCATGCTTCTTGAACACGGGGATCATTAGGCTATTTCCAGACCCTGCTGTGCTATTGTTGTCAGCTATTCCTTGCTAATGCTCCTTTCTCCACAGCCTCAGCTCCCGCTGATACATACAAGGCAGGGTGAAGTGCTCTGTCCCAGTACAGCCTTCTGAAGTCATCTGACTGATACAAACAAAACGAGATCACAGAGGTGAGGAGACTGTGCAAGTATCTGTGTTCAGGGGCCAATCCTGACCATTTAGCATGAGTCTCATGATATTTGGTGCTTTTCTTAAAGCCCCAGCTCTTGGATTCATGTGAACATAGCTGCACCCATCCTCATTTTCTTATAGTTTTGCAACAAAACTCTGACAGGGAGAATTTTATGATGCTCTGAGGATCTCTGCATACGAGCAAAGCTGCATGCCTCCTAGCACATGACTCCCCCTCAGAATGCAGTCTCATATCTGCCCATGGATGTACACTGGCATTAGGCAGAAAAGCAACATAGTCATGTGTTCTGCTTCAGCGTCTACTTATAAAATGAACATTGATTTTGCCGTCTTCCATGCATCCTTCCCATGAGTGGTCCACCTATTACTCATGTCTGAAGTAGTGTCATCCTTAAGAGGAGCATATTTAGGTTCCAGTGGGGCATGTGGAGGTTGCCTGTGTCCCCACCAGACCGTGATTTGGGTGGCTCACAGAGTCCTTCCCCTTTGTGGCTCACAAGGGATTCTCCAAACAAAACAAACAAACAATGGTTTTTTTCCCTGTCCCTCCGCTGCAAGAGGGAGAATCAGAGTAAGAGAAAAAGACAAAGGTGGTGTCTCCCAGGCAGTCTTGGGCTTCAGCATATCTGCCGGTTCTAGTGTCCTTGATCAGAGTTAGGGTCTGCCTCCAGCCACTCCTTCTGGTAACCCCTGCTTTATACCTGATCCATTCAGTCTCAGGGGCAGCAGGGTCTGCCACCGTCCTCCTTTTTGATGAGCTGTCCCTGGAACCATCAGTCTCTGAGGTACAGCATACTTCCCCCTAATAACTATCCCTTCTGGAGGAAGAGGGTGGGGGGGCTTTCCCTTTTAAAGCTTCCTCGCTCCCGGCAGTGCAAGCCTTACAGATGTGGCTGGTTAGTGCTGGCTGAACCCATAAGAGTGCATTAGCCCCTAATCCATGATTGCTTTCAAGGAAAATCTAATAAAGGAGGATGACTCAGAGGAGGGCTTCTTTGCAGCAGGTATTGTGTATGTTGGAGATGTTCTGTGGATTTGAGATGGCTTCTTTTTGTGTGTGTCTCAACACATCTTTCCCATCTTTGTCACAGTAATGGAATGGGGCAGATCTGTAATGAGTAAGGCTGCGATTTAGTCACGGGGGTCACGGAATCCGTGACTTTCAAAGACCTTTGTGACTTCAGCCAGCGCCAGCTGGGAACTGCAGGGTACTCCCACAACTCCCCACCACCGCTGGTGGCAGGAGTGAGCCCCGCAGCTCCTCACCGCCGCTCCTGGCCACCACGGACAGCAAAAGGGACCCCGCCGCTCCCGGCTGCTGTGGGCGGCAAGGGGGACCCACGCTGCTCCCTGCCGACGCAGGCGACAGGGAACCTGGTATCAGGGGGATCCCCTTGGTTCCCGGCTGCTGTGGGAACAGAGGGCATCCTCGCTGCTCCCGGACACCGGGGTAGTGGGGAGATTCCCCATTGCTTCCAGAGCTGCACAGGGTACCCATTTTGTCATGGGTATTTTTAGTAAAAGTCAAGGACAGGTCACGGACTTCGGTGAATTTTTCATTATTTTCCGTGACCTGTCTGTGACTTTTACTAAAAATATCCGTGACAAAACTTAGCCTTTGTAATGAGCACTGATGAGCACACCCAGGAGAAATGGCTGGCTTGTCATCTTGCATGACACACAGTATTTGCAGAAGGCAACACACATAGCAAATGATTGAAGTGGTCTGCTTGACAAGTGGCAGACTAGTAGGTGATTGCAGATATAAGCAACTCTTGTGGGACCAAAAAAACTATCCACACATTAAAGTCACAGGATTAGGACAAAATTGCAGCAAAATTGGCATAACACTTTCTGAAAATCGGGAAAAGAGCAAGGTTGTTTTAGTTTAATAACTGCACTTGTGGATGGCTTGAGATTACCTCATTACAGGAATGAGGCTGACACTGCTTCTGTTCAGTCTTTCTTCCACATTGGCTTAACAATAGGTCTGGTCAAAAAATTTCCATTGAAACATTTTTGCATGAAAAAATTGATTTTTGATTAAACAAAAATTTTTCCTAAAAGTGTTGCCCTCCTCAAAAATTTTCACTTTTTGTCAGAAAGCCAAAAATCCCCAAACTGAAAAAGTTTGGAGAAATTTTGGTAAAAAATTGGGCTTTCTGCACTTTTCAGCCAAACATTTCAGGTGCCCAAAACTGGAAAAAAAAAAAAAAAAAAAACACATTTGGGGAGGTTTTCAGTTTTTTATGAAATATTAAAATTTTCCAAAAAAAATTTTTCAACCATCTCTATTTAGCACAATGTCTTGACAAGGATTTGAATTATATGGCTTTCACTCTGAAATTTGTTTCTAATTTTATTTTTGATGGAAGCCAAACTACCAAAGGTTAACTAGTCAACAGGAAGATTTTAGATGATCAGATTCTCTTTACAGTAGCAAATATATTTGTACATAAATGTTGTGTGCCAGCCCCCTACCATCAAAGGCTACAGAGGGAGAAATAGTCTCTCTAGCATATGAAATAATTTGTCCTCCTGGAATGGATTCAAGTCAGTTGATTTTCAGATGCTAGATACTGAATAAGTTGGAGGGGGTGCTTGTTGAAAATACTCGCTTTTGGCCAAATCATGGCCCATTTGTAGGTCCAACAGCTGAAATTCAGGAGCCAACGACATGTGAGAGGATGGAAGAATCACACACAGCATTGGTTAAAGATTTAAAAGATCACAAAGAAACTTCACTTCAGTCGATTTCAAGATTAAAGAATAGGCAGAATGTTGCACCTGTAACAAAACATGCCATGGAGGTCTACTATATCCATTCAACATGGGGAAGCTGTCTACTGCATGTGAAACAGTAACAGGCAACACTTACTCCACGTCTGCAAGAGTTGGTTTTATTTTATCTTCAGGATAAGTATGCTCCTTTAGACTTAGCTAAAATAAATATTGTGAGCCAAAATTGTGAGCTCAGATATGCATGTTCTGCTTCTGGCAAGTTCAAAGAGCAACCAAAAAAAAAAAAAAAAAGACTCTACTAACAGATAGTTCCAATGTGTTGCTAACCCAGGTCAGTCCAACCAACTGCAAGACAAGGAAGGTAAATAACAGTGATTCAAATTAAGAATTTTCATCATAATTGATATTGTGGGAAAGTGTTTTTTAGCACTGGATAGGGATTAGCTGTGACTTAAAGTGAACTTGCTTAACACATAAATATGTCTTGACATCTCAAACTTCTCCATCATCAATCAATGATTTTGGTGTTACTGTAAAAACATACAGTACGGAAAGCAATTTTTTCCAAGACAAAAGATATGAGCATTAGTGCATGAGGGATAATGTCTAAATCTTGTCACTTCCTCCTACATTGCATTTCAAAGATCTGACCTTTTCTGTCTCTCCCGACTGCCAAAGCTTTTGGTCCATGCCTTTATCTCTTGACCATTATCATCTTCACCTCTCTGACCTTTGCACCTGCAACCTTGCCCCCTTCAAATTGATTCAAAACACTCCCCCGGTGTGATTATCTTGCTGGCTCAGTGATCTAACCACAACATTCTCCTACACATGTTTCTCCACTGGCTCCCCCTTGTCCACTACACCAAACACATGCTTCTTGTCTTCACCTTTACAACCCTTCACTATTTAGCCCTGCCCGGCCTTTCAGACCTATGATTTCATAATCACAATGTCAACCTCCACCTTCTCTCTGCTAACAATACCAGCCTTTATTGCCTGCTTGCACATTTTCCCCACAAGCACCTTTGAGCTATCCCCCATGCCACTTCTGATACATTGGGGAACCCTGTCAAATTCCATGAAACTACCATATTGTCCACTTAACACTCAACTCTGCCATGATGCATCTGAAAACTGCCATCCACAAATGGCCTAGCAGGTGGCAAGATGGGTTTGCTATTTATTATACATAACATGTTCAATTTTATTTTACTGCTACTTCATCCTACTATCCCATTCCCTCATCCTTTGCTGTTACTTCCATCTCTTGTGTCTTGTCATAGTCCTTCACTGTGAGTTCTCTGGGGCAGTGTCACAGGGCACTGTCCGTTTGTTGGGGGGAGAAGGCACCCCTGCTTCACCACTGCAGGGTTGATACACCCTAACACACAGTTGTCAAGATTCTCAGCTGGGTCAGACAAACACAATCAGGGACTCTGGCCCTCTGAGCGGTCAGAGCCAAGGAACAGTCTGTACGCCCTCACCTCCTTTCTGGGGTAAACAATAGCAAATAGAGGTTTCAGCTCCCTGGGTGGGGCAGAGCAAAGCAAACAGACAGTCTATAACTAGAGTCTCCAGCAGTAATGCCCACCTGCCAGTGCGGGTTGGAAGGCAGGGGAACCCGGACCCACCCTACTCCACCGGGTTCCAACCCAGGGCCCGGTGGAGCCAGCAACCTCCCTGCTCAGGATTCAAGTATTGGCTCACAATACATTTCCTGGGTCATTTCCTACCCTTAAGTCCACTTCAGGCTTGTCCTCTCTGGGCAGCGGCTTTGCATCCCCATCAGTCTTCACAGCTGTTGTGCCTTCTGTAGCATAGTCAGGATCAGGGCCGGCTCCAGGCACCAGCTTAACAAGCAGGTGTTTGGGGCGGCTAAGGGAGAGGGGCAGCACCTGCGGCAATTCGGGGGCAGCAGGTCTCTCACTCCCTCTAGGAGCAAAGGACCTGCCACTGAATTGCTGCCGCCGATCGCGGCTTTTTTTTTTTTTCCTCCAATTGCCGCCACCGATCGTGGCTGCTTTTTTTTTTTTTTTTTTTTTTCGCTTGGGGCGGCAGAAATGCTGGAGCTGGCCCTGGTCAGGATCCCTACCTCAGCCGTCTGGACGGCTGACCATTCCTCAGCAGGAACCGATGGCACACATCCATCCTCCTCCTCAGTCAGCCCAGACTGAACTGACCATCTTCCTTTTGTCTGCTTCTTCCACATGCAGCATAGAAAGGGGGCGTGGCCTCTTGGGCCCAAAGTGACGGGTTAAGCCCCACTTGCCCAGTGCAGGGTTAATACACCCCATCACAGCCGGTATGGAGTTATTTCTATGTTTATGCAGCACTTAGCACCACAGGGCCCTGATCTTTGTTTGGAGCCTCTAGGTGCTGCCTCAGTATAAATACTAAAGGATTCAGGATCCATTATCATTAATTAATATTATTATGTCCCCAAAATAAAACCTCCATTTTCAAAATCTGGCATTATTTACCTAAACCCACCTTTCTGATGACTACAGTAAACATTTTTACAATTGCTACCTGATCATGTCATGGCTTTGTTCTGTGTTTCATGCAGACACCGCCAATCTGAGAAAAAATGATGAGAAAGAACTGAGCTTTATTGCCTGCTCTGATATTAAATATTGATTGCAAGAACTGAGAAGAACAGTCAAAATTGTGCGTGGGCAAGAGAAGCCAATTGGATCAGCTTTAAAGCTTTGATCTGAAATTTACAAAACTAATTTCATGAGTGTTTTTTGACAACGTATTACAATTAAATATAGACCAAGATCCTAGTTCTATTTTACATTAGCCTGATATTTCCAAACTGTAGAGCTAACTATCTTCCCATCTTGCACAGCAATCATTGATAGGGATGACTGCCGAACTGACCAAGCCAGTTCTACTGGTACCCTAAAGGCAGTGCTGAAATTTATTGCTTTATTAAAATTAAATTGTATTGCAATCTACTGTTCTGCTTTTTAATTCTTCCTGTTTATGTGTTTGAAAGACTCAATATCGGAATAGCAGTGCCAATGTTTACCATATCAGAATCAGTTTGGCCTATTCTGTATAGCTGTGTGGGGTTAAGCAAACTCCAACCAAACCATTTTATTCTGTGGAGACAGAAACATAGCTGTAAACAAGAGAGCACTAAGATGGCAGGGCTGTCTGTATAGTGAAGTGGACCTTGCACAAGTTTAGAAACAGACCTATGAGAGTAGTTCTGCCAACCAGACTGATCCCTACCCTGGCATGTGTGGGACTGGTCAAGTCTTCTGTAATTAGAAGAAACCAATTTGCAGACAAGATGGTGGCAGTGGTTGTTTGAGTGCAGGCTCCTGACTGTGCATCTTGCAGGTTTGTTGCCCACTTGAGCCAATCTTTCACTTTTTCATTTTGATTTGGATATAGTTGAAGGAAGGGGGCGGGGTTCTCTGCAGCTGGACAGCTGGCATGTGGGTGTCCTCTCTGCAGCTGGATACAGCTGGGAGGGTTGAGGAAGGTGAAAATGTCTCCTTTCACAATTATATACAGAGGTGGGGTATCCCTCCTGAGGCTGGTCACATTTTTGGGGAGAGGCTGTGTGAGTGACATACACCCAAGTATAGCTGGGGAAAGGAGAAGGGGAATGTCCCCTTCTCCTTGGCAAGATAAATGGGTGGTGAGGGATGTGGGTGAGGGTCCCCAACATGTCTGAGTGTAGTTGGTGGGACATTGGGTAAGGTGGTTTCCCCTTTCATGGCTGAATTCTTCTCCCTACCCAGCCCATGGCTGGATATTGTTAATGGGAAGGAAGTTCCAAGAAACCATGCATGGGAATGAGACCTGGGAACATATATTCTGGTCATGATAGCAGCTGTGTTATAATGCTCATGTGGGGTTGCGGTTTCCATGCCAATACACAACTTGGCAGGGTTGCTAGCATGGACTAAGCAAATGGCCAAAGTAGATTCCATGATTCTGCGCCTTTAGAACTAAATTTTCACCAAGGGGCCAGACAGGACCCCCCTTACTTTTATTGATTAGTACCTTCCTTTATGAATAGTCCCACTGAACCATTGTGAGTAAGGGTGATACAATCTGTTTCCATATACCTTTGAGATGTGTGTCGTGCTAATTGGAGGGGCCTAAAGCAAACCTTACATTATAGTTAAGAAAATATGTAAAAAAACATGTGGCAAAACAACTCCTTATTTGCTACACACACCAGCATACATTTCAGTCAGACTATTGACAGTGGCTAGTGCCTGAGGACTGAGAGAAAGGTAGGAAACAACTCATCATGCATTTTTCGAACTCTGAGTGCTGTGCATGAAAAACATTTCCATGCTAATCCTTTACCCGTTCAACTATGAGAGTAGGTTGCTATTATTTTAGCTTACATGATTAAAATATTATTTGTGGTCATAACATTTTCATGTCCTCTTCCAGTTCCAGACACAGTATTTAACTTGATGATCCCAAGCAATAAAGGGCCACTACATGCTTTGTGAAGTAGTATTTCCCTTTTATCTGATCTAAATTTACTAGCTATTAATTTTATATCCTACCCTTGTTCTTATAAGACCGAATAGAAAGGGACTGATCAGTTTTCACAATATCTTTCACAATTTTAAATATCAGAGGTCTCATATAGACCAGTTTTACACAGATGTAACTCCAGTGAATTCAATGGAATTACACCAGTGTGAACTCAGGATCAGGTCCCATGTCCTCGCTAACTTCTTTGCAGGTTAAATAATCCTGGTTCTTACAACCTCTTATCAGTAGTAAATCTTGCCCATCTTTATTGCTTTTCCAGGCCATTTGACTGTTGGTATCAACATATTCCTTATGGTGTAGAGACCAAGACGGGATAAAGTATTTCACATGAAGGTTTACCATTGTTTGGTATATTGTCATTGCAACGGCTTCCTTAATATCCCTTTTTAAATACACGCAATCATTCTATTTGCTGTTTTTAAATATTATTTCTTGACTAAGGTTTGCTGTAGCTCACTGGGAAGATATTTCATTGAGTTACCCATGAGAGTGATTTCTCCAGAGGATCGCTCAAGTTCAGACCCAGCAGCATATTTAAGAAACTGAGACTAGTTGTACAATGTTCATTCCTTATACTTATCGCAGTTGAATTTTATCTGTCATTTTGATGCCATGTCTCGAAGGTATTTAAGGTTATCCAGAGTTTCTCAAAATTCTCCATAATTTTTACTAACCCTGTTTAGGATCATCAGCAAACTTCACCAACATGCTCTGCATTTCCTCCTCGAAATCATTCATAAATACACTACCTTAACCCTTCTCCACTTTGAGGTGTAGCCATCGACAATGACCTTTTTTTCCCTATCACTGAACTAATTCAAATCCAAGAGAATACTTTGTATTTACCCTGATTTTTGAAAATGTGATTAAATTATGTTCACTTTACCCCTTTTATCTCCTTTTTTTAAGTTGTGCAAACCACTCTGGCAGGTTTGAGAGATAATTTTTTTCCTTTAGAAGCTATTCTGGAGTTATATATTCATTAAACTGCTCTCCAAGCACAGGTGAAACTCTATTAGTGACAGCTGACTGTTCGGATCAATGTCAGTATTTTGCTCCTAAAGCATAAATTATTCTCCTAGATTTACCCTCACTAACTTCACTCAATTTATGACTATTTTACAAAGTAGCATGTTGCTTACTTAATCTTGCTAAAAATGCCTATTTGGAGCCCAGGCTAATTCCTTTCGTAACCTCCACCAGTACAAATGTAGGAGATGTCGAGATTTGAAGATGACTTTTTGATAAATGGCAGAAAACAGCACCAGCTGAATTAGAGATGGCATCTCTGATTCAAGGGAATGGAGCACTAATTTAATGATCACAGACTATTCTTAGTCTGTATATATTACACAAAGCAAAAACTCATAGACTCACAGACTAATAGACTTTAAGGTCAGAATGGACCATCGTGATCATCTAGTCTGACCTCCTGCACATTGCAGGCCACAGAACCTCATCCACTCCTGAAATAGATCCCTAACCTCTGGCTGCATTACTGAAATCCTCAAACCATGGTTTAAAGACTTCACATTACAGAGAATTCACCATTTACACTAGTTTAAACCTGCAAGTGACCTGTTCCCCATGCTGCAGAGGAAGGCAAAAAATCCCCAGGGTCTCTGCCAATCTGACCTGGGGGGAAATTCCTTCCCAACCCCAAATATGGTGATCAATTAGACCCTGAGCATGTGGGCACGACCCACCAACCAGACACTTGGGAAAAAATTCTCTGTAGTAACTGAGAGCCCTCCCATTTAGTGTCCTGTCTCCAGCCATTGGAGATATTTGCTACTGGCAGTCACCAATGGGCTACATGCCATTGAAGACAATCAGGTTGGTCTGGCACAATCTACCTTTTGTAAAACCATGTTATATCTTATCCCATTTACCATTCACCTCTATGTCCTTAACAATTTTCTCTTTCAAAATTTGTTCCAAGACCTTGCACACAATTAATGTCAAACAGGCCTGTAGTTTCCTGGATCACTTTTTTTCCCTTTCTTAAAAATGGGAACTATATTAGCAATTTTCCAGACCCATTAAGCTGTTTGAGATTGACTTTCACCTCGAATGTGGTAATTTCCACCTCCATATCCTCCTTCCCATTAGCCAACCTGCCACTACCCCTAAACTCCACATTATCCTTATTAAAAACTGATGCAAAATATTTGTTTAGATGTTGGGCTATGCCTAGATTATCTTTAATCTCCACCCCATCCCCCGTGCTTAGTGGTCCCCCTTCTTCTTTCCTTGTTATCTTTTTATTTATATGGCTATAGAACCTTTTACTATTGGTTTTAATTCTCTTTGCAAGATCCAACTCTACTTGGCTTTTGGCAGTTCTCACTTTTCCCCTACACTTTCTGACCTCCAGGAGGCAGCTTTCCTTGCTGAGCCTTCCCATCTTCCATTGCGTGAAGGCTTTCTGCTTTCTCTAAATCACCTGTTTCAGATGTTTGCTCATCCAGCTTGGTCTGCAACCCTTCCCTATGAATTTTTTCTCCTTGCTTGGGATGCAGGCTTCAGGTAGCTTCTGCAAGTTTGACCCAAAGTAATTCCAAGCCTCCTCCACATTCAGATCCTTGAGTTCTTCAGTCCAGTCTATTTCCTAAACTAATTCCCTTAATTTTTAAAGTTAGCAATTTTGAAATCAGGGACCCTTGTTGCAAATCTATTTTTGTTTATCCTTTCCATTTAGTGTAAGCTGAATTAACTCATGATTACTCGAACCAAGGGTGTCCCCTACAACCAGTTCTTCTATGAGATCCTCACTACTCAACACTACCAAATCTAAAATGGCATCACCTCTCGTTGGTTCAGCGACTATTTGTTGAAGAAATCTGTCGGATATCACAGCCAGGAAAATCTGGGCCCTCCTATTATTAGTAGCACTTGTCCTCCAATCTATAGCTGGGAAGTCAAAGTCTCCCATAATCACACAATTCCCAGTGCTATTTATTTCATTAAAAACATTAAGAGGTCTCTATCCATATCCAAATCCAATCCTGGTGGTCTGTAACACACCCAAGCACTATATTAGGGGAATCTCTAGTAGCTTTCTTCCCCAAAGTGGTTGTGGCCCAAACAGACTCTGTCTTATCCATTCCATCACTTCTAATTTCTTTACCGTCTACCACATCATTAATACACAATACTACTCCACCACCTTTGCTTTTATTTCTGTCTTTCCTAAACTGCACATACCCTTCAATACCTGTACTCCAGTCATGACTACTATTCTACCATGTTTCTGTTATCCCTATAACTGGTTTCACTTCCTGCACTAGTAGCTTTAGTTCCTCCATTCTGTTACCCATTCTCCTTGCATTGCTTTACAAACATCTTAACTGTTGTTGCTTGGCTTCACCCACATTCCTCACCCGACTGAGTACAGTCATTCTACTGTCAGTATCGCCTATCTGACTGGTATCAGCACAATCCTTCCTCTTAATGTCCATTCTTCTACCGACTCCTGTTCCTTTCTCCATTGCTGTATCCATTCTTACTTGATTTTCCTCCGTCTCAATGTTAAAATCAGGCATGGAGATTACATGAGCATCTCCCAATGGTCTCCCGAGTTCCTACTTTAAAGCTCTTTTAATGAATTGTGTCAACCTCCATCCCAGAAGTCTGTTTCCCTCTCTACTCAGGTGGAGTCCAGCCCATGAGAACTGTCCTCTGTCACTGAATGCTTCTCAATGGTCAAACATTCATTTAGGACGAAATCCTGTCAATGGTAGTTTTACCATCAACTTTGCTACAGCTAAGTTTTCATCTTCTTTGTTCACATTATACTAGAGTTTTTCAATTATAGTAAAATTATTCATTTCTATAAGTACCATGTAAGCAATGCTAGATCTAATAACCTCTTGTAAAGTGACTTTATTTTCAGATGAATTATCAAGATCTCAGTTTCACAAACTGCAAAGAAAAAATGGATGATCTACAATATAGCAATCATTTTGAAACAGTAAGAACGTAAGAACGGCCATACTAGGTTAGATGAAAGGTCCATCTAGCCCAGTATCCTTCCGATACTGCCGGGGCCCCAGAGGGAATGAACAGAACAGGTAATCATTAAGTGATCCATCCCCTGTCACCCATTCCCACCTTCTGGTAAACAGAGGCTAGGGACACTTCAGAGCATGGTTTTGCATCACTGTCCATCCTTGCTAATAGCCATTGATGGACCTATCCTCCATGAACTTATCTAGTTTTTTTTTTTTGAACCCTGTTATAGTCTTGGCCTTCACAACATCCTCTGGCAAGGAGTTCCATAGGTTCACTGTGCATTGTGTGAAAAAATACTTCCTTTTGTTTGTTTTAAACCTGCTGCCTATTAATTTCATTTGGTGACCCCTAGTTCTTGTGTTATCAAAAGGAATAAATAACACTTCCTTATTTACTTTCTCCACAACAGTCATGATTTTATAGACCTCTATCATATCCCTCCCTTAGTCGTCTCTTTTCCAAGCTGAAAAGTCCCAGTCTTATTAATCGTTCCCCATATGGAAGTCATTCCATACCCCTAATCATTTTTGTTGCCCTTTTCTGAACCTTTTCCAATTCCAATATATCTTTTTTGAGATGGAGCGACCACATTTGCACACAGTATTCAAGATGGACCATGCATTTATATAGAGGCAATATGATATTATCTGTCTTATTATATATCCCTTTCTTAATGATTCCCAACATTCTGTACACTTTTTTGACTGCCACTTCACATTGAGTGGATGTTTTCAGAGAACTATCCACAGTGACTCCAAGTTCTCTTTTTTGAGTGATAACAGCTAATTTAGACCCCATCATTTTATATATATAGTTGGGATTATGTTATCCAATGTGCATTACTTTGCATTTATCAACATTGAATCTCATCTGCCATTTTGTTGCCCAGTCACCCAGTTTTGAGAGATCTGTTTGTAGCTCTTCGCAGTCTGCTTGGTACTTAACTATCTTGAGTAGTTTTGAATCATCTTCAAATTTTACTGTTTACTCTCACTGTTTACTCCTTTTTCCAGATCATTTATGAATATATTGAATAGGACTGGTCCCAGTACAGACCCCTAGGGGACACCACTATTTACCTCTCTCCATTCTGAAAACTGACCATTTATTCCTACCCTTTGTTTCCTATCTTTTAACCAGTTACCAATCCATGACAGGACCTTCCCTCTTATCCCGTGACAGCTTACTTTGTTTAAGACCTTTGGTGAGGGACCTTGTCAAAGGCTTTCTGAAAATCTAAGTACACTATATCCACTGGATCCCCCTTGTCCACATGCTTGTTGACCCCCTCAGAGAATTCTAGTAGATTGGTGAGATATGATTTCCCTTTACAAAAACCATTTTGACTCTTCCCCAATAAATTATGTTCATCTATGTTTCTGACAATTTTGTTCTTTACTATAGTTTCAACTAGTTTGCCCAGTACTGAAGTCAGGCTTACTGGCCAGTAATTGCCAGTATCACCTCTGGAGCCCTTCTTAAAAATTGGCATCACATTAGCTATCCTCCACTGATTTGGTACAGAAGCTGATTTAAATGATAGGTTACAAACTACAGTTAGTAGTTCTGCAATTTCACATTTGAGTTCCTTCAGAACTCTTGGGTGATACCATCTGGCCCTGGTGACTTATTACTGTTTAATTTACCAATTTGTTCCAAAAACCCCCGCTAATGACGCTTCAATCTGGGACAGTTCCTCAGATTTGTCACCTAAAAAGAATGGCTCAGGTTTGGGAATTTCCCTCATATCCTCAGCCATGAAGACCGATGCAAAGAATTCATTTCATTTCTTCGCAATGGCCTTATTGTCCTTGAGTGCTCCTTTAGCATCTCAATCATCCAATGGCCCCACTAGTTGTTTAGCAAGCATCATGCTTCTGATGTACTTAAAAAAAATTTGCTATTACTTTTTGAGTCTTTGGCTAACTGTTCTTCAAATTATTTTTTGGCCTTCCTAATTATATTTTTACGCTTCATTTGCCACAGTTTCTGCTCCTTTCTATTTTCCTCACTAGGATTTAACTTCCACTGTTTAAAGGATGCCTTTTTGCCTCTCACTGCTTCTTTTACTTTGTTGTTTAGCCACGGGAGCACTTTTTTTGGTTCTCTTACTATGTTTTTTAATTTGGGGGATACATTTAAGTTGAGCCTCTATTATGGTGTCTTTGAAAAGTTTCCACGCAGCTTGCAAGGATTTCACTTTTGGCACTGTCCCCTTTCATTTCTGCTCAACTAACCTTCTCATTGTTGTGTAGTTCCCCTTTCTGAAATTAAAATCTACAGTGTTGAGCTGCTGTGATGTTTTCCCCACCAAAGGGACGTTAAATTGAATTATATGATGGTCACTATTACCAAGCGGTCCAGTTATAGTCACCTCTTGGACCTGATCCCGTGCTCCATGTAAGACTAAATCAAGAATTGCTGCTCCTCTTGTGTGTTTCAGGACTAGCTGCTCCAAGAAGCAGTCATTTAAGGTGTCAAGAGCAGAGCAGGGCTGCCCATGCGGGGGGCAGTGGGGCAATTTGCCCCAGGCCTCGGGCCCTGTAGGGGCCCGCATGAAAATATAGTATTCTATAGTATTGCAACTTTTTTTGATGGCAGGGGACCCCGAAATTGCTTTGCCCCAGGCCCCCTGAATCCTCTGGAGCAGAGTAACACGTAAAACATGTAGATTCAGTGGGCCTCCTTCTCATTTATAGTAAGGCTCCTTTACATGACTATAACAGGGTTAAAAGGCTTTAAGTGTAATTGATGCCCATTGTAAGGCCCCTGTACACAGAGAGAGTGGCGTAAAGGGGCCCCAGCATAAAAGAGACTAAGCCCCAAAACGTTCAGGGTGAGCTTGCATCACTGCAAAATTAGTTTGGTTATAAACGCTGAGCGACAGAGGCAGCAATAAAGCAGTCAGGGCAAAACGCATGTGCCTCATGAAACTATTTGACAAGTGCAATAAATGATGATAAATTGTGATGTAGAATAGCAGGTCCCTCAGCTGCTGGTTTCAAAGACGTGTTTTTTAAGGATAATTTTCCCTGAGCTGCATACTTGAAGAAGAGGTGGTTTGACTGAGCCCCATGCTTGACAAACAAATAATGTTGATATTACCTTATTAAGGTGAGAATTGAAATTTATTCCGCTTTTAAGCAAAATATAGCTCCCTGGTGGCAATTTTTTCCCTTCTTTATGTAACAGTGTTCTTGAGATCCAAGGCATATCTTCAATAAGCTAGCTTGGAAGACTTTTTCCATTACTGCATTATTAAGTTTTTAAAGGTATCTAGCCAAATAATTGCTCAATTGACAAAGCTTTCCAAACCATCTCAGACACAGGCTGGACTAGCCAAGCTTTCTTTACAACAGGCTGTGCAAGTGTAATCTCATTGTATTAGGAGAAGGATGAGCAGCTTTCCCCCCTCCTTTCCGTTCTTTTATGTCAGGTCATCAATATTTATTTCTTTAAAGGAGATGTCATCCTATCCTGCAAGGTATGGATAATGAGCCCTAAATGTGTAGCCACACAAGCAACTCACATGAGCCGGGAAGAGGTAAGGTAGTAGAGTGGATAGAACAAAAGGCTAACATCCAAGACAGCTGGGTGCTGTTCCCTGCTTTGACACCCACCTGCTGTGTGACCTTGGGCAAATCGGTTCATCTCCGTTTTCCCTCCCACCCTTTGTCTGACTTATTTATTTAGATTGTAAACTCTTTGAGACTGGGGCTGTCGCTTACCATGTGTGCGTACAGCACCTAGCACATTGGGGCCCAAGTCTTAGCTGGGGCTGCTAAGTGCTACTGTAATGTTAATAATAAATTATTCCCAGAAGTAATGCTATTGACTTCAGTGAGAATATTCACAAACAGTGTTTGGCATATAAATATTGCCTGCATTTGAACAGATCAGATTTTGTCCAGGTTGGATCCTCTAGTGCTACCGTAGTACAAACAACAACAAGAGTGGAAGCTGTTTTTATGCAGAAGATGCAGAACTGTGCCCAATTCCCATATAAAAACAATTCACTTATGCTGTATATGTAGATAATAATAGAGAACAGGGGTAAAACTAAATCTGAGGTTTCAAAATTGTCATTATTAAAAAATGCTCATATCTCATTTTACTGGTGATCAATGAAACAATAATGCCAGTTCTGGATGAAAGGAAGAGAAATTGTAAAAAGTTTCTGCTTGGAGTAAATCTCCAAATTAGCTTAAACCTGATCATTTCTTTTCTCTGCAGTAGCATGTACACCAATCCTTCATGACAGAGCTATGTGGGGACTGAGGCAATTTTCACTGATCAGCCTCAGCCATCCCATATGAAAGGGCCCGCATTACAACATTCCTGCCAGGAATATTTCTGATGTTATAATTCATCATAATAGACACTTTCTTTTCTCCTTCAGTGTGTCCATTAATCAATGAGCAGGGAATAATAAAATAGCAGTCGCCATTAAAAAGTAAACATTTACTCCAACACACCCCAATTGTGTTGTTATCCTTAGCACAGGAAAGACATACAGTGTTTTGGATACCTTTGAACAGTAATGGTGGGTAAAAGCTGACTTGTTACTGACTAACACTGTATAAAAATCAACATACACAGGGAGGGAAGTAATTAAGCTACATGAACCAAGATCAGTTAAGGATATGAAAGTAAAAATTACATCTTCCATTATTAGCTTTAATTTTATCACATACCAAAACACTACATTAAAATAACACCAAGTCAACACTCAAAGCCAACACTCAAAAGTTAGAAAATGTCAGAATTAAGGTTGCCCATGAAGCTTCAAAAAATGAATTGCCTGGAGTGAGATGAGAGAGATTCTGTCTGCTGCAAAGTATGTTGCAGAACGACACCACTTAAATCCCGAGAATGATAATTTCCATGCGAATCTGCATACTTTCTTGTAGAAAGATTCATATCTCTCTCTATCATGGGGCTCTCTTTCCTCTCCCATTACCTATGTCTTCATTATAAATGATAAAGTAGAGTATAAAATAGATTAGAAGAGATATTCTTCTTGTGGTGTGTGACGTTTCACTCCATATTCTTTATGAAAATATGCTTAGGATATGAATACGACATAACTGAGATATACTTTATGCAAGATGGTTCATGTAAGATCATTTGAAAGATTATGATTTACGCAATGTGATTATCCAATTTGTATGCCTGTATCATTTCTGTATCTGAAATTAGGAATATTAAGTATGTATCTGTATGACACCTTTGGGTGTCAACCCCAACCAGCCCTTCAGGAACAACAATGGAAAAGTTAGACAGAGCTAATGGGCCATTAGCAGAAACAATGGACTGTGAAAGAGCTTAGTCTTCCTGTAGACGCTGGAGACAGCTTACAAGCAATGATTGCAACAGCCATGCAGAGACATGGGTCCGAGTCACCTGGCACTGGAGACCCCGCCTTCCCTTTTTGGAACGCCAGTGGTTTTCCACTAGAAGACAAAGGGTTCCCGCCTTACACAAGAGCTATATAAGGCAGGGGAGTGACATCATCATGGTTCTCCTCTGCCTCCCCACCCAAAGAGACACTGAAAAACACCTGGGGAAAAAAAGAACCGAATGGGGGGGAAGGATTGAGCCCAAGCTGGAAGAGCATCCAGCTTGTAAGTAATAATACCTGAGGTCTCAAGCTGGAGACCAGTGCAGCTGCCTTTCAAGACTTTCTGTAATCTGCCTGCAACAATATCTAGGGTGAGAAATTACTATTTGTAACCAATTTCTTTAGTGAAACTAGCTTAGTTTGCGCGTTTGGTTTCATTTGCTTAGTAATCTACTTTGTTCTGTCTGTTATCTCTTATATTCACTTAAAATCCACCTTTGGTAGTTAATAAACTTATTTCTTGTTTATAATAAAACCCAGTTTATACAATTTCTAACTGGGGAGGGGAAGGGGCGAGAAGTTGTGCATACCTGCCTCCACATGAGGGAGGAGGCAGATTTCATAATACATCTTTGGATCTGCACTCCAAGGGAGGTGGACACCTGTGTGCTGGGGCAAATCCCTTAAGCTGAGTCTTCCCAGAAATGATCTCAGTGACTGTTTTGTTCTGTAGTTGGGTGTGGCCCTGCCTCTGTGTGTGGCTTAATGGCCTGGCTCAGCAAGACAAGTAGAAAGGATGCCCAAACTGGCATAACAGGTGGGCTTAGTGGTATCTCATCACATCAGGTGGCATCCTAAGGGGTCCAACCCATCACATGGTGTATTGAAAATGAGGTATCAGTGATATCAGTTTAAATCGCAGGGGTTTTCCTGGTCCTGACTGCAGGCTCTGTAGGGTAACATAGGATCAGAGTCAGTCTGGAGACAGACAGCCTAGCGCAAGGTGGGGTGAGTTGTGCATCTCTGTTTTAGGGAGCAGCCTGCTTTGCCTCTCTCTGTTTTGGGATTCTAAGAAACAAAGTAGTGGTACGCTGCTAACTTCCAGCAAGAGTATTTTTTGTTTTATCCAGCTTCTCTGTTTGTATGCTGTGAAATACAACACTGCTCAGAATATCTTCTTTTGACAAGGTTCTTCTTTTGAATAGCAAAGCTAACATATTTAAGCTGGGAGATTTTTCAATGAAATGGGGCCCAGACAGCCTTGTCTCTCCATAAGAGGTAGAGGAAGAAGTGCTAATGTTGCTACTGATGTTGAAAACACGAGCCAGCCTGGCCAGTTTGGTATTTTCAATATAACGTGTGTCCTGCATTTTTATTGTCTGCAGTGTCCTCATCAGAACAAGGAGCGGCGGGAGGGAAGAAGCGTATATTAAATGTTTTGACCTAACCTGCAACCTGGCATTCCTCCCTAGACTTCTGCTGTACTGTTCTATAAAGCTAAAAAAAGATGTTTTTTGTGTTCCTAGCGATTTCAAAGAGATGAACTTTCAGGCGTCCTTTCATCTGTGTGATGCAGTCAAACATCTCCTAGTACAGAGTCCACTCTCCCTAATGAAAACTAGTCCATTTACATATTAATATCACATTTTACATGTCTGGCTTTTAGCAAATTAAAGGTGTTTCACTGCATACAGAAATAATTGTATTTCTTTTTGATGAAGTGAAGGTGCCCTAGTTTTCCCTAGTTCATATATGGGCCATGATGAGTTTGTCATGTTATATGCCATTAACAGCACATGGTATTGTTCCAACTAGCTCTGAAGGAATATGTGGTCTTGGCCTATTGCTGTTAGCGCTAAGAAATAGATGCATATTTACTGATGATCATTTACTTTTCCTTTTTGATTCCTGATTCCATCTCATGAAAAATATTGCAAGCAGAAATGGGCTTGAATCAAATCCCAGATCTCAGCATCTCTGAATTTTGAAGGGTTCAAAAAATCTGAGCCAATTTTTGTGGCTTGCACTCATCCTTTCAAAATGTTAATCAGTGCCTCTGCTGTTTGTATGTAATGGAACTTGAAAGGTGGTCTCCTTTAGCAGGGTGGGCCAAATGCCGTGGTGATGTAAGTGATGGTGTAAACTACATATCAGGCTTCATTTGGATCAGTGGGTGTGAAAAATTAGTCCAATTTAGAACCATTTGTCATTCTGTGTCAGCAAAATTCAGCCCTGGCACAAACAGGTGCAACAGCTCATACCACGACTAACTTCGGCCCTGGCAGTATTGGGAACAGAGTGGGATTAAGGCAAACAAGGCTCTCTCATTTAACTTTTATCCTCCTGCTACATGATTTTCATGCTACACATTCCATTTTGCCTTCGTGGGGCCAGTCTCTGATCTCAGTTGCACCAGTTAAATGTGGACTAACTTACTACTTTAATGTAATTACTATAGATTTATACTGGTATAAATGAGAACAGAATCTGGCCCCACTGGTGAATAAATTACACTAATATTGCACACCCTCTGAATCCCAGATCGGTTCATTTTACATAACTGCACCTCTTCTGACAAATTTATACCTACCAAGTAGCTTACATTACCATTTACACATCACGGTCAAATTTGGCTTATGGACTTCCACGGAAAGATGCACACACAAGCTCCACATGTCTGAATTTGATCATACATCCCTCATTATCCACCAATTCAATGACTGGGCCACTGAGTTTGGAACTGCAAGGTACTTACCCTTAGTGCCCATTGTGTTTCAAAATATGAAGGATGCACATGTATGTTCTTGCTCATAGTACTACATCCAGACTGATTAACTCCAGGAGACATCAGACTTTGCACGGGTATCTCTGGCATCACATCTTGGAGATTTGTAACTCTTTCTTGTGGAAGAAATGCCCTCTAGACCATTGCCTTGCAGAACACTTGATGTATTCCATTACGATGCAATCAGGCTACTTTTGCTTTTGTAGATAATAAATCTGGGATTCTTTAACTCCAGGATTCTTTCATGTGCTGCTTTGATGGCAAGTTTCCCTGGAGCGGGCTCTTATCAAGATGTTGTCTAAGTAAGGGAAAAGATTTACACTCCATGATCTTACAGTCACTGCTACCACTCTGAGAATCTTGGTAAATGCCCTCTGCTGTTGTGGGACCATAGTGAAA
This sequence comes from Trachemys scripta elegans, assembly GCF_013100865.1. Taxonomy (NCBI): domain Eukaryota; kingdom Metazoa; phylum Chordata; order Testudines; family Emydidae; genus Trachemys; species Trachemys scripta. Next base: position 125,370,920 of record NC_048303.1, read on the forward strand.
ATTCTTATGTAGAAATTGTATGCAAACTACCCATTCTTCCTGTGCAAGTCTGGTGCCAGTCCTAGATAGAAAAATGTTAAGATACCATGATAGGTTTTGATCCTGCAAAGTGCTTAGCACTTTGTCCCAATCCAAGTAAGCACTTACACACATGCTTAACTTTAAGCATGTGCGTAACCCCATTGACTTAAAATTAAGCATGTGTTTAATTGCTCGGCTAGATCAGAGTGCTCACCCGCTTGCAGAATCCAGCCCACAGATAGCATGTATTGTAGTTAAGGTTAACACCAGGTTTGTGGTAGCCTTGAAAATAGTCATGATGAAATTCTGAAGTATTCTAAGAAAAGTCAATATATTTTACTTCAATTTTTTTCACAGAAACAGGAATTGTTCCAACAAATATTTTGCAACATGTGCCAATCAGGTATATTACAAGGTAAAAACAAGTTTAAAATCAAAATATGTGATGTTTAAAGTATTGTATTTAGACTTTCTTTTCAAAAACTGACATCTGGTTTAGGCAAACACATTCTAATCTGCCAAATGTGATCTTATATCTTCCAATAGGTATGAAGGATACAAAGAAAAATGGAAAGGATCAACAATAGAAAGAAATTTTTTATTATTTAATACTGAAAGGCTTCTGGGGAAACATAAATTGGAGAGGGTGAGGAAGGGGTACTGCATGCTAGATGGGGACTCATACTAGCACCAGGTTAAATGACTCAGCCTTTGGCACCCCTTAAACTGAATCTCAGCTTTCATTTTAAAAAATAGTCAATTTCTGGCTTCTTAACTTAATGAACCTTGAAACCATAAACCAACATAAACCAATTGTTTAGGGATGAAGGGAACATGCAGCTGTGCTGTACTTCTGCAGCAGGTGGGTTATACTAATACAGCATTACCAACTTGCACTAAAATCAGGACTCTTGCAATATTTAATGTTTTTTTAAAAAATTCTCAGCTCCTGGAGTCATGTGATTAAGTACCAAATATTTGGAATAAGTGTACCATAATTCTACAGGTGTTTTAATTTGTTTTAATTGAGTACTTGGATTATATGGTCTTCTCTCAGTGAAGACTATGCTCTAGCCTGTCTGGAAATCTCACCTTGTCCTGTTTGTCAAACTGATAGACTGTTTAAAAATCACGATTCTCTGTTCCTAGAAAGGGGAACAGTGCTGACAACTCTCACAATCTTGTTGTGAGTTTCACCATCTTTGTGTTTTTCTTAGAAGCCTAGCTCCTGTAATCAGGTAATTACATGAGAATCTTAGCTTTTCTTTAAAAAAAAAAAAAAAAAAAGTTTCTAGGCCTCTTAGTTGCTAAGAAAACCTTGAACAAATGACATATAAAGGCTCTAAAAGCTCAGCAGGCAGATAAAAAGAACCCAATTTATTATTTTTCAAAATGTCATGACTTTTAAGCCAATCTTCTGATTTTTGGGGAGGCCTGACTTGTGATCTTTGAACACTCAAAGTTGGCAAAACTGCTCTTAAGCCGAATCAATTACAGTTGGCATGCATCCTAAAGAGACACCTTAATGACTCTCCCCAGCTGCCCGACACCAGCACAATACACAACAGTGTGATCATAGTGGACAGGAATTAACGAAGTTTAAGGTTGGTGGAGCAGCAAAAAGTTTTTAAGCTTGAGAGGCCTGAAAAATCATGAGACTTAAAATATCAACTGTCTTTGAGGGACCATTTTTAATTAATTATAATTCATAAAGTAATTGACAGATTTACTGGAAAATCCTCAGAAAATTCAATTTTTACTCACGGATTGTGTGCTGTGTGTATGGAGAAGGATACACCACATTTTTCATGCAATACAAAGTTTGAATCCCTGCTTTAAATGCAAAAACAGAGCCCAACCTTACCTATGGCATTGCTGCCACTCTTCCATCATGCAACATTTTAATGGCCTAAAGTTGGTTATTGAATCACCAGTAAATTATCTTATGACAATAAACACACAAAACAAAATGACATAAAACTGCCCTGTGGTTTATAGACAGGTCTTTCACGGTGTGTCTTACAATTGCACCTCTTTACCTCCAGTTCTTCTCTACATTTACAGGAGCCATTTACAGGGCACAGTAACAAGAAAGTTTTATTGGTCCTAAAAAACTAGGAACGATGCTGCATATTCTTGAGCACCATCTGTGGGCACCTTCTCTAGTAACTCACTAATTACATAGATGCTGAACATCTCTCATTTCTAGAGTGCTCCTGTGGCATGTGCAACCAATACAGTATTAACTAGAGTTTCTATTTACTGTATCTTTTGGAAAAGCAGATGACATTTTCTTTATTACAGGAGGGACTTTCTTTATATAAAATATTTTGAGTGGTAATCTTTCAAAATCAAACTATGAATTGCACCACACATGAACATGACCCCAAACTATAAGAGGACACTATGGGCAGGAGCACCACCAGCTTTTCTGCCGCCCTATGCGGCGGAAGGTCCCGCCCCAAAAGGCCACCCCCCACAGAATCAGTGGAAGGTCCCGCCGCCGAAATACCGCCGCGGTCGCCGCCTCCCAAATTGTAGCACCCTACAATTGGGTTGCGCCGGCTCTGACTATTGGAGATGGGTTACAGAGCAAAATGAGTAACACACAAAGGAGACAAGGTGGGTGAGGTAATGTCTTTTGGTGACAAGCTCTTTCACCAACAGAAATTGGTGCAGTAAAAGATATTACCTCACCTCCTTACCCCCCAACAATCTCTCCAATATCCTGGGACCAACATGGCTACAACACTGCAAATAAAATATAAGGTTCTTTTTCCAGTGCTTGTTACATCCTGCCATTGCTGCTTTTGGAATCTGGCTGCATAGTAACCTAATTTCAAAATGGAACAAATTAACAGAATTAAACAGAAGGGAACAATAGGTCATATTAAGCCATTACATTAATGCAGCTACAGTGGAGGAGTTAAAGGCAAGAATGGTACATCAATCACTCATAAAAAGAACAGGAGTACTTGTGGCACCTTAGAGACTAACAAATTTATTAGAGCATAAGCTTTCGTGGACTATGCATCCGAAGAAGTGGGCTGTAGTCCACAAAAGCTTATGCTCTAATAAATTTGTTAGTCTCTAAGGTGCCACAAGTACTCCTGTTCTTTTCGCGGATACAGACTAACACGGCTGCTACTCTGAAACCAGTCACTCATAGGTATTTACCACTAACAAACAAAAACAGAGTCCCTGAGGAAGCTGCTGGTGGTAACTGAAGAATGTGGAAACAAGAGAATCAGCAAAGACTGACAATCCCTATCTATAAAAAGAACAGGAGTACTTGTGGCACCTTAGAGTGTATTTGAGAGATAATACTCCGGTTAAAGATAATCCACTCAAGAAAAAAGTTATGACTGAGGTAGATCTGACCTAATATCTCCTTGTTATTTACTAACTGTATCCCAGTTTTCAGTGTTATTCAGGCAGATGTCATACCATTGGAATGCCTCTAATGCGTCTCAGACATACAGTAATGCCAAAGAATTACGATAAAAAATTACAAAATTAACAAGGAATCTAGTTATGTGATAAATAATACTAATGGGAAAAGAAAAGCTCAGCATGCTACTGTATTTTAAGGGAAAGGCTTGTGCTTCTAGGAATCTTTTCACTGTTGAATTTCTTCCTTTAGTCTGGGTTACAATAGACTTTCAATGGCAAAAGTCTGCACCACTGTGGCAGTCTTTGCTACACTGCAGCCCTCCCTGCTAGTGCTGACCACTACCATGGCAATATAAAGGAAGAGCGTTGGAAAAGGTCACTCCTCTTATTTTTCTTATCCATTCTTAGTTTACTTCTCATTCAGTGGAATAGTGTATTTGTTCTCCTGAGTAAAACCGATGGTTAAATTAAGTAAAAGTCAGATTCTTCTCTGAAAAAAAATGGCATTGTGTGGCTCCATGTTTATTGTGCTGCACAATTCCATGCCAAGTCTCCTCCCTTTAAAACAAGAATGTACTTTTTTCTAAATGCCAACCCTTCAAACTCACGCTGTTCACAGGAGCTGCAGGCAGCACATTGAAAAATCAAACTGGTTAAGCAACTACACATTTTAAACTTTAGGCTTCTCCCTTTGAAAATATTGGCCCATTGCCTCAAATATACAGATGATGCTCATGGTCGAGGTACTTAAAAGTGATGAGCACCCAGCAAGTGCCCTGGAAAACATCAGCAATTGCTGGGTGTTAAGCACTTTTGAAATCCTGGCCCCAACAATACATCTCCTTCTCCTTAAGTACAATTCACACCATTCCCCAGCTATCCCCGTACCTGACAGCAATCAGCATCTATATGAGGAGCAGCTGGCTGAAGCTAAATCCAAGGAAAGACAGAGCTGATGCTAGTGAGTAGAGGGAAATGCTTTCAAGAACTAGCCAACAGCATTCCATCATTGTCAACAGAGAACAGATGCCCCACCACCATTACAGTAGTACACCATCTCAGATCTTTCCTAGATTCCTCTTTGATATGACACACCCAAATAGCCACTGCAGAAAAGATGCCTTCCCTGCGCCTTTAGCTGGCCAGACACCATTGTCCCATTCTAGCTAACATAGACCAAGCTCTCCATGGACTGGGACTGAGTTACCTCAGAGACTGCCTCTTCCTTCAGAACCGCCAGAGGTGGCCATGGCCCACGGATCAATGAAGCTCACAACAGTCAGAAGTAAAACACAGAATTTTTGGCAGAATATGGAACTACCTGGCAGGAGAATTGAGGACAATGAACTTGATCTCAGCATCTATAAGACAAAATGCAAGACCTCTTTTGATATAGCCTTCCCATAATACACACTTGCTGACACCCATCAAACATACCCGCCCACCACTTTATCTGCCTTCACAGTTGTGGAGACATGGAGGGAAAAAAACATAAAGGGACAAGAAAAGTTAAATGGAGTTCTGACCAATCTTTCCTGCCTCTGGACAGATCAATAGAAGAGACATATCTGGTCTCTGTATAGACATTAATAAAGACCATTTAATTTTGCCTAGCACTCAAACACCACAGGGAAGGATGTCACCTACACACACAGATCTTAAGTATTTGGAAACACATAAAAAAAATGTCAGTGTCAAGTAAACTCACAATGTAAAAATTGTCAACATACTAGAATACGTGCCTGGTTTTATCCATGAGATAATAGCTGGATTCAAGCAGAATACACTCATTTCAATCAACTCTTTCAGATTTCAAATTTGAGGCCACTTCAACAATGCACTCAACAGTAGATTGACAGTTTTTAAGGCATTGTGATAATCTAGTCTGAGCTCCTGCATAGCACATCCCACAGAATTTCACCCCGTGATTTCTCATTGAGCCCAATAACTTGTGGTTAAATTAGAGCATAGCTTTTAGAAAGACATCCAGTCTTGATTTAAAGACTTCAAGTGATGGATAATTCATTACATCTGTTAGTAATTTGTTGCAATGATTAATTATCCTTACTGCTATTTTTACTTCGAGTTTTTTTAGCTTCAACTTTCAGCCATTGAATATTTCTAGATTAAAGAGCCCTTTATTACCAGAAATCTTCTCTCTGTGGAAGTACTTCTAGATCATGATTAAATCACTTCTTTACCTTATAGAAAAGAAGGTTAGCTCTCAAGACATTCTTGTAGCTATTTCCAATTTTTCAACATCCTTTTTAAAGTGTTCACATCAGAACTGGACACATTATTCCAGTATTTGTTTCACTAACTCTGCCTGGAGAAGTAATATCAGCTCCCTACTCCTACACAATATTCCTCTATTTGTACTTACACTGTAAGCTCTTTGTGGTAGGGACTGTCTTTTTGTTCTGTGTTTATACAGTTCCTGGCACAATTGGGTCCTGGTCCATGACTGGGGCACCTAGACATTACAATGATGATGATCATCATCATCTTCATCCTTTTAGGATGACATTAGCCCTTTTAGTCACAGCATCATACTGGGAGCTCATGTTCCATTGGTTGTCTACTATGATCCCTAAATACTTTGTAGAGTCACTGTTTTTCAGGACACAGTCCTTCCCGCTTGTAAATATAGCCTACACTTTCTGTTCCTAGATGTGACTTTGCATGTGGCTGTATTCAAATGCCTATTGTTTGGCTTCATCCATCTTAAAGTGATCTAAGTCCCTATGAATCAGTGATCTGTCCTTGTAATTATTTATCATTCCATCAATATTTACGTCATCTGCAAAATTTATCAGCACTGATTTTTTGTTTCTTACTGATTATTGATAAAAAAATATTGAAAAATGTTGGGCTGAGGACTGATTGTTTTATAATCCCACTAGAAATTCTGCTCTCCATTAACTGATCATTCCCAAATGAACAAGTAGGTTTTGAGATCTATCAGTTAGATAGTTTTAAATCCATTTAATATGTGCTACATTGCTTTAGTATAGTGCTATTTTTAATCAGAATGTCATGAAATATTAAGTTAAATGCCTAACAAAAGTCTAAATATATTATGTCAACACACTTACTTTTATCAACCAAACTTGTAATCTCATCAAAGAACAATGTCAAGTTAATTTGACAGAACCTATTTTCCATGAAACCATTCTGACTGGCATTAATTATATTTCCATCCTTTCATTTTTTACTGATCAATTCCTGTATCAACTTTTTAATTATTTTTCCTGGGATCAAAATTAGTCTAATCGAGTCTATAATTTCCCAGGTTATCCCATGTACCCTTTACAACCTTTACAAATCAGATTTTTATAAATAGGTCCAAGATTACTGCATATCAGAATTGCCTGGGCAGGTATACAGCAACATGAATCCAAATTTGCAAGTGAAGTGTAAAAACTTAGAAAAGCAGGTAGACGTAATATCTAAGACCATTTTGTACACAACCTTGAGTAATGCCAAAATAGACAACTCACAGCACATTAAAAAAATATGGGAAGCATAATCCCATGGCACCATGAAAGACGTCTTTCGGATAAACGTGCTCCAGAATTCACACACCACCATTGCCTCACTATCATGGAATGAATTCTAATGGAAAGTAAACACACTCTACAACATCAGCAAAACAAACTCAAGTAGCCAAAGCCCTTGCTAGAGAGAATAAAGACAACTGGGTCATAACATATACATTTTCAGAGAGTGTGCACAAAGCCAAACATTTTAGTCATACATTCATGGAAGCTTACAAAAAACCCTTTGACATACACTTAAGTAAAAAAAAAGCCAGTGTGTTATGTTCTGGCAGATTCTCCCCGAAAATCTACAAAACAAAAAATGAAAAGATGTATTTTGAATCTTAAATAACAGCAGGAAAAATATATCACCACAAGAGAAAATCATACCATTACAACCTGGCAAAACAAAATATGGGTAAGAGAGAAACAAAGCAGGTTTGAAAAGCATTGGGCTTTAATCAATGAGTTAGTTATAACCTGCAAGAAACAAAAACCAAATATAATGACCTTGAGCTATAGCTACACTGTCCTCTATCTAGAAAGAAATTAATCTCCCATAACACCTGCCTGCCCAAGTGTCTGCATGCTGCACCAAACACCCACAGACCTACACGTACATAAAAATTCTCCCTCAGCTTCTTCTAGAGTCATTCATTTATAACAATATTTCACCAAATAGCTGTGTATAATAAATATGCATCAGTTGCCCCTGTATATTCTTATGTGGAAACACAGTATCTGTGTTCTTATCTGCATATAACAATAAAGCCTGTGTCCATACCTGGGTATTTTACGTGTATATATTTACCTGCAAGTAAAAGGATGTACAAACAAAAAGAAATACTGTAAATCAAGCTATACGTGTTGGAAAGTTACACGCTACACAAATTTAGTATTTGATTTTTCACACTAATTATTTTTAAATAGCTTCACTGAGGTTCAAGGCTTAAGATATCAGAACACACAAGCATACACTTGGAGTTGTGTTAGTTGAAACAAAGCGCAAACTAGTAGAGCTACATTATCATTTTTAAAGTTCAGGGACCATTAAATCACTATGGTAGATAGATTCACACAGGATCAGGGGGGAAGCTAGGAAGTTGTGAAATCTTAATTAAGAGAGACAAAAGGTGATCACACATCTGAGAATGGTCAGGAAATTCTTTTGAGCCTCCAAAGCAAGGTCTGGAAGTTAAATAGATTAATGTGACATTTCAAAGGGATTTCTGAAATCAATACCTCTGCACAAAAGTCAATGGTTATTCTGTATTATTAGCGCAAATATTGAGTTTCTTGAGAGAAGTGATGAGAACAAATATTCCCTGCACAAAAGAGAAAGACGAGAAAAATATATTGTCCTCCTTCTATAAATATCTTTCTTATAAATGTTTGCTATGAGTCATACCCCTGAGATAATCAGCCAGGTTGAGTCACAAACAAACAAAAAACTAGCCATGCATGGCAGGGGAAACTTCTTTCTCTACATGTTCTCAAAGGCTCTGATTTAGGCAAGTATCCATAGTCAGAAAAGCATTTAAGAATGTACTTAATTTTTCGCACGCATTTAAGTCCCATGGAAATTAGATAATTAGTAGCACAAGCACTCTGATAGGCACATGCAATGCAATCTGGGGAGCACAGGTGTGGATGCTACTTGCACCCACAAAAGGGAGACCTTCTTGAAAATTTACTCAATAGAGTGATTTAGTCTGCACATTCAGCTATAGTGTGGTATAGCCACAATTTTAAACCTGCTCCCAGGATCATAATTAGACACCTAAATAAGTTAGAAGTATAAACATCATATTAAAAGCAAACCAGTTCAGTCTTCTGTATAATTTTTTTTTAATTTTATATTTAAAAATACTCAAGGCAATGTTTCCACTGATGCAGGTTGCCCTTAAATTTATTATTCCTGTTCCCTTTACCTAACTTTCTTACAATTCTCACTCCTTTGTACAAATGACAAGACATTTCTCCTGATCTTTTTTAACTGTTGTCAATAAATGAAAATATTCACATGTGTATAGTGGAAAAGTACCCTTCAGAAGATCCCAAATAAACTGAAGGGTTGAAATCCTGATTCCATTGAAGTCAAAATCAACACTCCCATTGACCTCAATGGGGCAAGGTTTTCACACAAGATGAACAAAGATACTTGAATGCAAAACATGAGCCACGTTATTTGCTGCTGTACTTTATGCTTTTCCCTTTTATTCTGGGGAAAAAAACAACAATGTCCTTCCAGGATTCCCTGGGCCAAATCCTGTGCTGGTGTAAATTATTATAGCTCTGTTAAAGTCATTGGCGCTCTGCCAGTTATGCCAGATGAGGAACTGGTTTCTGTACCTCTTATAAACGCCCTGTGAAGCAGTGAGGTCCCTTCTGGCCAGGAGAGCTGAAAGTGACTACTAATATCAGCCAGTCATGAGCAGAGAGTTATATGAGACATTCACCTTCCAGCCCTTCTTCCTTGGCACCCACAATCCAACCAACCTCCGGTCAAGATCCATACTGGGGTGTTTATATAACAGTGTGTTGCATGGCCACTATGTACCTGCAAGCCACTCCCACTTTTCTCTGCTTTAGCAAATAAGGATGGGATTTTCAAAGATACCTAGGGGATTAGGATTGACAATTCCTATTAATTTTTAATAGGAATTGGGAGTCCTAAAGAAAACTGAGCATACAAATCCCCTAGGTGGCTTTGAAAATCTCAGCACAAATGTTTAGAATAATAGCCCTCTGAACTATTTATTCCTCTTATGCTGTTAGTGTTCAGAATGTCTGTGAGAAAATATCTTGCTTCCCAGATGCTGACACTTTTAGTAAGATTTATGTCTGCTTAAATATGACACACAGGGTCATTTGAACTGTGTATTTATCAATGTGATGTCAAATACCTAATCTTTACCAAGTGATCTGTTCACCTTGCAAAAAGGTATCACTCTTCATATTTAATCAATCTTTTGGAAAATATTAATCATCTGAAACCCTCACAACAGCTCCACTGATATAGTAACTTTGTCACAAACATTCCGTGCCTCTGGAAAATACCCTCTAACTTATCTTTGCTCCATGTTTCTTTTATTCAAATTGACATAAAAGGTAACTCAATCACAGGATCTCATCACCAGCTGGCGGTGTACTAGCAGGTAGGTAACTGATGATTTTCAGTAACCTTAACAATCATTCATCTTACCATTAACAGAAAGGTACTATGCTTTTCCTTTTGAAGACTAGTGTTTCATAGTAAAACATAATCTCACTTTACAGGAACTATAAATTGTTATTGTTGCTATTTTATGTTTTGTATATATACACCTGTTAAAATGTATATTTATTAAAAATGGTGAAATGGGGGGAGAGATAGCTCGGTGGCTTGAGCATTGGCCTGCTAAACCCAGGGTTGTGAGTTCAATCCTTGAGGGGGCCATTTGGGGATCTAGAGCAAAAATCTGTCTGGGGATTGGTCCTGCTTGGAGCAGGGGGTTAGACCAGATGACCTCCTGAGGTCCCTTCCAACCCTGATATTCTATGAAAACCTTTGACTAAAAAAAAATGCCCCTTAATTAATATACACAGAAGCCTAAAGATCCAGCAATGCAATGTTCCAAATGTGATGGGAGGAAAAATAATTTCAGAATCATGTTCATTAATAGGTCACAAATGGCCACTCCATTTTCCTATACAATTTGTGCTGGACTTCAAGGGCTGTTCCTGCTGCCAGTGAAAGTCAATGGAAGTTTTGCCGATGACATCAATGGAGACACGAGCAGACCCTAATGTAAATTGGAAGTTCAAACACTTTCAAAATCCTACCTCATAAAAAATAATTTTGCCCAATATTTTCAGGATCAGCTTGTTCCAAATATTTTAGAGTGCTAATGCAGCACAACTTATGTACAGGGCCAGTGCTACCATTAAGACAAACTAGGCGGTTGCCTAGGGCGCCAAGATTTGAGGGCGCCAAAAAGCAGTGCCCCCAATTTTTTTTTACAGCGTTCCTACGCCCCCTCCCCGAGCGCGCGGTCACCGCTCCACTTCTCCCGCCTCCCAGGCTTGCAGCGCCAATCAGCTGTTTGGCGCCGCAAGCCTGGGAGGGGAGGAGAATTAGAGCGGGGGCAGTGTGCTCGGGGAGGAGGCGGAGCAGTGGGGAGCTGGGGTGGGAAGCTGGCACACGGCTCCCCGGGGGGCGGGGAGCTGCCGCAGAGCTGGGGGGGGGCGTAAGGTGGAAGTTTCGCCTAGGGCGTGAAACTTCCTTGCACCGGCCCTGCCTATGTATCTTAGTAAAGGCCAATCCATCAGCTGGAGCACCCAAAAACCTTCCACTTAGTTTCAATGGGATTTATGCACATTTAAATCTTTGATTGAATAAAGCATTTCAAAATGTGCTTAAGGCCCCTATCCAGAAAAAGATTTATTGACATGCTTAACTTTAACTTTAGTCTCATTGTTGGGACTATTCACACAATTAAAGTCAACCACGTGCTGAAGTGCTTTGCTGAATCAAGCAAAGCACCTATAGATTCCAGGGCAGCAGAATCAGGCTTTAAATGCTACAGGGATGAGCTCCTTCGTCTGATCAAATTGTTTATTGAAAATTAGCAAAAAACGTTACACCCATGTTCAATGTTATTCCCACAAGTGGCAGAAAAAATTAACATGCAGAATTTGTGTTAATAATGTCCATTGAAGACCCTAACTCTGCAACCCTTACTTATGCGATTCACTATTACTCACACAAGGAGCCCTACTGACTTCAGTGAATCAACTCACATGAGTAATGGATGCAAAACCAAGCCTAAGGTGATCACGAGAAATAAGGGAATTTTTGCCTTTTGTTTTTTTGAAATGGGAGAAGAATTCTGCCTTTGTCTTCATTTGCACATTGCTATGAGATTAGGGCAATTACTAGTGGAGTAATTACACAAGGAGTAAAACATATTTCATTTGGGTATAGTAGTAATATCCTGCCTGTAAACTACTGGATTTAAATCGTTGATACAGTTGGCAACAAATCTGCCCCTTTACAAAATTACTATAGAAAATATTTTATATGTGAAAAATGATCATTAAAAAACCACAACTGTTATTGAAAGCTTCTCACTTATGGCAGCTGCTTTTGCTAAATATTTTAAATGACAGATATTAATACATTCTGATTTGTTCCACTGGTAGATGCAATCTAGCGTCAGTACATTTTCAATAATTATATATCTTTCAGCTCTGAGAACAATAGAATTAACTGTTCTTCAGCAGTTACTAATAAGACAGCTTAGCATAGTTAAAAAACAAATGTGAAAGATAAGAAGGAATGGCCTTGTAAAAGGACTGGATGTGTTTTAGACAGCTGTTGCAAAAATTAATTGAGTCTGTATTCACTGGTCTGAATATGATCCCCTTCTTCTATACTACCAAATGCTCTTTTGCACAAAGGAAGTGCAAACATACATATAACCATTAAAAAACAGACAACTGTTCCTGATAGAAAGTAGGTGGTTTATAAAGGAATATTAGCTGTTGCGATAAACAGACTTGTTGATAACATGATAAAAAAGATGTATTATTGTTACAATTTTTTGAAAACTCATCATAAAAATATGTTTAAAAATAGTAAACAAATACTGTGATGACATGCATTTTGAAAATCCAGGCAATAGAAATGCAGACTGTGTATTACACCAAAGGCCTGATCTTTGATTTCAGCAGGAACTTTGCCTGAGAAAAAGCTGCAGAATGAGGACTAAATATATCTAATAAAACATAGGCATACATTTAACATAACTTTGCTTTCAGAACCTGAACACTTTCTAATGCATGTTACTGAAAAGAACCATATATTTTGAAGCCGCTGGCCTGCCACTTCCCCACAGATTTATACCCCCATGTTGCAAAGGACATGTTGTACCACATTGGTAGAAGCCCTCCCTCCCCAAATTCCACACAGCCCTGCATGGCTTAAGAGCTCCCAGAACCCCTCACAACTTATGTCAGGAACTAAAAGCGAATATGACTTTGAGTATGTTATGCTTCTGTTGCTTATAGAGTGGAAATGCATGACCTTTCTGTGACCTATCTTTTCAGCCTGCTTAAAGTTGTTTCTGTGGTTGTGATTGACTCTGACTACTGGAAGAACAAGTTATAAAGTTGTAATGAAAACCACAAGAAAAGAGTAAGGGGATAAGAACATTATAAAAGGAAAAAAACAATGAAAGGCAAACATGACAGAATATGACATTTAATAATGATTGGTTAAAGACTTGTTTTGAACCCATGTCAAAGTAGCTTGAAGCTGTTTTTATTCTTTGTCACTGGTAATATGAAGGATAATATGAATGTAAATGTAACTGTCTACATTTCCTGTTGATTGGCTGATCCTAAGCTACCTAGTTAAAACCACAAATTGTAATATAGGAAAAACACCTTGGCTATAAAGGTCCATTGAAACTGTCATAATTCAGAACCAGATGAGCGACAGAGCCCCAGTACTGGTGAGTTTACCTTTTCTGTTTATGCTGCTTTTAGTCTTTGATTAATAAACCAAACTTGAGCTTGATCAGTTGATATTTCAGTTAATAAATAATCAAAATAACCCATTATTTATAGTCTCCTCCATAGATGTGTGGGATAACAATCTGGCCCATAGTATTTTGACTTTGCCCTCATTTCTCCAGATCACATGTTATTTTCTAGAGTTTGCAGATTAAGGTTCTTATGCATGGGACCACTTTTGTGTCATACATTGCTGTAGGAAACATTAATTTGCAAAGAGGATTTGAAGCAGGTTTTGACACAAGTTACTAAATTTTTCTGTGGGTGTAAGCCTTTGGCGCATAAAGCACAGTCAGTCATGAGACAGGCTGAGAGAATTTTCCAGTCTCCATAAAACTCCGGTAAAATCAGAGTTTACACTAGTTAACTCTTCGTAGTTTAATCTAAATTTAGTGAAGACATACACTGTGAAGACTTAACTTTAAATATTTATTATGTAACTTGCCCATAAAATGATAAATGATAATCATATATGAGGGAGAGAGAGAAAAATGTCTATCCTACACTTTACATATGGTACTATTTAGATTGTTTAAAGTGTCATTGGAATAATGTGAATCAAACAGACTGAAGTGAAGAGAAAAATCAGATTTCAAATGTTCTTGAAATACCTGATTCCCCCTAAACTTATTGTTGTACATATATATATGATGTGTGTATATGTCCACCTGTATATATATGTACACTTGATATAAAATATATCCTTTATACAAGTGTAATGTTGGTATATAAATACAAATTAGAAACTAAATATATAAAAATTAATATGGCCTCGATTCAGCAAAGCAATTAAGCATATGAACTCTGAACAAGCATTTCCAGTATATCTTCTTTCTTTAAAGAGACACATTATTAATATTATCCAGCCACAAACTGATATTTATTCATATACCCATTTAAAATGAATTATTAATATAGTTTATTTTCAGTAATTCCAGGAATAGCTAAAACAACAACAATAAGTACCAGGGAGGGCCAGGTATTTGCATTTTAAATCTGATTTTTTTTAACTTCAGTCTATTTGTGTAAAGTGGCATTGCAATAATGTGAATCAATTTAAATAGTAAGTGGACAATATATTTAAAGTGCAAGACAGATATTCATATGCTTTGCTCCTTTATTTAATTAGAAACATGTATAGGCCAGTGAGATATACAGTGTATTATTCTGATTCTTTAGACAGGGCTGTTAACCTCATTGAAATGATTCACAGCCTTAGGGATTGTATCTAACCTCTGTGTATAACAGGGTATGTATGTAATGTCCATTAGAATAGTGTGTGTGCAACCTAGTGTATAAAGAGGAAAATATACTCCCATGTGTGAGTAAACAGTAAAGCAACTATTTTTAACTCAGCTTCAAATGTGTTTTTAAATTGTTTGTATTCTGAGGTGTTTTCCCATATGACTATATTTCAGTTTTACTTAGTGAACTCAGATGAGAAATTATTTTTGTGTGAATTGAATATCCACAATATAAAAACTAATAAAGTTACACTTCTCAGTAAAATAAGTGCTTCACTCACATGATGGAATTTAGACATCATGATTTATGTGTTTAAACATATTTTTTGGTGAGACCCAGCATAATACTTGGGCAAATTACATTTGTGCATACTTATATATAAGTTGTTGCTATTCTTAATGCTAATCACTTAATATAGCTTTGTAAAAATCTCTTTAATGCTGAACAGAAAATCCCCACAGCAGTATTTTAATGTGAATATCTGCTTACAGTCAATATACTTTAAATGCCATTACACATATAAAGTGCTGAATGCAATATATTATATATAAATTGAATACAGTATTTCAGAATGTAAGAGAAAACAGTTCTACACACAACTGACATATAGGAATACAAAGCTGATACACATTCTAATTATACTGAAAAATAGCTCCTGTATACTGTAGCCACCACTTGAAGATAGTAAAATGTATTGTATGCATAATGTTTCTCTAAACAAAAGCTCACTGTTGTAATGATTATTGTTTCGTCTCTGATAATCACATGCCAATGATTTGTAAACCTGTAGAACTTCCTAAATAAATAAACAAATAAAAAATGAACTGTAAGAAGAGGAGACGCTAGCTTTACTTACAAAATCTGGCCAAATAGAAAGTCATCTTGGATACATTTAAAAAGGAAGTATATAGAGAGATTCCTTAGATCATATGGAGCCCAGTCCTGCAAACTCTCGGCCAGACTGTACCCCCATAATAAATGTACAGCATAATTCTCACCCCTTTCTTAGACCCAGCTGGGGAGACATTCTATGGCATCTTCATGGGAGGAAGGGACCGAGGCTAGGAATGAGGGATAGATGGCCCAACGTTGAGGGCTCCACTTCATTCCCTACAAGCCCCAGGCATGTTATCGAGGAAAGATCAAACAACTTATGATAGGTATACCCCTGTAAGGAGACCAGCCATGGTCCAGGAAATTCCCTGGTAGCAAGGCCCTATTGGAGTCCTGTTGACAGGGAGTTGGGGGTAGGGAGTATATTGGGGGTATACAGTTAAGGCAAAGGCACAGGGCCTCAATGCAGATGACATTAGTCTCCTGTTGATCCCTTGGGATCGGCATAGACCCAGGAGGTTCCATGTGGCTTGTCATTTCACAAGGGTCAGAGCAGACCAACTGAATGCCGCAAAATGATCCTGACTGAGCTTTCTTCCCTTGCTTGCCCACTACTGTATGTTCTACCGTGACAGAAGGCAACGCTGCCCCCTTACTCAGGTAAGTTAGTCTTTATGTTTGAAGTCAATGGTTCAACTTGTATGAATAATAATTAATCATATGAGTAAAGTTCACAGAATCTGTACATGGGGATTAGGTGCCTAAATACCTTTCCGGGTCTGGGTCTTAGAGACTGGAGGCCCAATTGTCAAGACACTACTCATGTGGGTAGTTCAACTGGAATGCAATAGGAGCATTTACAGGAGCAAAGGCTACTTGGATGAGAAAGAGCAGAGTTTGGCCCCATATTAGTAAATGTCAAAATATTTCAAGAATCAGAAGTACTTGGCACTCAGTCCTTCTTGTGCTGAAATATGGGAAAACTGCTATTGATTTCATTGGGAACAGGATCAGGAGGAGAGAAAGCAATGTAGCGTTCAAAATTGAAGTCAAAGAAAAAGACAGAGGGCCAGTTCCTCAGCTGTTGTAAAACAATATAGCACCATTAAAGTAAATGGAACTATGCCAATTTACGTCAACTGAGGATCTGACCCAAACTCTGGGAAAAATCCTGACCCCATTGAACTTGATGGGAGTTTTGTCACTGAGTTCAGTGGGGCCAAGATTTGGCCCTCTGTTGCTCCCAAAAAGCAAGTTAAAGGTCTTTAGATAATACCCCCAAATAATGTTAAATTAGCCTGACATTTTTAAACCAGTACAGATCATCTTCATTTCCATACAATTACTACAGTATATTACTTCCTGTGGTTTATTTGTATACCGAACGAAGCCCGGGAATGCCCCTCCCATCCCCTGCTAATCTTGCTGATCATTCACTAACTTCTTAGCCAGATAATTTATTCCCCACCTCCTCTATTTCATTATATTTCTGTGCTAGGCACTGTTATTTACCAAATATATTATCACTATTTACGCCAGTCCTCCACTTAAAGATAGTGCCAGATGTAGAGACCCTTGCATGACTGTGCCTTCTGCACATTGTATCCATCACCACAGACTGAGAAAATTGATTTTTTTAAAGAATCAGAGACAATTACCCAAACCCCAGGAAGACAAGATCTGAGCTCACTTCTATATGGAATACTATGCCCTTCTTTCTTCTGGATTTCAGTGCCTAGATACTGTGGGAAACAGCACCATATAAATATGAGTGAGAAAAGGAAAGGTTTCAAAAATAAGGGAACAACCCTATCTTTTTACTCTTAGGAGTAATTCCACTAAAGTGAATTGGGTTACTTACATGAGTAATTGAAGCAGCATTTGATTTCAAAGTGGCAGCTTTATTCATTCCACAATTTAGGTCTTAAGTAAATGTAAAACAGTATGTGTACGCATTAGCAGACATCACAAGACATATTCTTAAGTTCAAATGCAGCAAGAAGGTAACCTATAATTTACTTTATATTTGCCAAATTGCAAGCTGCAAACAAATACTGTAAATATACACACATTGCACGGATATAGACTAGAAACAGCAAAAAGATCCTTGACTGTTTTGAACTACTACGTTAATTGGTGTTTGTATCACCTTATTTTCTCACTGATTGCTCATAGTTTGAGCTGCTTGAAGTATTCTGCAACTACAGAATTGCTATGATTGAAAAGCATAAGCACAGAACAATGCTCAACTAAATATTTCCCATTCTGAGTACAATAATAAAACCATGCTCGCAGAGATAATATGGGTTCTATGTTTCAAGTAGCCATTGAAGGCTTGCAGGAAATTGACATGAAAATTTGAAACTCTTTAGACATTGACACTGTTATAATGTTCTGAATCAAAATGATCCTGGGGGTGAAGGTTTACACAGGGATTCTTACCACACAAGTTTCATAGCAGTATAAACTTTCTACATGCAGTTCTCAGCTGGGCCTATTTTGTGGCTAAAACAAAATCCTTTCTGTATGTATTTAATCATATCAGAGTTGTTATTACAGAGGATTAAACAGGCATGCCTTCAAACTCTACAGCAGGAGAACACAAGCTGCTGTATAATATTATTCAGCTTTTTATGTTAGCTAATAAGACAGGTCCCTGAAGAGTGTTTCCCTTGTTTTACAGTGACATCTATCAGCCAGAGCTGGGGAATCCCAACGCCACACACTCAGCACCACTGCTTGTGAACAGCTCCCCTCTGCACACTGGGGTTCTGGTGAAAGGGAGGGAGAAGGAGAAATAAACAAGGCTGACTAAAAAAAAAAAGTTGAAAAATACAGGAGCTAAGCTGATAAGCACCTCATCCTAGCAGCTTGGGCTCTAGCAACCATTCGCGCCCCAGCCACACAACAGAATCACCTTGAAACATTCAAATTAAAGAGGAGTGACAGACTGTAAATTACAGGTGTTATGAAACATGACAAGGTGCAGAGTCGAAAACAATCCAGTTAACCCAAACAGTTCACACTGGCTGGCTGGATTCTATAGGCTCCAGTCGAGCTTATTTGTAGCTAGAGAGTGTTGTCGTGTGCAGCCATGGTAATACAGGGGCTGGGAAGAGATCTTGCCTCCTCTCTGTGATAAGGTAATCAACGGATTGCCAGGATGATTGCAATCTGAGTAGAACAGAAAGGACCGAAATAGCCATGCTGTCCACATAACGTAACCAAGATAGTTATCTGAGCTGTCAAACCAGCTGGGGGGCCAACCTTGCAGACCCCTTGATTTGTAACTGGACTCCTCTTTAACTCTTCTGCATGGTCCGAGGGCTAAAGCTCCGTCATCGCCTCTGATTAACCAAACTGCAACATGCAAATCTAAGCAACACATCCAGGCTTTGACTCCCCAAAACCTCCAAAGCCCCCCTACTTCTAGGGAGGATAGGGAAGCAGCCAAGGCCTTTATTGGTGAAATCGACAGCTCACCAGCACCCCAGCTATGGGGACACTCGGAAGCCTCTCCTCACAAACTCCCATCGATTTGCAAAGACAAAGCACATGCCGCCCGGCTCCTGGGCACGGAGTTCACACACAGAGCCTCTGCCGAGCGCCACCGACTTCCTCCCAGCCCGCTGGATGGCACAAGTGGGCGTGGGGCTGGCTGACAAAGTTTCACCCCCGCTCCCCGCAACCACGCAGCTCTCCGAAGCCATCTCCAGCCATGTGAAATACCCCCGCGCAGCGGCCAGGGAAGCCCCCGAGGGCAGGACAGAGCAGACCCCGCATCCCCAGCGCGCCCGCCGGGCGCACGGCGCGGCTCACTTACCACATCCCCGGCACAGCGCCCTGCTGACCTCCCGCTTGAGGTTGCGGCCGGTCTCCAGCGGCGGGGAGGACGCCTGGAAGAGCGCGGCGCCGGCGTCCAGCGGCTCCATGAAGAAGATGTAGCGGCTCTCCGCCTTCAGCCGGCCGCAGGCGGAGCCGGGCTCGCCCCGCACCCAGAGCAGCGAGTCCTTCCGCAGCCCGCCGCCCTTCACTGCCCACACCTGGTGCACCCGCACCCGCGCCACCCAGGGCGGGGGCGCCGCCGGGCTGGGGCTGGCGGCCGGCGAGGGGCGCAGGGTCCCGGCGGCGGGGGCGGTGGGCTGCCCCGGCCGCCTCCCTTGCGGCAGCCCCGCTTCTCCCAGCCCTGCCCGGCGGGCCGCCTCCCCCGGCAGCACCTTGCCCTCGATCACCACCGCGGCGCGCCGCGCCAGCTCCTGCACCGAGCCCACGCTGGGCGGCGCGGGGGAGCACGGCGGGGCCGCCGCCAGGGCCGAGGTGCCCAGCAGCAGCAGGAGCAGGAGCGGCAGCGGGCAGGCGGCGGGCGGCAGAGGCATGGTGCCCTGCCCGGCTGCGGGGGGCGCCGCCGGGGGCTAGGGCAGGCGGGCGGGCTGGGGGCGGCGAGCGCGGGGAGGAGGCGGCGGGGAGCTGCCGCCCGGCTGCGCCGCTCCTGCCGCTGCCCGAGCCCGAGCCCGGCGCTGCTGCATGGAGCTGGGCGGGCGGCGGAGGTGGGGGACCGCCGGCGCTCAGGGCTCCGCCAGCCCCTCTGTCGGCCAGGCTGCGGCGCCAGGGGCTGAGGGGGGCCGGGAGGCGGAGTTGGGAGGCTCAGAGGCGCCGGAGCCGCCAGCAGCAGCCGCGGCCATGTGTTCCCGGGGCTGTGTTTACCTCCCGCGCCCGCCCTGCCCGGCTGTCACCAAGGGGGTGTATCCCTGGCGTGTCAGCCGGCCCCCTTCCGCCTCGGTGTGTGGGGAGGGGTGTCACCCGGCCTGTCACCGGCCCCCTTCCGCCTCGGTGTGTGGGGAGGGGTGTCACCCGGCCTGTCACCGGCCCCCTTCCGCCTCGGTGTGTGGGGAGGGGTGTCACCCAGCCTGTCAGCCGGCCCCTTCCGCCTCGGTGTGTGGGGAGGGCTGTCACCCGGGCTGTCACCGGTCCCCTTCCACCTCGGTGTGTGGGGAGGGGTGTCAGCCGGCCTGTCACCCGGCCCCTTCCGCCTCGGTGTGTGGGGAGGGGTGTCACCCGGCCCCTTCCTCCTCGGTGTGTGGGGAGGGGTGTCACCCGGCCTGTCACCGGCCCCCTTCCTCCTCAGTGTGTGGGGAGGGGTGTCACCCGGCCTGTCACCCGGCCCCTTCCTCCTCAGTGTGTGGGGAGGGGTGTATCCCTGGAGTGTCACCCGGCCCCCTTCCTCCTCAGTGTGTGGGGAGGGGTGTCACCCAGCCTGTCACCCGGCCCCTTCCTCCTCAGTGTGTGGGGAGGGGTGTCACCCGGCCTGTCACCCGGCCCCTTCCTCCTCAGTGTGTGGGGAGGGGTGTCACCCGGCCTGTCACCTGGCCGCTTCCTTCTCAGTGTGTGGGGAGGGGTGTATCCCTGGCGTGTCACCCAGCCCCTTCCTCCTCAGTGTGTGGGGAGGGGTGTCACCCGGCCTGTCACTCGGCCCCTTCCTCCTCAGTGTGTGGGGAGGGGTATATTCCCAGTCTGTCCGCCGCCCCTTCCTCCTCAGTGTGTGGGGAGGGGTGTCACCCGGCCTGTCACCCGGCCCCTTCCTCCTCAGTGTGTGGGGAGGGGTGTCATCCGGCCTGTCACCCGGCCCCTTCCTCCTCAGTATGTGGGGAGAGGTGTCACCCGGCCTGTCAGCCGCCCCTTCCTCCTCAGTGTGTGGGGAGGGGTGTATCCCTGGCGTGTCAGCCGCCCCTTCCTCCTCAGTGTGTGGGGAGGGGTGTCACCCGGCCTGTCAGCCGCCCCTTCCTCCTCAGTGTGTGGGGAGGGGTGTAACCCAGCCTGTCACCTGGCCCCTTCCTCCTCAGTCTGTGTGGGGAGGGGTGTATCCCCGGCCTGTCACCCGGCCCCTTCCTCCTCAGTGTGTGGGGAGGGGTGTCACCCGGCCTGTCACTGGGCCCCTTCCTCCTCAGTGTGTGGGGAGGGGTGTCACCTGGCCTGTCACCCGGCCCCTTCCTCCTCTGTGTGTGGGGAAGTGTGTCACCCGGCCTGTCACAGGGCCCCTTCCTCCTCAGTGTGTGGGCAGGGGTGTATCCCCGGCCTGTTACCCGGCCCCTTCCTCCTCTGTGTGTGGGCAGGGGTGTATCCCCGGCCTGTCACCCGGCCCCTTCCTCCTCAGTGTGTGGGGAGGGGTGTATCCCCAGCCTGTCAGCCGCCCCTTTCTTCTCTGTGTGTGGGGAGGGGTGTATCCCCGGCCTGTCAGCCGGCCCCTTCCTCCTCAGTGTGTGTGGGGAAAGATTTCTTCCTCCTATCACCTGGCCCCTTCCTCCTCAGTGTGTGTGGTGCTGTGTAACCAGGTGTACCATGGCCTTTGATACCCCCTGCTGAAGGCCTTGCGGTCCTGCCACATCCCACCCCAGGAAAAGGAGTAATGAAGGTGGGTCCTCCAGGCCTGCCTAGCAAGGCTAAGGGGAAGTGGCCAGTCCGAGTGAAGCAGTCTCAGATAAAAGGAGCTGCAGGGGCTGAGTAGGTCAGTTGCTAGCTGGGACCAGAAGAAGGAAGAAGGACTGGAAGGCTGCAAAACTCCAGTGGTAAAGAGGCTTGGGAGAGACTCTGCTCCAGCAGGAAACCACCAGAGAACCCTGAGGTAAGGGTGAAGAAGGGGCTACATGGGAAGTGGCCGAATAGCAGCAGTATCATCAGAGTTAAAGGAAGTAGTATGGGGCTGCTATTTGTAGGCTCCCTGGGTTGGGACCTGAATAGTGGGCAGGCCCAGGTTCCCCACAACAGGCACTGGCAGAGTGTCCAAAGCCCTGAGAAGTGGGACATGTTTTGTTTAGAAGCCCAAACACAGGGCTGGAATTTAAAGGACTTTGGGATGGGGATGAAGACCTTGCAGGGGACCAACTATTTGTTGAACCTTGTTACCCCAGGAAGAGGGCCAAACTTGAAGGAGTAACCAGGCTGGAGAGCTGGGGCAAGAAGAACTGGTAAGGCAAAGAGTCTCCAGGGAGGAAGCCAGGGGGTACTGCTCCATACCAGGGTAAGGATGGACTTAACGCTAGTCCAGAAGGGGCTGAGAACTGATCTCAGAGTCAGGGCTGCTGATACCAACCAAACCATAGTGATAGGCCCTGTTTGTTACCTTGGAAAGAGTTTGTATGTTTGTTCACATATTCACTGTGTGTGACTTGGCTGGAGGGCTGGGTCACTGAAGACCAGCCTGATGAGGTTAACAGCTGACTGGGATGCCAGGAGCAGAGAGACAGTGTGCAGGTTTGCACCCAACTGACAGGATGCGCTCACGAGAGGTGAGTGCCCCCATCACACAGAGGTATCCCCTTCCTGTCACCCAGCCCCTTCACTTCTCACTATGTGTGTGTGAAGGGATATGCCCACACGCAGTCACACTGGTGGAGAGGAGACTAATGAGCTCTTCTGGGTCTGTTGAGAGCTAACGAGGTGCATCTGTAAGGCTTGCTCTGCTTGTAAGTGGTCGGGGAGCTTAAAAAGGGAAAACCTGACCCTGGAAGGGACAGTGAACAGAAGGAGGGCTGCTCCACCTCAGAGTCCACTGACACAGAAAAAATCAGCCAAGAGGGAGATGGGTAGGCCTCACTGCCCCCAAAGCTGCATGGACCAGCTGCAAAGCACAATACTACAAGAGTTGGGGCTGGAGGTAGACCCAAAAGACAATAGACCCAGTGATAGGCTAAGTCCAAACAGCTGAATCCAGAAAGACTGCCTGAGAGCCAGGTCATCTTTGCTTTCACTTGGATTCTCCTCTGTCACCAGGGAAAAAGAGGAAGGGACCTTTCTTTTGTCTGTTTGTTTTACTGAGAGAACCCCTCCTATCCTACAAACTGGGGGGGAAAGGATATTACAAATGACTTGAAGTGAGGGCTGGAGAAGACTTGGGGAAACCCCTATGCCCCACAAGTGGTGGTGAATGTGGGCATAACTGTACCTGATACAAGGGGTTTAAAAATAAAAGCCTTAGGGGGGGAATAGATCTCTGCTGCTCCATGCAAGATGGAACCGGATTGGTGGTATAAGTGGTTAGGGGAGATGCAGCAGCAACAACTAACTGCTCAGCAACAGCAGTTCCAGCATCAATTACTGCACAGTGGACCGCCCACCAGCAAGTTCACACTACACAACACAACAGCTGCTCAGGGAACTGATGGCCCAGCCTCAAGAGTTTCAGAAAAATGATACAGCCGATAGTACCAGCCCTACGCCCCCAAGGAGTTCCAGTGGGTCACGCTTCTGCTGAGGGGATTTCCCTGCCAGTACCAGTGAAACTAACCAACCTGGGACTGGATGATGACCCTGCAGCCTGTTTAGTTACATTTGAAAGGGTGGTGCTAGCAGAACAATGGGCTTTGATTCTGGCCCATACTTGACAGGCTGCCTGTGCTGGACCCATCATGATCTGGAATGTACAAAAGACTACAAAGTCTGCCGTTTTGGACTATTGTGATACTTCCAGAGAGACCCACTGTCAACAGTTTAGAGCCAAGAGCTGCCCCAAGGGGTTGAGACCCTGAATAGTAGCGGAATAGTTGAGGGACCACTGTAGGAGAGTGGCTCCACCTGGAGGAATGATCAGGGGCCCAAGTGGCCAAGGCCATTGTGACAGAACGGTTTATGAAGATGTTACCTGTGAAAGGCAAGGAGTGGGTACTACGGCACTGCCCGGGGATGTTATCAGAGATGGTGAAGCTAAGGGAGGATTCTGTAGAAGCTGAAGGAGAATCCCTCATGGCGTCGGCAGGGCAGGTGATGGAATGGTGAGAGACCTGGGAGAGTGAGCCAGAGTCAGTAACAATTGCTCTGAGGGGCCCGGCCCCAAAGGAGTCCTCCCAGATGATCAGACCACCACTTGGATAGTCCAAAGGGGTTGGGCATGGATGCAACACCATTAGTGGGACTGCCAGACACTGAAACAACTGAAGCAGGACTCACAGGCCAGGGTCCTGCCACTACCCCTCAACCAGCCTCACCTAACCTGAACCCATTAACATCCTATTCCTATGGGCAGACAGGACACAAAGGGTGAGTGCCTTCTTATAGAATGTAAATATACCCAGAACTGGATGGCAGAAACCTGGGTGTGGAAAGTTAATGGTACCAGTTATGGTCTAGGGGAAGAAGCTTCAAGGACTCTTGGACTCTGGCTGCAACCAGATGGTGGTTCAGGCCTCCATGGTGGGAGATGATGCCACTCCTATGAATACAATCCACCCCCAGTGTATACATGGCAATGTCAAAACATGCCCCAGCCAGCATTTACAAATAAGAGAAGAACATTCTGCAGTGATAACAGTGGCCCTAACCGAACAATTGGCCTACTCCATAATCATAGGTTGAGACTGGCCCTTTTTCTGACAAGTCATTAACACATGAGCTTGGGTTGCAAGTGAGGATCTGGACCTATCATTACAACCAGTCCACTGGAACATGGTAAGCCTTGGAGAAGCCGAAGACCCTGAGGAGGGAATGTCTCGAGAAACATGATCCAGGGAATACAGGTACCTTCACCAGGCACCTTCTGCCCGAGACTCAAATGCCTCCCAAAGATCACACAATGATTCCTCTAGCTGCACTGGTCTGGGCCAGATGAATCAACGTTGGAGCCACCTTGCCAAGCCACTTCAGGAGTACCTTTGCTAAGATCTTATAATCTGTATTCAAGAGGGTGAGAGAGCTCCAGTTTTCTAACAGCAATGTGTCCCCCCACTTTGCTCAGCAGAATCGACAAGCCCTCATTAAGTGATTTCTCCAACTCCTTCCTACCCAGTGCCTGATTAAACATGGTTGTCAACACAAAAGCCTCTGGGAAAGTCTGGTGCAATTCACTTGTCAGCTCATCTCTACCTGGGGCCACACATCTTTAAAGCTTGAATTGCTTCTAAAACTTCCTGACACTGAACAGGGGTGAACAAACCTTCCGCCTGTTCTACTGTAACTTTGGGAACTACTACGGAATCCAAGAATGCTCTCCTATCCCTTTGTACTGATGTCTGCTGCTGTTGCTCTTCTGCATCAAATAACTGGCATAATGCTCCTGGATCGCATTCAGCATCTCTTCAGGGTCGCTAGTAAACTCCCTTCTGCATTTCTCAGACCCAACATGTCCCTAGTCTCCTTCCTCTCATTTTTATAGGTGACAAAATCTGGTGCCAATGGTATTTGCTTTTCCTCTAACAGCAGCTACTTTCCCTTTACTTTTATTCTTAACCCTGACATGAAGGCTGCTCATATTCTCCTCCCCATCCTGCGATTATCACTCTTACCCCTGACTTCCGAATCAGGGTGCTCCTGCCCTACCACCTCCTGCATTCCTGACTGGGAAGAGGGTGTGGTCAAGGCTGGGGTCCTTCCCATAAAGCATGACTGCTTGAGACTCTGCAGCCTCTTTTGATGATACAATAGGGTGACTAGATAGTTGGTGTGAAAAATCGGGACAGGGAGTGGGGGGGTAATAGGCACCTATATTAGACAAAGCCCCAAATGTCAGGACTGTCCCTATAAAATCGGGACATCTGGTCATCCTATAATACAAACACAACACTGCTTTAGCTCTCCTAATTCCTTCTCTAGCCCTTGCCTTCTCCCCTGACCTTCCTGCCTCTGCTGCACCACACAGTTCAACCTCTGCCTGTAGTAGCCAATATCTCTCCATTTCCTGAATCTCTGTCCTTGGCAAGACTCATGAAAAAATGCTTTATTTCCTCCTTCCTATTTAACCACTAACTAACCAAGGAGGTATATACCCTGGTTACTGTCTCTGATTCCTTAAACTGAACAAGGAAACCAAGTTCTCTTCCCCCTGCTTCACCTGGTCGCTGCCACTCATTACTTCCAAGTGCCTGGGATTCAACTTCCAAATGCAAAGTGACCTGCACTAATAAATTATCTGAAACCTACAATGCAATGGTTCTAAACCTTACACAGGTCACTCCCTTCTATATGTACAGTCTATTACTTCTACGCTTCCTTTCCCCCTCTAAAAAATGTACATCCATCACCCTTCCCCACCTCCTGCTTCTGGGTTGAGTCCTCCGAATCCTCCTCTTAAAAATAAAAAAATCTTTCAATTCAGCTTTTCATACTTCA
This sequence comes from Trachemys scripta elegans, assembly GCF_013100865.1. Lineage (NCBI taxonomy): Eukaryota > Metazoa > Chordata > Testudines > Emydidae > Trachemys > Trachemys scripta. Next base: position 125,397,604 of record NC_048303.1, read on the forward strand.
TATAAAGAAGAACAGGAGTACTTGTGGCACCTTAGAGACTAACAAATTTATTAGAGCATAAGCTTTCGTGGACTACAGCCCACTTCTTCGGATGCATATAGAATGGAACATATATTGAGGAGATATATATACACACACATACAGAGAGCATAAACAGGTGGGAGTTGTCTTACCAACTCTGAGAGGCCAATTAATTAAGAGAAAAAAAAAACTTTTGAAGTGATAATCAAGCTAGGCCAGTACAGACAGTTTGATAATAGGTGTGAGAGTACTTACAAGGGGAGATAGAGTCAATGTCTGTAATGGCTCAGCCATTCCCAGTCCTTATTCAAACCGGAGTTGATTGTGTCTAGTTTGCATATCAATTCTAGCTCTGCAGTCTCTCTTTGGAGTCTGTTTTTGAAGTTTTTCTGTTGTAATATAGCCACCCGCAGGTCTGTCACTGAATGACCAGACAGGTTAAAGTGTTCTCCCACTGGTTTTTGAGTATTTTGATTCCTGATGTCAGATTTGTGTCCATTAATTCTTTTGCATAGAGACTGTCCGGTTTGGCCAATGTACATGGCAGAGGGGCATTGCTGGCACATGATGGCATATATCACATTGGTAGATGTGCAGGTGAACGAGCCCCTGATGGTTACATACTTCATATGTAACTGTTTAACATCTGCTCCCTGATCCTTTGATGCCCCTTCTGATCCGCCTCACTGCTCACACTCTCTCCTGTACCTGAACATGGGAGTTAAAATTATATCCAAAAATAACTGTCTGAGAAGTGAAGAGATAAGGAGTAACATTATTGTTGGAAGGTGCTCTTTCCCTCCCAAAGCTAGGGTGCCCAGAAACACTAATAAGCCTCAGTGTGGTAGCCGTGTTAGTCTATATCAGCAAAAAGAACAAGGAGTACTTGTGGCAATGCCCCTCTGCCATCGACATTGGCCACACCGGACAGTCTCTACGCAAAAGAATAAATGGACACAAATCAGACGTCAAGAATTATAACATTCAAAATCTAGTCGGAGAACACTTCAACCTCCCTGGTCACTCGATTACAGACCTCAAAGTCACAATACTCCAACAAAAAAGCTTCAAAAACAGACTCCAATGAGAAACTGCAGAATTGGAATTAATTTGCAAACTGGACACCATTAAATTAGGCTTGAATAAAGACTGGGAGTGGATGGGTCATTACACAAAGTAAAACCTCTTTCTCCATGCTAATTTTCCCCCTACTGTTACACCTTCTCGTCAACTGTTGGAAATGGGTCATCCTGATTATCACTACAAAAGTTTTTTTTCTCCTGCTGATAATAGCCCACCTTAACTGATTACTCTCGTTATAGTTAGTATGGCAACACCCATTTTTTCATGTCCTCTGTGTGTATATATATCTTCCTACTGTATTTTCCACTGCATGCATCCGATGAAGTGGGTTTTAGCCCATGAAAGCTTATGCTCAAAAAAATTTTTAGTCTCTAAGGTGCCACAAGTACTCCTTGTTCTTTTTACTAATAAGCCTGTACCTAGTGCCATCTGTATACTCAAAGTCCACTTTAGTGCCCAGCAGAGCGATAATCTCCCAAAGCCACGGCTGAGGGATTTGAAGGTGTAGAATAATACACCCACACCATCAGTTTCACTTTCACCCAGGGACCATACAGACCACCCCCTCCTCCAGCCAGATCTAGCCTTTTCACGGGCAATTTCACGGGGTAATCCGGTTTCCTGAATCATTAACACATCCAAGTGCTGCAGGTCTTGTAACACTGCCACCTTCCACACCTGTGTCCTTGGTGCTCTACTACTATTCATATTAAATGTCACCACCATCAGAGGGTCTGGGTCCCCATCCACCCCATGCCCATTATGCCTCTGCAGCTCATGGGGTCCTCTTGCACTGTCAGAAGATGCCATCAGGAGCGCTTACAGGATGTTTGATAGGCCTTCCCCTAGAATCAGACACTTATTCATTCCCATCCTCAGTATCTCAAATCTCCTTCCTCTTTCAGTTCTCTCCAAGCTCACCCCGTTCGTACCCTGTGCTTTCTTATTCGTGCTTCTCAACTGTTTTCCCCCTCCCTACAGCTTGTGGATAATCTGGATGCAAAGGGAAAGTCTGCCAGTGACACAGGACCTCCCCCCCCACAACTGGCTGGGGACTAAGAGTCGACAGGTGCATTTCTACTGCTGGACATGACCGATCTTCAGTGACCAAGCCAGATGCCCCTGCCAACTCCTCCGGTCCCTTCCCTCAACCATCTCCCATCTTCTCATCCTCTTTTTCTCTTCCCCTCCTGCTGACTCACCAGTACCTCCACATTTCCCTCTCCCCCCACATTATCCACCACTGACTCCAAAGCCTCTATTAATGCAACAAGGTTGCCATATGCCCCTGCCTCTCTGGCTAATTCTTGGGCCTCCACCTCCTCTGCCCGACTGACCAGAGGGGAAAATTTGTTGCCGCAAGGGGATGCTAACAGACAGGCCTTCCGAGAGAAACGGTGGGGGCGACGGACCTGTCTGGTTTTAAGATTAAGTTAGATAAGTTTATGGAGGGAATGGTTTAATGGTAAAACATAGTAGTCAAGGAAAACCAAGCAATGGTAGGTAAATAGTATAATGGCTGACAGGGGTCAGGCTGGAGACTCTTGCCTATATTTGGGGTCGGGAAGGAATTTTCCTCCAGGGCAGATTGGCTGAGCCTCTGGAGGTTTTTCGCCTTCCTCCGCAGCATGGGGCAGGGATCTCTAGCAGGAGGGTCTCTGCCGATTGAAGTCACTTAAAACAGGATTGGGGACTTCAACAGCAGAGTCCAGGGAAGGGGTAGGGACGGTTTTATGGCCTGCAGCACGCAGGGGGTCAGACCAGATGATCATAATGGTCCCTTCTGACCTTAAAGTCTATGAGTCTATGAGTCTATGACAGAGGCCCCACATTACAGTATTCAATTGAGGTTCTTGGCTTTAATCTCTGTGTTTAGATTCTCATGTGTAAAATAGGGATGGGAATGGTGCTACCACACCTCACAGGGGTGATATGATTAAACCATTACTGTTTGTCGGGGACTAAGATACTGTAACAAGAACCCAGTAGAAAAGCCTATGAGGAAATTCTATCCTGGGTTTGGATGGTATACAGCAAATAATGCACATGGCCACTCACTGAATCACAAGGCTAAAAAGAAATATGGAATAGCTACCCATTCAGTGAGCACTGATTATCTTGTGCATTGAATGAGACAGGGGTCCTGTGGAAAAAATGTATATGAAGGTAAAGATGTCACATAATGTAAATACACAAAAGGCCAAAATAAAGTTTTGCAAGCAAATCTTAATTCTGGCACTTTCCAACTAATGGGTGTTTGATTTTGCAACCTTAATATTCTTTTCAAGTAGGGTTTGTTTGTTTTTAAAGAAATGTGTAATTTTTGTTTGTGTGTGTGTGAGAGGGTGTCTCATCTTTCTCTGTCACTCTTCTCCACTGTTGCAGAGCAAGCACAATAATAAAAAATTCACCGAGATGCTGCCTCCACAGACCTTGGGGTCTGTGTTTGAAAAGAGGGAAATCCTTAATTCAGTTTATAATACTGAAGACCTTCCTGTAGGGCACACTGGCAGTGGGTGCTTGAATAACACCTTCAATCTGGGTATCGGTACAAACAGGAGCTGAGCCTCGTAGTATGCCTAGAGATGTCTGTATAGGAGATACAGTCTCCATTGCCACTTGTCTAAAAGAGCACATGGCTACTACTCCAAGTGGGGGACCTGCCATTGACTCTCTCCCAGTTTTCTTCCTTTTGTTTTCACACTAAAGTTCTTCAATGTCATTAGTATGGGTGGGAACTTAGTAATGTGCAAAATGAAGTCTAATCTTACTGTGAGGTTGCACTCCATAATGTTTTATGGAAATATGCTTGAGTGTGAATATAATGTTACTGGAATATGTTTTTGCAAAAGGTTCCTTTTAAGGTATCATTACAAAGCTTATAATCTAATGAGTGTGTTCATCCTATTTGTATAAATGTATCTTTCTTGTATCTGAAGCTAGAAATTTGAAGTATAACTCTGAGGTCCTATTGTAATTATGCAAAGTGTGGGCCATTAATGGTGGTTTAGAATCTTGATCGCTCCCATTGACTAGGACAATTGGTTGTAAATGGCTCTGTTTACTTATCATAGAATCATAGAATATCAGGGTTGGAGGGGACCTCAGGAGGTCATCTAGTCCAACACCCTGCTCAAAGCAGGACCCATTCCCAACTAAATCATCCCAGCCAGGGCTTTGTCAAGCCTGACCTTAAAAACCTCTAAAGAAGGAGATTCCACCACCTCCCTAGGGAACTCATTCTAGTGCTTCACCACCCTCCTAGTGAAAAAGTTTTTCCTAAAAACCTCCCCCACTGCAACTTGAGACCATTACTCCTTGTTCTGTCATCTGGTACCACTGAGAACACTTGCAAATCTTCTGGTGTATGTGTGGGCCAGCCCTGGAAGAATGGAGGCTGGGGTCTCACAGGACATGTGAACATGTCACCTGATACTGAAATCCATCTTAATCCTGGTGCTTTTCCATTTAGAAGGAGGGATGGGGACCCAGAGAAACAAAAGATTTGCGCCTTGTGCCAATGCTATAAAAAGGGGTGGAACAGAACAAAGGGGGCTGCCAGTCATGAGAAAACCCCTAGTTAACACCTAAGATGTCTGTGGGAACTAACAAGGACCGTACCAGGGGAAAGGATTGGGCCCAGACTAGGAAGAAGTCTAGTCTGTGAAAGAAGCTTATTGGAACATCTCTGCGGGTGAGATATTATCTGTATTCAGTTTCTTAATATATTAGGCTTAGACCTGCGTGTTTTTGCTTTATTTTGCTTGTTAACTTACTTTGTTCTCTTTGTTATTACTTGAAACCACTTAAATCCTACTTTTTATACTTAATAAAATCACTTTTGTTTATTAATTAACCCAGAGTAAGTGATTAATACCTGGGGGAGCAAACAGCTGTGCATATCTCTCTATCAGTGTTATAGAGGGCAGACAATTTATGAGTTTACCCTGTATACGTTTTATACAGAGTAAAATGGATTTTTGTGGGGTTTGGATCCCACTGGGAGCTGGGTGTCTGGATGCTGGAGATAGGTGACCTGCTGAGCAGTTTTTGGTTAAAGTCTGCAGCTTTGGGAGTGTGGACCAGACCTGGGTCTGTGTTGCAGCAGGCTAGCTTGTCTGGCTTAACAAGGCAGGGTTCTGGAGTCCTAATCTGACAGTGGAAAACAGGCTTAGAGGTAATCTCAGCACGTCAGGTGACAGTCCCAAGGCCGTCTCTGTGACCGAACCTGTCACACTTACAACAGCCTTTAATAACGCATTCAATTCTTGTAGGGGTTGCCATATTGTTCTCCTGTCTCCTTTAGGACTCCTGTTTCATGGGCTTTGCTCTTTCCTGCTTCCCCACTGGTAGCCATTGCCTTTTTGCCTCAGAGGATATCCAGGAATGTCACACATGGAGCTGCACAAAACTTGGCAGCTGTGTGCAGAACCCAGGAGGTGGGTGGGTGAGGGAGGATGACACAATGTGGATGCTGTGGGTACATTATGGTGAATAGATATGGCAGTGGTGGAAGGGTGGTTGATGCAGGGAGAAACAGCATAAGGGGACACAGAGAGCTACACACCTGCACACAGACTGACGTGATCATGTGCCTACACGTAGGGTATGCCTATGCTGCAGTGATGAGCTGTGATTGCTGCTCGTGTAGACATACCTGAGCTAGCTTTAATCTAGCTAGCTCAGGTACTGGAGCAGCGAAGACCCAGCAGCCTTCAGTGACGACTGTACAAGCCAGCCAAGCCCACTGGGTATTCTTAGGTGGCTAGCCTGCACTGAAGCCTGCACTGCCACAACTTGACTGCTCCAGTACCCGAGCTACCTACATTAAAGATAGCAAGGGCATATCTGCACAAGCTGCAATCACACCCTGTGATTGCTGTGGAGACATGCCTCTAAATGCCTCTACGTGCACTTTTTATGGTATAAGTGCAGAACATAGTTTTATGGGAGAGGAAGGGGGAGCTTTTAGGAGGAGGGAAACAACCTCATCTGTGGAGCCGGCTCCTTGTCAACAGTTATTGTACTGCAGACAGAGAAGTAGGAATGCAATCAAGTTGATTGCAAGTCCTTGCTTTGCTCAGCCAATTAAATGACCCATAATATCAGGAATAAAAAATAGCACACACATGCAATGTAGCTCAAAGCGATCCTGGAAAAAAAACCTTTCCATTTTGTGACTTTTTAAAAAACAAAACAAAACTGCATTCTTATGGTATTAAAGTAACAGTTTTGTATTTAACAACCTGCATTTAACAACCCTGTGTCTAGAAATTGATTATTTAGTGCAACAGAAGTAAAACTGTCTCTAAATAACGCATGGAGACAAAAATCCAAATACCCTGAGCAGTTTAAAGTGCTAAGTGCATTAGATATTGTTTGACTTCATTCCCCTGATGCAAGAAGATGTAGTTCAGGCACAGCACACTTGAAGTAATATTTACTTAATGTAAACTTCTTGTTTGCTTTCATACAGGTGGAACGCAATTAAAAGAAATAAACTTAGACATAGCTCATAGATCAAATCTGTTAAAGTGGCTCTTTGAATACGTTGTAAAAGTTTCACTAAATAGTAGCTTTACCTGAAGCAGCAGGTGAAATCTCTGGCCTAGTGTTATGTGGTAGATCAGACTAGGTGTTCATATGGTCCCTTCTGGCCTCAAATGCTTTGCATCTATGACATCATTTATATTTCAGTAGCACCTAGAGATCACAACCACAAGGTCCTGTTATGATAAACAGAGAGATGGTCAAATTTTTCAACTATATTTTTTTCCATGGGGAAAACTCCTTTTTGTTGAAATCAAAATGTTTCATGGAAATGTATTCATTTGAATTAAAATGTTTGTTGAAGGTTTCTCCAGGTCAGAATGGAATTGCTGGGGAGAGCTCCCTCCTAGATTAGCTGGTAGCCCAGGGTTAGCGCACTCACCTAGGAGACCTAGGTTTAAATCCCTGCTCCGCCTGGTTCAAGGCAGGGACTTGTACCTTTGTCTCCCACATCCCAGGTGAGTGTGCTAACCACCAGGCTATTCTGGGGTGAGGATCTTGCTCACACTCTCTTTTTTTCCTCCTTAAATTCAAAAGGGTTTATTTTTGTTCCTCATTGGAATAAAATATTTGGACTCTCTAAATTTTTCACCTAATGGAATCATTTTCTGGCCAGCCCTAGAGAGAGCCTGTATGCACCCTGCAAAAGACAGCTGTTACTCCCAATGGGTTTTCAATCTAAGTAGATGCCATAAGCAAAGGATAACAGAATCACAAAGAGGTGAAGCAACTTGCCCACAGTCACACAAGCGAGCCCATGGCAAAGCTGGGAAGACAATCCAGGTCTCCTGATTTCTAACTAATGCCTCACCCACTAGATCACATCCCCTCCCTCCAGATGCTTTCACATTTGTGCCATCTTTTCATTGTTTACCCCTGTTACAAGAAAAACTAATATATAAAAAACACATGGACAACTCTCGCCATTCTCTTCTTTTTCCAAAGCTGATAAAGCTGAAATTCATTAATGTTAAACAGAGCTTGTGAAATATACCCTGCACCCAACAGCCTGTGGAAAATGCCTCTTAGCTGCCTACAGAATTTTAAATAGCAGCAGAGCAAACTGTTAAGATTCTGACCGATTTTCACTCTGCTCCCACATAGAAAAGCTATGAGCTGCAGCAAAGGCACTGCTGCTATCTGCCTGCAGACTTACAAGAGAGACCTGCTTTGTTTACACTTTGTTCACATTTAGAAGGTTGTCCTCACAACCATGAAGACAAGGACTTTGTGTTTAAAAAACCAAAGCAATGCCAATTTGAATTCTGTGGATGATTTAGTTGGGGATTGGTCCTGCTTTGAGCAGAGGATTGGACTAGATGACCTCCTGAGGTCCCTTCCAACCCTGAGATTCTATGAAGACAATGGCACTTGGGCTGGGGGAGTAGGAATCTTTCCCAGCGGAGCAGTTTTCATGCCTTGATGCTAGACATTAGCTCAGTTAATATTTTTTGAACTGGATGCGTAAGATCTCAGACCTTACACAATGAAGTTAGTGGGAGCTTTGCTGGAGTAAGGACTTCAGGATTGGGCACAGAATCATTCAGGGCTGCATGCAATCCATTCTGAGGAAGGGACAGTATCTAGCTGCACTGCCCCCAGAGCAGCATCAGGGACTGAATTGTGACTCTTACAAATCCATCCCTGCTTCCTTCCTGCTCCATGGGGGAAGCATGTTGGGCAGGGATGGCCCTTTGTCTTCTATGTGATGGCTAAGTTGTGCTGACCAGGACTTTGAGGAGGGCGCAGGGGTCCACTCATTCCCACCTCCTGCCCAATCACTCCCTGCCATCTTGCGGCAGATGCAAAGTAGTAGACTGGCAGTAGCTGATATCCTTCCTGTGCTCTGGAGGTGTGGATAGCCCACATTATTAGGGTCAGGGAGCTCCTTATGCTCTCTCCATCCCCTGCATGGACCCATGATTGGGCTCATACCTGAGCCCTTAACAATTAAGAAGAAATGAATAATCTTTGAAATCTGCTGAGAAGTCCAATTACCTAAATGACTCCGTGATTTGAGCAGCACAATGAGGTCTGATTCACTCTGAAATCTGTGATTAGTGATGGCAATGTTTCTGGACAGCACAGCTTGCCTGTTGTTTTTTGCTTTGCAGACAGTAAAATTCTAAAACTTCCCTTTATGCCACATTGCCTTTCATGCGGCAGACAGACTGTCCCAGCAGTTCATGTGGCGCTGATCTAAATTCCCTGAAATTGTCTCTGTTCTTACATTCATGCAGAAATCTGGCTTTTATACCCACAATACTACAGACCTCCGATTCGGGTGTCTTCCGTTTTCAGCCTTTTCATTTATTTTAATGCCTGTACACACTTGGTCCTGCTTCAGGATGTCAAGATGCAGTGCATGAAGTTTTCCTTTGATATAAGTATATGCTCCTAGATTTCCCACATTTTTTCCCCAGTCTCATCTGTGTTAAAAATGTATGTTAATTGGCTCCACATTGCCAGCGTGTGTTCACTAATTCAATACCGAATACCATTGACCTCCTGTTGCAGTTAGGTTTTTATTATGATATTTTCAGGCCCAATTTAGCAAAGCACTTAAGAATGTGCTTAATTTAAAGTATGTGGTTAAATCCATGCTTATTAAGTAAAGCACTTAAGAATAGTCTTAAGTCCTAAGCCTATGCTTCAAATTAAGCATACACATAAATGCTTTGCTGATTTAGGGCCTTAGTCTGAAGCAAAAAGCAAACTTTGCATTTCACCTTAGTACTAAAGTTAAAAAATGCCCTGGGATAGAAGATAAGAACAAGCACATTTGCACCATGAATATAAATGCTTATTGAGTTTAATGTAATGCTCCTTTCAGGATGTACATGTAGTAAGTGACTTGGATCATGTAATGGGAATCCTTTGATCTCAGGTTTGGCTTTTATTAAATCCTCAAAGTGTTTCAAATAGTTTGCAGAACCCGCTTTAAGTTTCTCTGCATTGTGTGCCAGCCAGTGTGGATCAGACAGATTATCCCAAACAATCTCATGTAGGGATTTCCCTACACCCCCCTGAATTTTCCCAACCCCCCTCCCACCACCACCACCACCACCAGTTTTGTGAATTAGTTACATGCAGTGTTGCCAATGTAGTGATTGTTTGGAAATTTGAATTGAAATTGAAACATTAATACACACTTTAAAAGCATATACAATGTATGATAAAATACGTGTATCTGAAAAAGTATAATAGATTTGAAAAGTATGAACATAGTCTAGCTTCCTTATACAGCTGTTGTTTTTTATGACAATGTCAGTGCATTCATTTCGGTGACGGTGGCCAAATGATGATTTGTAAGCAAAGTCTGAATGAGCTCTCCCTGACAGCTAGTGATGAGCTGGGGCTTGGGGGAAAGGCTTCAGGACCAGATTGTATTTACAGTCACACCTAATCTACCTAGGTATCCAGCAAAGAGAGCTGGAGGAGGGGGAGGGATAGCTCAGTGGATTGCACAGTGGCCTGCTAAACCCAGGGTTATGAGTTCAATCCTTAAGGGGCCCATCAGGGTAGGGGAGAGAAGGGACATGAGATGACATAAACATAGCTAACTGTCAGGAACAGTACTTGGTCCTGCCTTGTGAAAGCAGGGGACTGGACTTAATGACCTTTCAAGGTCTCTTCCAGTTCTACAAGATAGGTATGTCTCCTATTTATATTTTATTTAGCTGTGTTGCCCAAGTGATAGATTTTGGCTGGGGTTGGGTTACAAATCACTTGAATATGGGGGGGGAAGAGGAGGGGAATGAAATGTTGTTATTCTTATTGTATGAGTAAAGGGCAGTAGAACTGTACCTAGCTTGTGCTGATTGAGGGCATTGAGAGAGGGTGGGGAGAGGTGTTTTGCTTGATGGTCTGCCTGAGTCACAAGTACTATTTGACCTGCCCCTCTCCACTGTTTAAAGACAGAGCTGATTAGGCTCCATAGATAGTCTTTTGTTTTGTTAAGTGACCACTACAGCTGAAATCACTGATAATCAGGTCTAAGTGGAAGAGAGGGCCCAGTCTGCACTAGCAGCAAGGTTCTCCCACTGAGAGCTCAGTTGAAATCACTGTGAGCCGAGTGGAACCTCAAAGAGACATGCGAACAAACATGGGCGTTTCTTTCTATTTAAGCAAGAGATACCACACACTACAAACAGGAGGCCAATGTTAAGTAAATTGTCACTTGTTCATCCTGAAGTTGAACACTGGTTCCGAACAAGACCAGCAAATGCTCGATATCTTTCTGCAAGAAACTCAACTGACTGGCTAGAAGTATATGGTGCAACAGTGAAAGACTCAACAGTTGAAAAAGTGAAGACCTCTCTCACCACTTTCAAAAAAACTGCATACATGGCTGATGAATGCACCAATGCAAATGGGCAAGTTTTAAGTCATTGTGTACATTATCTTGATGTCAGTGGTAGGCCAGTAGATGCATGTCTAGATGTTCAAGTTATAGAAGACACATCGGCTGCATCTGTGACAACCCACATCTTAGAAGAGTTAAATGCTTGTCAATTGGACCCCAAACAAATGACTGCTTGTGCATTTGATGGAGCTGCAAACTTCTCTGGAAGACATGGTGGAGTACAAGCTTTGCTCAGAGAAAAGTGTAACCCTAATCTCTCCTATACACACTCCAGAGGCCATCTACTCCAACTAGCACTAGTACAAGCTGCAAACTCTTCCAAAGACATTTAAAAAGCTATAAATTTAATGTCTTCATTATATTCTTTTTTCAGCAAGAGTCCAAAAAGACTAAATAGCTTGGAAAATATAGAAGATACACTGGGACTGAAGTTCAAGTTAGTCCAACCTGGGAAAACCCGCTGGCTTTCTCATGAGCGATCCTTGGCTGTTGTCTTAAAATTACTCCAGCCATTATTACTGGCTTTGGAAAGTATCTACCAAGATGGGATGGATCTGAATAGTGAGGCTGGTGGGTTACTTTTGCTACTATGTTCAGAGAAGACTATTGCCATTCTCTCTCTCGTAGGTCTACTGTTGAAACCACTTGGGTCATTAAACAGTGCCACCCAGGCATCTGCCACAACAGTAGTAGATCTTTGTCCAGCAATAGAAGCTACATTTGGATCAATCAGAGAGCTATCCACTGAAAAAGTACTGGAAGAAGCAAAGATTTCAGTCCAGAAGTTGACTAATGAAGGCATTTATATTGAATCCTTAAGTGAAGAGGACAAGAAATGTTTGTTAAGACAACTGAAAAAGTACACAGACTTGATTCTTAAAAATCTATAACAGCGACTTCTAGATTCTACTCAACCTCTACGTAGCTTTTACAGATCCCTGTCCTATAAAATACTGACAGTTGAGTGAAGTGAGGCACTACCAGCAATGGGGCTGCCATGTGCTCAGGACAGAATAGAAAATTTGAACACAGAGTGGAATATCATACAACGAATGAATGAAGATTTGACTTCAACTTCTTTTTTATCACTAGTGGCTCGACCCGCTCTTTATACTATGTTTCCTGGGATGAAAGAAGTAGGAATTCATCTCTTGCTACTTCCGGTCACAATAGCTACAGTTGAGCGTTCTTTTTCATCATTGAATAGAATTTTGTGTTCTGAAAGAAGTCACCTTCTGCCTGATCATGTGAATGAACTAATGAGCATATCAATTGAAGGAATGAAAGTACTGGACACACAAGAAGCCACCAAAGATGAATGTGTTGCATTCAAGAAGTATATTAACAGAGTTGTGCAAAATTATAACAAGAAACCAAGAAGGATGTAGATGTCGTGCTTCATAGAATGCTTGAGTAGCAAACTTCAATTTGTATGATGATTTTAAAACATGAGTTAAATCTAATAAAATGGTCATGAAACAGTTTTCAGTTTTTACGATGGTGCCATACAGCCCACCTTCACCCTCACAGTCTCACCCCTCATTGGCTCTGATCCCCCCCCTGTAAATTCGAACCCCCCCCAATTTCAATTCCTGGGGAAAACACTGATCTCATGTACTAAGGTCTTCCTCATGTTTCTTTATGTTTGTGAATGCTATGACTGTTGCAGAAATATGGCGCAATGACTTTCCTTTATGCCTGTCTCCTCTAACTGAATGTGAGCCATCATTAAAGGATGCCTGGTGTTTTGGCTGCAGTCTCTCTGGTAATAACCTCTATAGTTATATGACAAAATCTGCAGATTATGGGTCCGATGCTCAGGGCCGGCTCCAGGTTTTTTGCCGCCCCAAGCGGCGAAGCGGGGGAAAAAAAAGAAAAAAAGATAAAAGCCGATCGGCAGCACCTCGGCGGCAGCTCAATCACACCGCTTCATTCTTCTGCGGCAATTCAGCGGCGGGTCCTTTGCTCCCTCTCTTCTTCTTCAGTGGCAGCTCAAAGAGGAAGAGACAGGCTGAGAGACCCCGCCGCCGAATTGCCGCCAAAGACCCAGATGTGCCGCCCCTTTTGATTGGCCGCCCCAGGCACCTGCTTCCTTCGCTGGTGCCTGGAGCCAGCCCTGCTGATGCTCTTCCCTATATGCTGCTCTGGAGCTGTATAGGGGCCATACAGGATCCACAAAGAGCCAGAGAAGAACTCCACTAGTGCAGTAGCAGCATAGTCAATTTAAGCAGCCCTATGGTGCCTGGCCCTCCCTTCTTTAAGCCCTGGTGTAGTGGGTTTTCTGGGGCAGGCCTGCTGGCAGCAGGGGTATCTATAGTGCGGAGCATAATGGGGATTGAGCTGTTGCCCAGCCCATAGGCAGCCCTGGAGAGGCTGCTATAAATAAAAGCTGTCTCTGAGGCTGTCGTAACTTACACTGGCGGTCACAAAGGTGACTCCTTCCCTCCAGCTGTGCCTTCTGTGCTGCGTCTCTCAGGAGCTGTCGGACAAAATCTAGCTCCTAGCTTGTGTTCAGTGGCATCTCTGCTGATTTGGATCTCTGTGGCACGTCGATTTGATAGACAAGGTGGGTGAGGTAATATCTTTTATTGGACCAAGGTATTACTCACCCGCCTTGTCTCGCTAATATCCCGGGACCGACATGGCTACATTGCATACATGTTAATTTGATGACATTTATAAGCAGGAATACTTCTCAGTTGAAGAAAAATAAGCGGAGGCCTAGTTTCATCAATGTATGATTAATGGCAGGCAGGGCTGCGAGTTTAAATGTCTCTGGCACAAAAACTGGCAGTTTCCTGCAAGCTGCCCTGAAATAAAAATAAACTGATGCCATCAGTCACCATTTAGAATGAGGGTTAAAAAGTGGCACAAAAGCTGGCAGTTTCTCTGGAATAAAAATGTAGGTGACAATACTGGCCCACTGAGTGCGTGTGCCATGCCATAACTACGTAATGAAAGGAGATCAAATAGCATATAATCACTTGGGGAAATTTGAAAGGTGTCTGAAAAAAATTAAATGAGTAAGGAAGTGAAGGGCCAGGTTACCCCAGGAAAAGCAACAATTTATCTAGGAGTCCCTGTGACAGCGTGCAGGGCGCAAACAGGTGAGCCTTGCACTCTGATCACTCTAATGTTAATTAGCTCCCCAGTAGGAAGCTGATGGGGGTAACTACCTAATCAGGCTGCCCAGCTGAGCCAATTACCCCATCAGCCATGGGCTGATAAGAGGTGGCACAGGAAGGAAGTGGGGTGGGGGGGAAGAGGAAGAAAGAAAACCAGGCGCGGTGCTCAGAACAGGGAGGCCTCTGTTACCCTCAGGCACTGGTGAGAGGGCCAAAAGCAAGTTGAATATTGTAAATAAGCAGTTGCATAGGCACTGTTTGAGACTGATGGCAGGAAAATGAAATAAAAAGACATGGTGAAGGCACAGCCATTGGAATCTGTGTAATATTTGCCAGAAGAGGAGCTGTGCCCCATGACAGTCCCTCCTAACAATGTTTAAATATACGGAGCTCAGGGAAAGTGGGAGGAAGGATTCTGCCCCACTGCTGCCTTACTCTGTATGTTGTTAAACTTCTCCCTTAGTTTGCAAATGCTTGTATCATTGCAGAGCAATCCCAGGTTCCTTGACGTTTGAGTGGTCTGGTCAGACAAACCTTCCACCAAACGTGTGGAGTTCACAAATTCTGCCTATAATCATAGCTAAGGTTATTATTAGTGCTAGCTAAAACCTTTTGAACAAAAAGGGTCTTTTAATATTTCAAAACAATATTTTCTGCCGTAAAAAAAAGATATATTTTGGCTCAATTTTCCATCAAACCAATTTAAGTCAATTATTGTGTTTTGGTCAGCATGAATTTGTGTCCATCTGAGATGAGACCTCCAGAGTTCAAGCCCCAGCCCTCTTATGGCCCACTCTTCCCAATGGGAGTTTCAGGAGGCCTTGGAGCGGCTCCGCCACAGGGAGAGATTGTGATATGTCATTGGAGAAGTAGGCCAGCTGGGGAGCAGGCCCCAGAGGGGAGAATGGGACATGGGGGGGCCTGGAACTAAAACTCCCAGAGGGCACTGCGGTGGTTCAGGCAAATGCAGAGATGAATGCTGACGTCACCTGAAAAGAACTATTTTGATTCAGGAATGTCAAAATGTATCATTTTGATGTGAAATGTTCAAAACAAAATATTTCAACATTTTGGAATCAGTTTTTGGAACTCTTTGTCCCACAAAAAGCTTTGCTATTTTGACATTTCATCCTGATTTGGGATGAAAACAAATGTCAAAATATAGGAATTTCACCCAAGACAGAAATTTAATTTTTCCAGTCAGTTTGAGTTGGTTTATTTATATTGCAGTAGAACCTACAAGCCTCAGTCATTGATCAGAGTCCCTCAGTTCTGTACAAACACAGAACAAAAAGATTATAAACTGCTCTAGGCTGAGACTATCTAAAGTTGTTCCAGGATATTCATTTTAATAGCAGAGGGCAATACAGCTCTCAATGTGTGTGATTGTGTGTGTGTGTGTGTGTTGAGTTAGGGGATGAATTTGAAATGCTTATGGTAGTTCTTGAAATGCTTAATTTCTCTAGGGCATTTTCCAGGATAAATAACCAACAATTTGAGCTAAGTCATAACTTTGAAAAAGCACCATATGACCAAAATGCTCTGCCTCATTGCTTCTTCAGACCCTATTTCAGATCATAGTAAAACAGTAAGAAGTATAAAACTAATTTGGCATTCTTCACTCTGTAGTTTGGACCAATATTTGAGAGTTTCCAACATGTTGCATGTGACAGCTTTTAAAGGGTTAAAAAGTTAATGTTTTAAAGGTGACATTAAATGTGTTAACTATGCCATAGCCATAAATTTCAATGACCATGTTTACTGATGACATATGTTATATCATGATGACAGAATACTATTTTCCATAGGAACTATTTTGACACAATGTAGCAGACATACAGGGTACCATGACACTAGAGGACCTCAGAAGATGCCACTGTAACCTGTATGACTTTGTTTCCCTGTAGTGGCTAGACCACAGATACAAGTTTATGGATCTGCAATTGCCCTTGAGCTAATAAAGCCTGAAACATAAGCCCATGTATTAGAGGCCTGGTATAAGGCTTGAGGCCTGGGTTAAAGTAGTCAAAATTTTGGTGCTAAAAAGCAAAGTTAAGCTGTGAGCAAAAGGTGGGCCCTGCTTACAGAATATGGCAAGAACAGGGCTAATATTGCAGAAATAACACATTTCTAAGTGATAGTAGGCATAAGAATATATACGCAAACACATTCCAGAAAAGTGGTACCAGAACACCTTAATACCAAACACATTCCCCAAAAAGAACAGAAACACGCTTACCCCTCTTAAGGATAAGGTCAGGATGACAGCATAATGAATAAAAATGTTTTAATTGAACCAACATGTACAAGGTAATGGGTGGCACCCTAATATGTCAAGGGTGATATGTAACTTGTTCGTATTGGTGTATAAAGATGTATCTCAGAGGGAGTGTCTTTGGCCTGCTTAAGGAGCAGTGGAAAGTCCCGCCACTGACTGAGTGCGTTCATTGTCATGAGCCTACATATCTTAGTATCCTCATAGAGTCTGCCAGGTGCTATTACCGTGCTTCATCAACAATGAACCTGGCTACGCGCCTTCGCTACTAAACCAAGTGGGGTCATTTAGGGAACTGGGGTAAAAATCTGTCTGGGGATTGGTCCTGCTTTGAGCAGGGGGTTGGACTAGATGACCTCCTGAGGTCCCTTCCAACCCTGATATTCTATGATTCTATGAATGGCTGCTGTAAAACAGCTATACTCACCAGTGAAAAGAACAGGAGTACTTGTGGCACTTTAGAGACTAACAAATTTATTAGAGCATAAGCTTTCATGGGCTACAACCCACTTCTTCGGATGCACACGAAAGCTTATGCTCTAATAAATTTGTTAGTCTCTAAAATGCCACAAGTACTCTTGTTCTTTTTGCGGATACAGACTAACATGGCTGCTACTCTGAAACTCACCAGTGAATCTATCTGAATGTATTGCCACCTTTCCGGCACAGTGTGAGGTCTGTGTAAAGTACAGTGCTGTCAAAACATGGTTTCAAAAGCATCTGCTCTACTCTGATTTTTAGTGCAGAGTCCCAGTGTGCTCGGGAGAGCTGATGCGCCTACGGGCCCCCTCACCCTCGTCCTGTGGACTGACTGGGTAACCTATTTGCCTCCTGGTACAGGTGGGCAGGAGGACGGTCCTTCTCGTACTCCCTGGAGCTCAGAAGCTCTTCTTAGGGATAGTATATCTCAGTGCTGGTAGCTATCCATGTGAATAACTATCAACAATGAGATGGATTTACTAGAAAAGCTGGGCTATAAAATTTTAAGACTGGCAGGCTCCATGCGTCACCAACCAAAGTTTAACAAGCAAGAAATAGTATCAGAGGGGTAGCCGTGTTAGTCTGAATCTGTAAAAAGTAACAGAGGGTCCTGTGGCACCTTTGAGACTAACAGAAGTATTGGGAGCATAAGCTTTCATGGGTAAGAATCTCACTTCTTCAGATGCAAGACCCTCTGTTGCCTTTAAGCAAGAAATAAGCTGTCTCCAGTACACCACCTCTGCTCCACTCAGTAGTTCCCCTTCTCAGCTTCATCACCCTCACCACCACCGAGGGCCCACTTGTCTCAACCTTCATCCTGAACAATTCACAGGCAGCCTCAAGGAGAGCCTGAGTGTTTACTACCACAGGCTGGGGACAAAGGGCGGAAGGTGTGTCTAGGCCACTCTGCATCTTCAAGGATGTAGCCCAGTGGTTCTCAAACTTTTGTACTGGTGACCCTTTTCACATAGCAAGCCTCTGAGTGCGTCCCCCCCCCTTATAAATTAAAAACACTTTTTTATATATTTAATACCATTATAAATGCTGGATGCAGAGCAGGGTTTGGGGTGCAGGCTGACAGCTCGTGAACCCTCATATAATAACCTCGTGACCCCCTGAGAGGTCCCAACCCCCAGTTTGAGAACTCCTGATGTAGCCTGATTTTCCAGGGAGGCACATTTCAGTTGACACATTCTTTTCTGTAATAGTTAGCACAGCCCTTGGTGAGTCTGCAATTCACACTACTGTTAGAGAACAAAACAATGCCCCTGGAAGAAAGTCTCTGCAATTGAATTTCCTGGATCTTGGGCTAAGGGACTGTGTATATTAGCTTCAAGGCGGTAGCTAGGGCTGGTCAAAGTTGTTCCATCCAAATTGTTTTTGACAGAAAATTAGATTGTCACAAACAGTGTCCTTTTTTCACAGAAAATTTCAATTTTTCATCAAAACACATATACCCCAAACTCAAGAAGTTTTTTTTTTTTATTGGACTAAAATTTGATATTTCAGCCAAAAAAAATTATTTGGTTATGATGCCTCAGGGGAGTTGTAGTTGGTTGCCTCATGCCTCCATTCTCTTCTGTGGGTTGGTCTCCCTGGCTAGCCTATATCTCCCATGATATGCTACCTCCCCTCACCAGGAGGGGAGACCCCAGTATATGAGAGATGTAGTTCAACTGGGAAGCCTGGCTTACAGAGTAGAATGGGAGCACAACGCATCTGAGCTATCGTTCCTGTGAGGCACTGGTGGCATTTCAGAAACAAAATATTTTGGGTTTCAGGTGTAATATTTTGGATTTTTTTTTTCATTCAAAAAATCAAACTTTTGAGTGGGAGGATGTGGAAACACATTTTCTGGCTCTAGCGTTTCCAGTAGTAGCAGACTCAAACCTCTCTCTCTGTAGTCTAGTCACTAGAGCGGGACAAGGGACCAAACTCTGTTAGCATGGGTTGCAAGCTCATCAGAGCAACAAGGAAGCACAACCGATTCTCAGTTACCACCTTATCATGCAAAATATTAAATAGTTCAGACAGAAGACTGGAAACAAAAGATGGGTCTCTTTTTCTGAACATAGTCTGTTTTAATTGGCATCTTTGAAAAAGCTCAGTCAAATCACCATGTTATATTTAGAACACATCCCATCAGAAAGTTTTTTTTATTTTAGAAGTCTGGGTTTTTTTTGCTAAACATTCTCTGCAGTTAATTAAAACCATTTATTCTTCTTATGTTTTGTTTACTATAATTAACACTAACTTCCTGTCAACTAGCTGTGGAACATTTGACTGCAGATAAATTATACTTTGTATGCAGATAGATGAAGTAGCACCCAGTCATGCATTTAGCCTTCAGCCTGCCAGAATTTACCGTTTATACTCATTAAAAGCCGAATATTTTTGGTAAAAAAGTGACACATCAAAGAGAAGGGGTTGGCTTATAAATGGGTCTACACCAAAATCTGATGAATTAAAACTCTATGGAATCATTGAATTGAATATCTAATACATTGTTGTTTTGTTTACCTGGAGCGTCTGCAGGTATGGAGCCCCTCAGCTCCCTGTGGGAGCTGTTCGCCGTTCCCAGCCAAGTGGCGCGCCACTTCCCGCAGCTCCTATTGGCAGGGAACGGCAAACTGTGGCCACAGGGATTTGAGGGGCTCCGTGCCTGTGAATGCTCCAGGTAAACAAAACATTCAGGCCCGCTAGCGGCTTACCCTAACGGGCCAGGAGCCAAAGTTTGCCAACCTCTAAAATATAGGGTCGGCTTATGAAAGGGTCATACAATTTTTGCTATTTTTACCTAACCATCTTGGGGAGTCGGCTTATAAACGAACGGGCTAATGAACGAGTATATACGGTAATTTGTTTGTTTTAAAAAACAGAACAATTCTGAAATAATATAAAAAAACCTAAATATAAAAGGGCAAATATCTTTTAAAAACTTGTGTAAAGGGCCTTAGTGTAAAATGAGAATCGGGCTCATAGCTTGTAACTCTAAAAAAGGAATGACTGAGCAATTATTAAATGAGTCAAATTAATGTGCAGATGGCCAGCATGAGGACTATGCATCACTGAAGTCCGTTGCTTCAGTGGGTGTTAGATCAAGCCCTTAAGACGAGGTGGGCAAACTACGGCCTGCGGTCCAGATCCAGCCCCTCAGGGGTTTGGATCCGGCCCGCGGGATTGCCCCCCGTGGCGCCGTGGGCCCAGTGCCACTCTCACAAGCAGCCCCCAGGCGGGGGGGCAGAGGGCTCCATGTGCATTGCCCTTGCCTCCAGGCACCACCCCCTGCAGCTCCCATTGGCCAGGAATGGGGAACCACAGCCAGTGGGAGCTTTGTTGGAGGTACCTGGAGGAGCGGCAAGGGCAGCGCATGCAGAGCCCTCCGCCCCCCCTTCCCCAGGGGCCGTAGCGCTTCCTGGAGTGGCGCGGGGCTGGGGCCGGGGCGAGGGCAGGCATGTAGGGAGCCTGCCCTGGCCCTGGTGAGCGCTGCTGCCACCCCGGAGCCACTTTAGGTAAGCAGCGCCGGGCCGGAGCTCGAACCCCTCCTGCATCCCACCCCCAACTCCCTGCCCTAAGCCCCCTCCCTGCATATCGCACCCCTCCTGCACCCCAACCTGCTGCCCTGAACTCCCTGCTGCACCCTTCCTGTACCCCAAACCCCTGCCCTGAGCTTACTGCTGCACCTTGCACCCCTGTGCACCCCAACCCCCTGCCCTGAGCCCCTTGCTGCACCCTGCACTCCTCCTGCATCCCAACCCCTGCCCTGAGCCCCCTCCCACAGTCCACACCCCTGCTCTGAGCCCCGTCCTGCACTCTGCACCCCTCCTGCACCCCAACCCCTTTCCCTGAGCCCCTCATAGACCCCGCACCCCTCCTCTGCCCCAATCTCTTGCCCTGAGCCCCTTCCTGCACACTGCACCCCCTCCCACATACCGCACTCCCCCTGGACCCCAACCCCCTGTCCCGGCCCTGCATACAATTTCCCCACCCAGATGTGGCCCTCGGCCCAAAAAGTTTGCCCACCCCTGTCTTAAGACTTACATAGGGCACAGGTGTTGTGTTGGTTCTCTGCACAAGAGTGAATAAATTAAAAAATAAAAATAAATTAATGGAGATATCCCATCTCCTAGAATGGACCCTGAAAGGTTGTTGAGTCTAGCCCCTGTCTTCACTAGTAGGACCAAGTACTGATTTTGCCCCAGATCCCTAAGTGGTCCCCTCAAGGATTGAACTCACAACACTGGGTTTAGCAGGCTAGTGCTCAAACCACTGAGCTATCCCTCCCCCCTTCACACTATCATAGAGCAAATAAAAAGTACCCTAGCTGCTGTGAAATGAGAAGCAATTAAGTGATATGTGGAAAAAACACACAACTGACACGCCATTTCGCATTTAATTGTCCAGATTTGCAGTGTGTCACTTTGTTGTTCTGCTTTTCTAAGAATTTTTAGTCTCAGATCACAGTAGTGCTAGGCACACATAGAGTCAGGAGTGTTCAGGATGAATGGTTTAGTGGTTTGAGCACAGGCCTTGTAAGGATAAGGCCTTGTCCTGTAGCCATCCATATTGTAAGGCCTAAGGCATTTGTCTGCAGCCAGATTAGAAGGCAGCAGCTATTAACTGAGAAGCTGGAAGTCACATCCTCCCATTCCACCTAAATTACATTAAAACAATGTAACATCAGGCTGTTAAGAAGGAGACTCTGTCTTAATAGCACCCACTGTCACCAGATAAAGAAACAGATCTTAAGATAGTTAAAGAAAACTTAATTTGATAGCATCTGTCTGGCAAGAAATCACTTATCAATAGTTGTGGTTGTGAATGTGATGTTGCACTCCATATGCTTTATAAAATTATATTTATAAGTGTGAATATGATGTAACTGGAATATGCTTGATGCAAAAGGTCTCTTGTAAGGTATCATGACAAAGCATATAATTTACTCGGAAGTCCTATTGTAATTATGCAAAGTGTGGGCCATTAATGGTGGCTTGGAATCTTGATGGTTCCCATTAACTAGGACAATTGGCTGTGAATGGCTCTGTTTACTTGCAAAACTTCCTGGGTACATGCCAGCCAGCCCCAGAAGAATGGAGACTAAGGGTCTCACAGGACATGTGACCATGTCACATGATACTGGAATCCATCTTAAACCTGGTGCTTTTCCATTTAGAAGGAGGGGTAGGAACCCAGAGAGAGACAAAGGATTCCTGCCTTGTGCCAAAGCTATAAAAGGGGGTGGAACAGAACAAAGGCCTGTCAGTCATGAAAAATCCCCGAGTTACCACCTGAGCTGGAATTAACAAGGTCTGTACCAGGGGAAAGGATTGGGCCCAGACTAGGAAGAAGTCCAGACTGTGAAAGAAGCTTATTGAAACATCTCTGAGAGTAAGATTTTATTTGTAATCAGTCTCTTAATGTATTAGGCTTAGACCTGCGTGTTTTGTTTTATTTTGCTTGGTAACTTATTTTGTTCTGTCTGTTATTACTTGAAACCACTTAAATCCTACTTTTTATACTTAATAAAATCTCTTTTGTTTATTAATTAACCCTAAGTAAGTGATTAATATCTGGGGGAGCAAACAGCTGTGCATATCTCTCTATCAGTGTTATAGAAGGCAGACAATTTATGAGTTTACCCTGTATAAGCTTTATACAGAGTAAAACAGATTTATTTGGGGTTTGGATCCCATTGGGAACTGCGTGTCTGGGTGCTGGAGACAGGAGTACTTGCTGAGCTGTTTTCAGTTAAGTCTGCAGCTTTGGGGACATGGTTCAGACCCTGGGTCTGTGTTGCAGCAGGTTAGCATATCTGACTCAACAAGACAGAGTTCTGAAGTCCCAAGGTGGCAGGGAAAACGGGCTCAGAGGTAGTCTCAGCACATCAGGTGACAGTCCCAAGGGGTCTCTGTGACCCAACCCGTCACAGCGAAATCCTAATTTCTTTATTGTTTTGTCATTATGGTCCCCACTTCCCTATTGTTTGTCTGTATGATCTCTGTCTGGTTCTTTGATTGTTCTGTCTGTTACATAATTAATTTACACCTAGCAAAATTAATTAAGGTGGTGAGGTAGGATTGGTTAGAGAATTTTGTTACAATATGTTTAATTGGTTAGTAAAATTTTAGCATAATGATTGGTTAAGGTACAGCTAAGCAGGGCTCAAGTTTCACTATATAAACTGGGGTCCCCCAAATGGACCTGATCTTGACTGGCCATCAAAGAAAAGTTAATTGGTCTTATTGGGAGTGGTGAGCATGGTATGTGTAGCATGTGCATTCTGGTTTTTGGTGACTGTTAATAAATAGAGGTTATGTAGGATTACTGTGTAAGTCTCTTTCACTGGTAAAAGACCCCGCAAACCCACAAATGATTAAGCCCTCAGTCCACAGGGAAAGGGTGTTTGCCCGGAGCCCACGGAGAAGTAGAGCCTGGAGCCCATGGAGGGATAAAGTTAGGTGCCTTTCGCCTGGAGCCCTAGGAACTGGGTAAAGGTTGGTGCCCTAGAGCAGGGGTTCTCAAACTGGGGGTTGGGACCCCTCAGGGGGTCGCAAGGTTATTACATGGGGGGTTGCGAGCTGTCAGCCTCCAACCCAAACCACACTTTGCATCCAGCATTTATAATGGTGTTAAATATTTAAAAATATGTTTTTAATTTATAAGGGGGGGTCGCACTCAGAGACTTCGTATGTGAAAGAGGTCAACAGTACAGAGAATTATGTGCGGGTAACAAAATCTAGGAATCAGAACTTAGTTCTCTACTGGACTCCCTCTGCTGGCTTTAACACTGCAGTTTGCTGGCTCTGTTTCACCATCTGCAAAAATGGGGATAATACAACATACTTTGCTACCTCCCTGGGTTGTTAAAAATTAATTAAAGTTTCCAAAGCACTTTGAGAATGAAAAGTGCTATGTATTATTATGAAAACATTACAAAAATATTCATTTTTAAGCAGCCCTTATATTGCATAAGAATTGATTTTCCCCCTTTGTTTCTCCCTTCTCACTGAAATGGAAAACGGGAGGATGGATAAAACTTTTAAGACAATGGGGATCGGGCCTTGGTGCAGTACAGTGTTTTACCAATTTATAATGCAAGCAAATTTTACCGTTAGCAATACTCTATTTTTATATGAAATAGTACAATACATTATATAATTATCAAATACATACACAGCCATTAAAACAATTGGTTTTTTTTCACTATGCAAAAGTAGGTTTCTGTAGTATGTTAGAGCTCTTCCAAACTATCCATTTGTCTATTGAACTAAAATGGACAGAACAATGGAGTCTTGGCATTTTTCATTAAATAATTTCAAAGGGGGCTATAAAATGCTATAGTTTTCTCTGTTACAAACATACAATTGGTTCAACAGCTGTGTGCAAGCCACGTCACTGCTCAATGCCTCAGTTTCCCCAGTTTTAAAATACTGACCTTCTTTGTAAAGTGCTTTGAGATCTATAGGTTTCAGAGTAGCAGCCGTGTTAGTCTGTATCCGCAAAAAGAAGAACAGGAGTACTTGTGGCACCTTAGAGACTAACAAATTTATTAGAGCATAAGCTTTCGTGGACTACAGCCCACTTCTTCGGATGC